>NC_137118.1:42805854-43143354 GCF_949357685.1 Gobio gobio | reverse complement strand
ATCAAATGAGACCTCATTGTAAAGTGTTCTTAGTCATAATCCGTGTTTTTCTCTGTCAGAATCGCTCAGTTTCACAGCTTGCTATTATACGTCATTTCTTTCAAATCACATCGAATGCATTAAATAGAAGAATCCAGCTGTGTCAAAGTCAGAAGGCATGCGGGAGCGTTTCAGTGTTTAGTGCTTCACATGAGGCTGTCAGAGACGCTTTGTTCACGTGTAATCCTGCGGCTCGTGTGCTGCCCAAGTATTTGACAACATGATTTAACGTCACCTGCTTTTGACCAAAAACACACAGAAACAAAAAAACTTTAAATATCCCTGGAGACTTTTGGTCTTTTGGAGATGCAAATCAAAACGTCCTGTTTACTTTATCCTGTCTTAAAGGGGACCTTCTTGATTTTGTTTTTGGGCTCTACTAGAGCAGGTTTTCATGTTTGAATGTTCAAACAACATATTATTTTTCTCACATTCGACCTCGTTGCAGCTCCTCTCTTCCCAGTCTGTCCGTAACGTTCTGTTTAGTTCCTGTCTCTATAAAAGGTGCATTCACGCTAGTGTTGATTCATTACCACAGGGAAAACTGCCATATACACTATATTGCCAAAAGTTTTGGGACGCCTGCCTTTACACGCACATGAACTTTAATGACATCCCATTCTTAATCCGTAGGGTTTATTATGGAGTTGGCCCAGCCTTTGCAGCTCTAACAGCTTCAACTCTTCTGGGAAGGCTTTCCACAAGGTTTAGGAGTGTGTTTATGGGAATTTTTGACCATTCTTCTAGAAGCGCATTAGTGAGGTCAGGCACTGATGTTGGACGAGAAGGCCTGGCTCGCAGTCTCCGCTCTAATTCATCCCAAAGGTGTTCTATCGGGATGAGGTCAGGACTCTGTGCAGTTCAGTCAAGTTCCTCCACACAAAACTCGCTCATCCATGTCTTTATGGACCGAGTCTTTGTCCCCAAACTGTTCCCACAAAGTTGGGAGCATGAAATTGTCCAAAATGTCTTGGTATGCTGAAGCATTAAAGGGTTAGTTCACCCAAAAATGAAAATTCTGTCATTAATTACTTACCCTCATGTCGTTCGACACCCGTCAGACCTCCGTTCATCTTCGGAACACAAATGAAGATATTTTAGTTGAAATCTGATGGCTCAGAAAGGCGTCCATTGGCACAATGCACTTTACACTCTCAAGACCCATAAAAGGTACTAAAGACGTCGTTACAAAGTCCATCTCACTACAGTGGTTCTACAATAACTTTATGAAGCAACGATAATAGTTTTTGTGCGCAAAAAAACCCCTAAATAACGACTTATATAGCGAAGACCGATTTCAAAACACAGCATCATGAAGCTTCGAAGCGTTATGAATCAGCGAGTTGAATCATGATTCGGATCGCGTGTCAAACTACCAAACTGCTGAAATCACGTGACTTTGGCGATCCAAACCGCTGAATCGACTCACTGATTCATAACGCTTCGAAGCTTCATGATGTCTTACGGGTCTTACGGGTGTCAAACAGCATGAGGGGAAGTAATTAATGACAGAATTTAATTTTTTTGGGTGAACTAACCCTTTAAGAGTTCCTTTCACTGGAACTAAGGGGCCAAACCCAACCCCTGAAAAACAACCCCACTCCATAATCCCCCCTCCACCAAACTTTACACTTGGCACAATGCAGTCAGGCAAGTCCTGTTTTCCTGGCAACCGCCAAAACCCACACTCATCCATCAGATTGCAAATCAGAGAAGCGTGATTGGTCACTCCAGAGAACACGTCTCCACTGCTCTAGAGTCCAGTGGCGGCGTGCTTTACCCCACTGTATCCCACGCTTTGCATTGCACTTGGTGATGTAAGGCTTGAGCTGCTCGTCCATGAAACCCATTCCATGAAGCTCTAAACACTGTTCTTGAGCTCATCTGAAGGCCACATGAAGTTTGGAGGTCTGTAACTATTGACTCTGCAGAAAGTTGGCGACTTCTACACACTGTGACCCTCAGCATGCGCTGACCCCGCTCTGTGATTTTACGTGGTCTACCACTTCATGGCTGAGTTGTTGTTGTTCCCAATTGCTTCCACATTGTTATAACACCACTAACAGTTGAGCGTGGAATATTTAGTAGTGAGGAAATTTCCTGAATGGACTTATTGCACAGGTGGCAACCGATCACTGTACCACGCTTGAGTTCACTGAGCTCCTGAGAGCAACCCATTCTTTCACAAATGTTTGTAGAAGCGTCTGCACGCCTAGTGCTTGACTTTATACACCTGTGGCCATGGAAGTTATTGGAACACCTGAATTCAATGATTTTGAGGGGTGTCCCAATACTTTTGGCTATACAAATACAGATAATTTTGTATTATCGCATAACTTTTTGATTATTTGTTGTAAAAGCTAGCTACACAGAACAGAAAGGCTTTATTTTGAAAAATAACACTAAATAGTTTTCATTGAAAAATGTTAAACATATTAATGCCCACAATTAAAGTTACAAAACAAGATCAACCAGTGACTTTCTTTGTCTTTTGTTCTCTGATTAACACGACAGACAGCAGTCGGTTTATGGGCTGCTGTCACTTTAAGATCGTATGCATGGATCTGTAAGACTGGAAAAACTGGAAGATGCCGAGCCGTCCGGACTGAGGAACGACTACTCCCCGGGAAAACAAAGGACATTTCTGGAAATTAACATTTGAACTCTCTCTTGCAAAATGATCATTCCCACCCGAGGCGCAATCACACTGAGTCAATCACTTCAGTATTGCCATAATTTACATTTCTTTCCCTCCCCCCTCTTCCCCCCCATCTCTTCTCTCCCCATGCTAAAATTCACCCAAAAATCTATACGGTTTAATGTGAACAATTATGTCCGGAGACTTGAATAATGCAAATTGTCATTGCTAGTTGATGTCCCAATTTGAAGAAGGTTTCTGTCTTGGTCTGGTATTTAAGGAGATGTTTCAGGAGTCTCAGGGGCGATTCTGTAGTCAGATCAGCCCGTAATGCTGAGCGTATTTTTCTATGGTCAGGTATCTTTACTCTGTACACTGGCGTGGAGCATTTCAATTCAATTCACTTTTATTTGCAATACGCTCTTCACAGTACATATTGTTTCAAAGCAGCTTTACACAAAATGCATGGGTCTACATTACAATTTAGAGTGATCTGTTACAACTTCCATAGAAATGAATTGAAAACACTCGCTTCACGCCATTGGACACGCACCGTGAGTGAGAGGAGGCAGGTGTGTGTCAGTCGCCATCGATACTGCAGAAAAGGAGTATTGGAACTGTTTCAGATATTTCAGTATCGATACATATCGAAATATCGGTTTTTGACAACACTAGATCACGCCATGTCGTAATTACCTTAATTGCGACTAAAAAGTGTTCATATCCTCACAGAACTCAACTTGTAATCTTCTGAGAGCTCTGACTTGTACCACATGACGGCTGTACCATCTGACTTCTGCAAATTCATTTAGGAGTTGATGGTGTTTGTTAAAGAAATGCATTATTCCCAGTCCGAGGATGTGGCATGAACGCAGCAGAAGCCCCTCCTTCTGAAAATCACAATGTGCTCTGATTGGTCGGCTGGGCCAGTGTTGTCATGCGCTTTGAGCGTGTCTAGGAAATGTTCTGCCCCTTACCATACCGTGAGTTTCAACACACCACTAACTAACTCAACAGGCCCGCCCCTTTATTTAGCTAAACCTTGGGCTGGAATTATTTAAATGAGGAATATTTGTTCCTGCTCTCTAGCCCGTGGAAAGGCGAACCGGTTCTCAGAAGGCTCGTCAGTCGAACCAACTCCGAACCGGCACCAGCACCAGCTGGTGGAAAAGGGATACAAGACAGTGTTAATTTTGACAGCAAATTTTGATTTAGTTTTAGTCATAGTCTTTTGACTAAAATGCCATTTAGTTTTAGTCATATTTTAGTCACCTGAATTGTTTTTAGTTTTAGTCTAGTTTTAGTCGACTAAATATCATAAGATTTTAGTCGACTAAATCTACAGTAGATTTAGTCTCCTAAAATCTAATTAGTTTAGTTAAATTGTAATACATTAAGCATTTAAGCATTACATAACCGACTGTCACTTGAACTGACATTTTGACATCATTTTGTTTTTGACATTAAAAATACACTAAAGAGCTCAATTCACTTTTTTTAAAAACATCTATATAGTTTTTATAACTTTGTATTTCTGTTTTAGTCAGTAGGCCATATCAGGTTAAGCTAAAGCTTCAAATAAGTTTGTTTATTTTTTATTTTATTTTATTTATTTAATTTCAAGTAATGAAGATTTTTTTAATGGTTTTAGTTAACTATTATAACCCTGATACTTTATTTAATTAGGTCAAATACTGGTCTTTCCTCCTGAATATGAATTAAATGGGAATTAAATTAAATACAGTTAATTGTGTAACCAAAAACGAATATATAATGCATGACTTTTAATGATAAACAAGCTGGAAATACACCGGGACTCTTATTTTGAAATGTCTGCACCTCTGTTGCAGTTGCAGGAGCTCATTCAAGTTCAGATGAGATAAAATATATTACAATATAAACATGGTAAAGTAAACATTGTCATTACTCATCAGCATTAGTTCATAAACTAGCCTGGCATAAATGTGTGTTATTGATTGTGAGCCGCTCTGGAGCGCTGGATTGGGGATGAGTGAGCCGTGTTTTCCAGCGGTTAGATCAGTTCAGATCAAATGTGCGCATCTGTTACACAGGACATCAGTTCTGACTGGATCTCTTCCCTAATCGTCCCTGCCTACATTTTCGTCTCGTTTTTATTTGTTGACGAAAATGACAGATGATTTTCATCATAGTTTTTGTCATCCAACACTAGTTTTTATTTAGTTATCGTCTCGTTTTCGTCAGTGAAAAAAGGTTGTTGGCGAAAATTATGACGAAAATTATTCGTCAACGAAATTAACACTGGTACAAGAAAGAAAGATGAACATCTTTCCCCTTTACATTTTTGTCTTGTGGAAAGAAAAATAGAAATATGTGAATAAATGTGAAGCTTGTTGTGAGACAAAAAAGACCAGAGACACAAGTTGTCCACAATAAACAACTGTCATAGGATGTATTTTTTTTTGTTCCAAATGGCAAATCATTGAGAAAAAGCACGGGGAAACTGCAAGAGTGATAAATACGGAGTGTACAGCCTTGTGCATTTAAGCAAAATCTCAAGTCTTTTGCACGAACGCATGTATTCACGACAACATCACACTCGCCAACTCACGTTTACTTTGATTTAGTATACAATGATCGCTTCTTTAACTCCGTTAAACGTAATACTGAGCACTGATTCGTTCAAAGGCAGAAGGAGACCTTACAAAGTTTCATTTCAAAAGAATATTTACAACCAATGAATGTCATTATACACACCTTAGAAACCGTACTATTGTGCCAAATCTCTGGACAATAAATGTTTTATGTACAAAAAGGGCATAAACGGAGGGACACACATCACTCCTTTTCAGCTGCCCCCATCGGCTGACAGTTTCTCTGACGGTTTCCCATAATGCACCGTGAATGTTAATGTCTCTAGACTCGACAAGGCATTTCAGTCCATTGGTTTAACTGGATTAGTCCGATACGAGGTGGAAGGGCGTCATATGAAATATTCTTTTTGGTTGTCACTGATAATGCTCTGTGAGTTTGGATCCGTGTTAAAGGGCGTTTCGGGACTGTCGTCTGTTTTTCCCGCTTTGGGCTCTTGGGTCTGAAACGTTTCTTTCCGCCGGTACAGGAACCGCGCCATCACAGCCAGCACGGCCAGACTCACAAATATCACGACGGCAATGACACCTGAAAAACAGCACAGTGACACGCAAGAGAGTGAGGAACTCACTTTGGACACCAGATCCAGACCTCATGACTCGATCACATTTCCACATCTCTGGATCATGAAACATGTGATGGGCACACTGTTTTGACATGGTTGACTGACAAAAAAAAAAAACTTTATTAGGGGGAAGTAATATAAATATAAATATTGTAAATAAAAATACAAATGTATCAAATTAAATGTATATTATTTCATATTCATTATAGTAATACTAATAAAATATGCACTACGTTTATACATTTAACTAATATGTATTAGTTTAATGAATACATAAAAATAATAAATCAATTCATAATGAAAACGAAGGAATTCCATATCTATGAAGATAATTCAACATTGGATGTAAGCACTGCAAAGAAAGATACAAACATTTGGGAAATTAATATCGAGATTTATATTAATTAAATTAATACATATAATTTATCAATAAAACATATATAAATGAACAAATATCCATATCTAAATGAATCCATATCTATGGTTTCTGGTGATGAATCAAAATGGGATGTAATTACTGCAAAAGAAGATTTATGGAAATATAAGTAATATAAAATATTAATGTATTCATATAAATATGTTTATAGTATTTATAATATTAATCATATTACTATAAATATGTAAAGGTAAAAATATTATAAATGAATATAAATGTAATATATATATATATATATATATATATATATATATATATATATATATATATATATATAATCATTTGTAATGAAAACTAAAGGAATTCCATATATTTGTTTTATGATGATGATTCAACTTTGAATAACTACTGCAAATAGAAAATGAAATAAAAAAATTAAAAATTCAACATCGGGTGTAAGCGCTGCAAAAAAGATACCAAAAATAATATGCAAATACAAATTAATTAACATACAATATTAATATATTATAATTAAATATACATTATTTTTTTATATACATTTGACTAATATGTATTCATTAAATTAATACACATAATTTAGAAATAAAAAACATATAAATTAAAAAATAAAATTATAATTTATAATGAAAAATGAAAGAATTCCATATGATAAATCAAAATCGGATGTAATTACTGCAATAAAGATTTAGGAGAAATTTTTGTATAAATAATTGTAAAATATGAATGAATTATTAAGACATTATAATAATATATTAATTAATTAATTAATTATAACCTATTCATTCATTAATTAACAATAATATATTAATTAATATATATTTTAATATATTATTAATATTAATAATTTAATCAATATTAATGTGAAAAACATTATGTGATATTAATATTGATTATATTAATTCACATTAATATAAATATGCAAAGGTAAAAATATTATACATGAATATAAATGTAATAAATATACAAAAATATCTAATTTGTTATGAAAACTTTTTTTATGGTGATAAATCAACTTTGGATAACTACTGCAAATAAAAAAAGATACCAAAAAATGTTTATATACGGAACTTAATGAGGTTTAATTGACTAAACGCCATAAAGCATTGAAAAGTAATGACATAAATTGGTCATGTAGTGTCGGGTGTATTTTAGTGCCTCAGTTTAAAGGGCAGCCGCCGGACAGTCCGAGGCGCTTCTGAATCCAGACCTCACACACCGCTATCATGGCACAATCAATCGTCATTTACTGGCCATTAGCCATGTTTCTGGGGCTGTTAAATACAGACTATCAATAAGGGCGAGAAAGCTGGCAAAAAAACCCTTGCGGCTGGCGCTCACCATCAGACGTGTTGTGAATGCTTCTCCGTCTCAATTCTACTCGCTGTCACAGTGGAACGCCTCTAAAATGTGTCTCTCCTTTGTGGCCGGTTAAGCGTGGCACATTTAATTATAAAGGGTAAAAGAAATGTCTAATTGAGGCACCAAAATAAATCTCAACTCAATTTAATGCCACATTACGGTGGCAGTGAAAAGGACAAAGTGTATTCGGGATTGTGGCTGGATTGTAATTTCTTTAAATGTTTAATTAGTTTTGGGGGCCGTTGTTAATTTCATTCTATTTACTGATAACTTTGGAGAAGTCTTTATATTCAGTCAATGTGAACGCGGCTGTTAATCAGTCATTACTGAGGGCCCTGCCGGGTTAGAGGTTCTCGGATTAGTTTTATAGAGTCTTTTAAATGCACATGCAGGCTGAGCTTCCCAGTCATCTTTGCATGACAAATAATCCGACGTCTTTGTCATTCAGGGCAAGTTTTAGCTCGCAAAATGTAAATTCTGCCATCATTTACGTTCCCAAACTGTCCTGTACGACTTACTTTCTTCCCGTTGAGCGCAAAAAGAGCTGTTTAGCACAATGTTGATGCTGCTCTTTTCCATGCAGTGACAGCGAGCGGGTGCAACTTAAAGGGTTAGTTCACCCAAAAATGAAATTTCTTCCATTAATGACTCACCCCAATGTTGTTCCAAACCCGTAAGACCTCCGTTGATCCTCGGAACACAGGTTAAGATATTTTAGATTTAGTCCGAGGGCTTTCAGTCGTTTGAATGTAAGTGTATGCACACTTTGGTGTCCACGTCTAGAAAGTAATAAAAACATCAAAGTAGTCCATATGTGACATCATTTGGTTAGTTAGACTCTTTTGAAGCGTCGACAATACATTTTGGTCCCAAAATAACAAAAACTAAGACTTTATGAAGCATTGTCTTGTCTTCCGTTATCTTGAAATCCGCGTTCACGAGGCCACAGTGACGCTGCTGACGTAAGACGCTGTGACGTGTTATCTGGTGCGACAGAGCTTCGTTTGTAGCCTGAGGGAGACTCAGTACAGCGTGCGTCTCCCTCAGACTACAAACGAAGCTCTGTCGCACGTCACAGCGTCTTACGTCTGCAGCGTCACTGTGGCCTCGTGAACCAAAATTTTTGGACCAAAATGTATTGTCGACGCTTCAAAAGAGTCTAACTAACCAAATGATGTCACATATGGACTACTTTGATGATGTTTTCATTACCTTTCTGGACGTGGACAGCAAAGTGTGCATACACTTACATTCACAGGACTGAAAGCCCTCGGACTAAATCGAAAATATCTTAAACTGTGTTCTGAGGATGAACAGAGGTCTTACGGGTGTGGACCAACATTGGGGTGAGTCATTAATGGAAGAAATTTCATTTTGGGTGAACTAACCCTTTAACAAACTCGGGTCTGTTTCTCTCAGAAAGCTTCATATACGACTCCAGGAGAAAAAAAATTATCATAATTTTTACCGTAAAAGACTGCGGTAAAAACTGGTTAACAGTACGTTTCCTTACCAAATACTGTGAAAAACGAATAATCTAATGTTACAGCAAATTACTGTTAAATTGACAGTTTTTGGAAGTGAAAAAGGAAAATTCATTTATAATTTACAATGAAAAAACAATACATTGACAAGTGTTGTAATTACAGTATTTAAAAAGTGTTAAATAAATACAGTAATAACAGTTTGTTCAGTTCAGTGCTGTTGTTATAGTTGTCAAAAACAGAAATAAAGCAATAAATAAATATTGGTTATTCTAAACATGGGTTATTGGGCCCATAAACATGCCAATACTTGTTATCGGTACACTGTAATCCCTAACGCTCAATATACTTAATTGGTTTGAGTAGAGCCAACACAAATTAAACAAATGAGTTCAATCAAATGAACTTTTATGAGTATTGAGAACTTTCTTTTTCTTTCGAGTTCACAAAACGGACACATTTTAAGTCATCTGAATTGTTTCATTGTTTTATGAACCTGTTTCTTTTATTTTAGACAAACTTAAATTGACACTCAAAATGGAGAGTAAATGGTAAAATTAAGCGTATATGTTCTATATCGCTGTACTCGTTCAGCAAGTGCTATGCTATGCTAATGCTATCAAAGCATTAGCTGTGTCTCAAATGACGCTCTATACACTATGCACTTATGCACAGTGGTGTAGTGGTGCCTGGAGAAGTGGGTACGGTATACTCTTAATTTATGCCCCCCATTTTTTTTTTGTGGCCCAGCAATAGATGAACATCCTGTGTTATAAACAGTGACATGTCAGACTAGTCTTGCATATTTAGTTCACTCGAAAATGCGCCAGTAGTATTTGCACATTGTCTCTTGACTTTAGCTGCTTGACTTCACGGAGTAAGGATCACTATGACATTAATATTAGCCACGGAAGAGGTGCAGATTTTGCAATCAATACTGGCATACAGACAATAAAGACTACATAATTATACTATTCCTTATTCCAGGGGTTTTCAAACCTGTCAAACAACTATTCTCTCACCTTGCAAGTGTCTCTGCCAGTAGTTTATTTTGTGAACTATCTCTTGGAATGGCTCATTAGCAACAGATAGTGTAGGCCTGAGTGTGCCAACATTATAAGTTTAAGTTGCAATTTGCAAATATTACTGGTCCTACGCAGGCCTAATGAATGAATATAAGATATATTCAAGATGAGGCAAGCATGGTGCTAGAGATTAGTTTATTTTTTTTTTAAATATCATCATCTTTCAAAGAATTCAACATTATATTCAAAACAATATGTTAAACTATTATACAGGGTTTGACATTAACTTTTTTGCCCAGCAGTCACTGTGGCTCGTGGCTTTCCAAAGTTACACGCCACTCAGCATTTTCACTGGCCACAATTTTGCTGTTAAATTGCTGTTAAATTGAGTCATTTTACTCGATTTAGACGATTTAAAACCCTTTTAAACGCTCAAATGTAGAGTGACCACTCAAATCAAGGCTATATTGTATCAGCTGGTATGTGCAGGTGGGCAATATGAGCATCAGGCTAATATGAGAAATTTAATATGATACGAGTTATTTTTAAGGCTATATAAAAGAACAAAGAAGCAAATAAGCAAACTACAAAAACAATAGTATAGCCTAGACACAGTAGGTTTATTTAATATGTATAGCCTACATTTATTTAACACCTGTAGTTGTTTGATTAACATTAAATGACAGACAGGCTGCTGAATAAATCGACATAATATTCTGACACATATCCAGTTATTACCCACTTGTTTACGTACACTTAAGCCATAAGCGACTGTGTTCTTGTGAGATACTCCACACGATGGATATTTTGACATCTGTGTGCGCGTGTATTTGAATATTCAGGCGCAAGGAGAACTGATCGCGCGTGCTACAGAGAGAGAGAGAGCGCACGTGCACGCTAGAGAACGCTTCTGTTGTATGTCATTCAGCGCTAACTGCAAGTTAATCGATAAAGAATAGTACCTAATTGAACTGTAATTTTGTGATACGACGTTATATACATATAATTATAAATGATGTGCTGGACTGTCATGGCTGAATGATGCTCATCAGAAGGGATTTAAAAGTGGGTATACGCAATGCCGACTGATAAAGAAGTGGGTATACGCCGTATACCTGCTTATAGCCTGCACTACACCAGTGCTTATGCACAATGTACTCAACCGTGTAGTGTTTGAAACTTACATGGTTATTTTGTCATTCAACATCGGAATCTGGTAGCCCCTCCCCCTCCACTACGTAATTTAAGCTGCGACAGTCGAGTGCATGAAGTGTCCAACATTCCACACTTTGTTTTTTTCCGTTAATTGAGTGCATCATCCGGGTATTTAAAGTGCACTTTTCCTTTTTGAATTTGGGGAATTGGGACGCACCTATTGTGTTACCAATTAGCAAGGTAGCATTTACTGAATTAGCTAGTTCAAGCTAGCCAAGTTTCCACACCTAAAATATTTAAGTTGATAATTTTAATTTAAATTAATGAATTAGCTTACTCAAATATTTGAAGTTAAGAGCATTTAAAATGGGAGTACAAAATAAAAATCTGCAAATTCCGCTTACTTAAACTTGACATTTCTTAACTTTTGCCAACTTTTGTTTAAAGTGTATTGGTTATAAAAACCATTATCGGTCGATCTCTAATCTTATGTTGCTAAATGTTTATAGCATTATTTTAGTGCCATGCATGTTACCATGGTGATGTTTTGTATTTATGGCACTGTGCACCTTCTATATATTAATATTTCCCTCAGCTTATGGAAAAGCAACTTGTGATGACATGTGGCCTGTGTTTTTACTGTGGTTGTCAGTAAATTATAAAGATACTTACAGATTTTACTCACAGATTGTATTACCTCAACAGGTTGGTATATGAACATTATATCAGTTAATGAAATATAATTTTTCTTTACTATTCAATCCATAAAAACTAAAATGCTAATATGCCATTTCCCCCCTGTACATTTCAAGGATTTTTTTTACAGTGTACACGTACAGTAGTGGCCAAAAATGATGTTTTTAATGACCCTACAAGTTCGACTAAACCATCAATATATTTGGAAAATAATTTATATATATTTTAAATTATTTTAAATAAGAGAGAAGAACAAAACACTAAACTTAGGCCCCGTCCACACGAATCTAGAGCTTTCCCTATCCAATCTTTTCTTTTCCTTGTTTCAAGAAATATCTGCGTACACGCGAAAGCACTGAAACCGACTCAAAATGATGTAGTATACATGCCAAGCCAGTATGTGTCGCTGTAATTCTGCCACAGAAATACACTAAAAACAGAGAAGATAATAAAAAATAAATAACAATAAATAAATGTGCTACTTACCAGATGTGTTTTATTAACGCCTACACCTACCCCATCCCTTACAAGAACGCAAATACAGTAATTAAATGATGCAATATTAATGTGCGCATGCCCAGTGCCCGTAGCTGTATCCCTTTCTAGTCTTTCCCTTGCGGGATGTGGTGTGATGATCACCGTTTCACAAAATATACGGATTGGCTGTACACACGAAAACACAAGGGTGTCGTTTTGAGATTTATCCACTCTGGGACCCGGTTTCAAAAAATATCGGTTTCATGCTCCCAAAACGCCGGATCCGCCTGGACGAAACTTTTACGTATACAGCTAAACGCGTCTCCGTGTGGACGGGGCCTTTGTTAAAGGGATAGTTCACCCAAAAATGAAAATTAGCCCATGATTTACTCACCCTCAAGTCATCCGAGGTGTATATGACATTCTTCTTTCAGACAAATAAAATCTGAGTTATATTAAAAAATTTCTGGCTAATCCAAGCATTATAATGGCAGTAATAGTTGCTCTGTTTTTGAAGTCCATAAAAAATGCATCTGTCCGTCAAATGACGTGCTCCAAGCGGCTCCGGGGTGTTAATAAAGGATTTCTGAAGCGAATCGATACGTTTGTGTAAGAAAAATATCCATATTTAAAAATGTATAAACATTTTTTCAATGTCTCTGCATCAGCCGTCCCTGCGCCATCACTTCCAGCGAATAAGGTCAAAATACATGCAAAATACCGGCGCAATCATAGATTTATACATAGATTCCTCATTAGTGCCTGCGCGGATCGGTCAAATGAGGCATCTACGTTTATATATCTTTGATCACGCCAGTATTTTGACCTTATTCGCCGGAAGTTATGGCGCTGGGAATACTAGATGACATTCGTCTGATAAGAGGTAAAAAATATAACATAAATACTGTTGGGTTTCTCGCAGAAACCGATGGTTTCGTGTCTTAAGACATCAATGTGTCGCCACGAGCCGCAGGGTTCAATAAGAATTCGTATGTCTATGTGTTTTTACTCTCATTTTCTAAAATATCCCCATTGACACGACTATCACACTGCAATGGTTGGAGTTAAAATCTTCATTTGTGTACTGAAGAAACAAAGACACCTATATCTTGGATGCCCTGGGGGTAAGCAGATAAACCTAAAAATTTCCTTTTTGGGTGAACTATCCCTTTAATGTATTTATCCGACTAAATAATTTGGTAAACTACAGCTACAGGTACAAGCTCATTGGAAAAAGCATACACTGACTACTGCATAATCAGTTATTAACATTTGGCATGTCTTCATAATTTCTTTGCATGACAACCTGGCCAAAAAATATGCCGGCACAATTTTATCACAAATAAAACAACTGCACAACTACGCTTACAAAATCTTAAAAATTTTTTGAATCGTATTTGAATAAAGGGTGAAGATGTCAATTTTCCTACCGGCCGGACATCACTTTTGCCCAGTACTGTACTTTTATGCAGCATTTCTCTCCTTTTTTGAAACTCAAGAGTCTCACTGAATAGAAAAGAGCAGGTGAATATCTCCCTTCGTCTTCCACAGAGTAAAATAAAGTCAAAGGAACGAGTAAATGATGATTTGGGTGAATTGTTCCTAGAGCAAGACAAACTAGATATGAGCATAAAGCAGCAAGATAACAATGAATGAAATGAGAAAAGATGAGGAATGGAGTATTTCTCTAAACTAAAGCATAACATCCATTTACCTCCGATCAAAGCCGAGTCGCTGTTGATAGCATTGACTATCGGCTCACCCGCACCTACTGAACCCACATGATCTACAGCAGAGGAAGAGAGAGAGACAGACAGACAGACAGACAGATCATCAGCAGGATTCAAGCGCTTATCGCTCGCAGGTCGCGGCTCATTGAATACGCCACTGCTCGATGAAAGAGCGATGCGGCACCGGCGCAGAGGCAATCGGGAAATGATTATGCAAATGAAGGTCTTTCTCACGCAGATTAATACAGCGATCAGCCATTACGATCATTATTGCTCTAATTTAATTAGCACTGCGGATGGATTCAGTGAGCCAGCGACCAAAGTTTGCTGAAATTCGACTTTCAAGGAGGAATCTGGGCAGAAAGACTGAACAAACGAAGGAGAAGTTCGGAAAACAAAGTCTGAGGAAGATACAGATGCCAGAGAGTGTTGTTTTCAAGCAGCTCGATATACGTAAACTAACTTTAACCAAGAGTCAAACTGTTGCTCTGCTAGGATAAGTCCTTATACTTGCATTTTGCATTAGTTTATTTAGCGTTTTATTCATTTTTATTGACCTGTCAGCATTAGTACAGGTTCTTAAAGACAATTGTCATTAAAACACTGAATTATTTGCAGTTTTCGAATTTCATAATGCAAAACTAAATTCTATAATCCACAATCATTTAGGAGTCTGTACATACAATGACAAGCAAAATGAGGTTTGCATGGAAGTGCTTGCATTCATGTACTTGTGTAGAGTTTCAGGCCTTGATAGTTTAAACGTAAGGTTGATATTTTCTGTAAATTCACTAAAACATAAACTGTTAATCCATTGGCCAAATATCAGGAGATTAATTGGCTTGATCATTTGAGTGCATTAGTACCTGTCCACTTTTGTAAAGTAGTCTGTGAGCGATTATGTCATTTGCAGAGCTTCATGGGATTCTCTGCAGAATCATGGGTAATGTAGTTTTTCATCAGGAATTCTGCTGTTGAACATGATTATTTAAAAAGTATGTTGAAATAATGGCTTCAACTAAAGCATATAACATTGCAACCTCGTAGTTCATCTTTAAAGGATTAGTTCACTTTTAAATTAACTTTTGCTGATAATTTACTCACCCCCATGTCGGCCAAGATGTCCATGTCTTTCTTTTCTTCAGTCGAAAAGAAATTAAGGTTTTTGATGAAAACATTCCAGGATTGTTCTCCATATAATAGACTTCAATGGGCTCCAAACGGTTCAAGGTCCAAATGACAGTTTCAGTGCAGCTTCAAAGGGCTTTAAACGATACCAAACAATACCAGACGATGAATAAGGGTCTTATCTAGCGAAACGATCATTTTCTGTGAGAAACCGAGCAGTATTTATGCTATTATTTTACCTCTTATCAGACGAACGTGATCACCTCTGAGCTCCGCCATAACTTCCGCTAAGTGAGGTCAAATACGAGCGTGGTCATAGATGTAAACATAGATACCTCATTAGCGCCTGCATGGATCAGTAGAATGAGGCATCTACGATCGATATATCTATGACCACGCTCGTATTTTGACGGAAGTTATGGCGGAGCTCAGAGACGATCACGTTCGTCTGTTAAGAGGTAAAATAATAGCATAAATACTGCTCGGTTTCTCACAGAAACTGATGGTTTCGCTAGATAAGACCCTTATTCATCGTCTGGTATCTTTTAAAGCCCTTTGAAGCTGTACTGAAACTGTCATTTGGACTGTGAACCGTTTGGAGCCCATTGAAGTCCATTATATGGAGAAAAACCCTGGAATGTTTTCATCAAAAACCTTAATTTCTTTTCGACTGCAGAAAGAAAGACATGGACATCTTGGACGACATGGGGGTGAGTAAATTATCAGCAAAAGTTTATTTAAAAGTGAACTAATCCTTTAAGTTAAAAAATAAATTCCCCATTGGAGAAAATGAATAGGATTTTTACATTCTATAACTAGTGCAAACAAGGGCTGTTTTCAACCTTGTGAAGGAAGTGGGTGGCTGTTTTGATGGCTTTACCTGCGAGAGAATGAGTCGTCTCAGCTGCGTAGGGGTTGGACGGTAAAGACGAGCCACAGCTGGATTCGGTCAGCGGTCCGGTGACTATGACAGGACTTGTGTCTGGATACAGCAGGGCGGCTTTCAGCGGAGAGATGGAGTTAAACTGGACAACAGACAGACAGCCGGTGAAGCCCAGAGCGTTCAGACGGCCAATCTCTGGATCCACTTCACCAGATTCTGCAACGAAGGACGCACACGTCTGAGCATTTAATGAGATCTCAAAAATATCTTCTACAGGACAGCAATGAGGAGACAAAGGGAAGCGTTTCTGCTTCTCCTGAGAAAAAGACCCCAATGATCTTACACGTGTCTCCTCTAGAGTTTCAGAACAGATTTCAATATCTCCAAATGAAGTCCAATGTTAGATAATGCTCAAACAAACTCTTTATTAATGGGTTAGTTCACCCAAAAATGAAAATTAGCCCATGATTTACTCCCCCTCAAGTTATATGACATTCTTCTTTCAGACGAATACAATCTGAGTTATGTTAAAAATGACCTGGCTCTTCAAAGCTTTATAATGGCAGTGACTTGATGGGTCTTTTTTGAAGTCCATAAAAGTGCATCTATCCATCATATAACTGCTCCACACAGCTCCATTAATAAAGGCCTTCTGAAGTGAAGTGGCACGTTTGTGTAAAAAAAATATCCATATTTAAAACTTTATAGACTAAAATAACTAGCTTCTGGCGGTCAAGAGTAACCCTGATGCGATGTACAGTAGGATCACAAGCTTTGATGCCTCTCGTGGATAGTGCTGGGCAACAAACTCAAGCCCCTCTTCTCTTATATCGCAATCCTCTGCCATTTCTCTTTAAAAATTCTCGTTTTAGACTCTAATTCATGACCGGTGTTTTGTTTTGCTCTATCCTCTGCGCTTCTGCGTTCATCGACATGCAAGCTTCAAGGGTTCAAGGGTCAAGGGTTACTCTTTCGCTGTAAGTCGACTTGCGTAAAGCTGACTGCCGGAAGCTAGTTATTTTAGTCTATACAGTTTTAAATATGGATATTTTTCTTACACAAACGCGCCTCTTCGCTTCAGAAGGCTTTTATTAATGGAGCCACGTGGAGCAGTTATATGATGGATAGATGCACTTTTATGGACTTCAAAAACAAAGCAAACAATCACTGCCATTATAAAGCTTGGAAGCGGCAGGACATTTTTAATATAACTCAGGGTTTCCGGTTACGCCGGTAAGAGGATGACAGCTTAATTTTCGAGCTCCCCGTCGGTTTAGTGAAATAAGCCCCAAAAAACGTAGTTTTGTAAACCTTTGTGTATACTTTGCATAACAATGGAGAAAGGGGTTACTACTAGAAGTAGGACAACGATGAACGTGATCGAACATGACCCTGAAGTGAGGCAAGGTAGCAGAAGTAGCTCTCCGAGTTCATCTCCACAATGTGAAGATAGTTCCAAACTTAGCCTGCAATGTATTCTCAACGAACTTCGGGGGTTCAGAAGAGACAATAAGGTACAGCTTTCTGACATTAAACAAGAATTGAAGAGAACAAACAACAGATTGGAAGAAGTAGAATCATCAACGTTAATCAAGCGGCTAACACAGCGCCAGGCTAACCTGGAAGCCAGGTTAATAGATCAAGAGGGCCGTGCGCGCAGAGACAATTTAATACAACTCAGATTGTATTCGTCTGAAAGAAGAATGTCATATACACCTAGGATGACTTGAGGGGGAGTAAATCATGGGCTAATTTTCATTTTTGGGTGAACTAACCCTTTAAAAGTCACTGGACTACATAAAAACAAGTTTACAAGACGTTTTCATGTAGTCCAGTGACTTTTAATAAAGAGTTTGTTTGAACATTTTATTACCTGGATGTTTTAGATGAATCTACAATATTAGATTATACCCAAGATACCAAACTCTGCAATAGAAGGTCACAATTCTCAAAAACATCTTAATTGATTCTCTCGGAGAGCAATTAAATTGAGATCTAATGGAAATGTTTGATTAAGTGATATTCAGTTAGATTAGATTAGATTAGATTCAACTTTATTGTCATTACACAAGTACAAGTACAAGGCAACGAAATGCAGTTTAGGTCTAACCAGAAGTGCAATAGCAGCAAGTGCAGGATATACAACGTTTGCATAAGTGCAGGACATGGATATGTACTGAGTATATATAAATATGTCTATAAATAGAGAGATGGTTATTACTATAAACAGAATTTACAGGTGAATATGTACAGTGAATAATATACAGATGGTTAATACTATAAACAGAATTTACAGGTGGATATGTACTATGAATATAATATAATATACAGATGGCTATTACTATAAACAGAATTTTACAGATAGAGGTATACAATGATATGTTAGGCTAAAATTAGGAATATGGCAGTGGATTAAGGTAGTGCAATAAATTATGGACAGAAGCTATCCGAAAAAAAGTGTAAAAGTGCAGTGGAAGTGATTGCATATTACAGTTAGAAGTACGGTGCAAAATACAAATGTAAACAGTAGGTACTGTAAATAACAGTCGGCAGTGCAAATGAGCATAATCCAGTTACGGTGTGGTAGTGCAAAATGAATAAGTAAACAGTTGTTACTGTAATAAAGAGTCGGTAGTGCAAATAACAAAGTGAAGGTGGATGTGAGGTAGGAGAGTTATCAGTATATGAGGGGAGTGGATCAGCGGGGGTTTGAGTTCAATAAAGAGACAGCTCTGGGGAAAAAACTGTTCTTAAGTCTGCTGGTCCTGGTCCGGTGGATCCTGAAACGCCTGCCGGAGGGCAGGAGAGAAAACAGTCTGTGGGCTGGGTGAGAGGAGTCCTTGAGGATGCTGCGAGCTCGATGCAGACAGCGTTTCCTCTGGATGTGTTCGATGGCAGGCAGTGGAGTCCCTGTGATGCGCTGGGCAGTTTTCACCACCCGCTGCAGTGCCTTGCGCTCCGCAACAGAGCAGCTCCCATACCATACTGCGACACAGTTGGTCAGGATGCTTTCTATTGCGCAGCGGTAGAAGTTCACCAGGATAGCAGAGGAGAGCTGATTCTTCCTCAGTGTCCTCAGGAAGAAGAGGCGCTGGTGAGCCTTCTTGACCAGGCTGGAGGTGTTGGTCGTCCACGACATGTCCGCTGAGATGTGGATCCCCAGGAACTTGAAACTGGAGACACGTTCAACAGCCATTCCATTGATGTGGATGGTGTCGTGTGTGCCTCTTGACTCCTTCCTGAAGTCCACGATGAGCTCCTTCGTTTTGGTGGTGTTGAGGAGCAGGTTATTTTCGGTGCACCATGTGGCCAGGTGCTGGATCTCCTCCCTGTAGGCAGTCTCATCGTTGTTGCTGATGAGCCCAATCACCGTTGTGTCGTCCGCAAACTTGACGATAGAATTAGATCCATACACAGGCTTGCAGTCGGAGGTGAAGAGGGAGTAGAGAAACGGACTTAGCACACAGCCCTGTGGTACACCAGTGTTGAGTGTGATGGATGTGGAGCAGGTGGATCCTGAACGAACATTCTGGGGTCTGTCAGTTAGGAAGTCCAAAATCCAGTTGCACATTGAGGTATTGATGCCCAGGTCTCCAAGTTTGGCTATTAACTTGGTTGGGATGACAGTGTTGAATGCTGAGCTGAAGTCAACAAACAGCATGCGTGCGTAAGTGTTCTTATTGTCCAGGTGAGTGAGCACAGAGTGCAGTGCCATGGAAACGGCATCCTCTGTGCTCCTATTGCTGCGGTAGGCAAACTGGTGTGAGTCCAATGTGGATGGTAGAGAGTCTTTTAGGTGTTCCAGGACCAGCCGCTCAAAGCACTTCATGACGATGGGTGTGAGTGCTACAGGGCGGTAGTCGTTAGGGCACCTCGGGTTAGAGTGTTTTGGCACTGGCACAATGGACGTGCGTTTGAAGCATGAAGGTACAGCTGCTTGGGCAAGAGACAGGTTGAAAATGTCTGTAAAAACCTCAGCGAGCTGCTCCGCACATGCCCTGAGAACACGACCAGGGATGTTGTCTGGTCCAGCAGCCTTGTGCGCGCTGATCCGGCTCAGTGACTTGCAGACATCTGTGGAGGAGAGTGTGATTGGTGGGTCAGCTGAGGGTTTGAGCTTGGTGGCAGTTTCTCTGTTGTCTCTTTCAAAGCGAGCATAAAAGTGATTTAGCTCGTTCAGGAAGTTGACATCAGTGGCTGCGGGGGTGGAGTGGGGGGGTTTGTAGTCACTGATGGCCTGGATGCCCTGCCACATGCGTCGAGGGTCAGAGTTGGAAAAGTGACCCTCTATCTTTAGCTTGTAGCAGTGCTTGGCCTTTTTGATGCCCCTCTTCAGGTTAGCTCTGGATGCGCTGTAGGCTTGTGCATCTCCTGATCTGAAGGCAGTATTGCGTGACTTCAGCAGGAGTCGCACTTCCCTGTTCATCCATGGCTTCTGATTTGGGTATGTGGTGATCTGTTTCTGGGTTGTAACACTGTCAATGGTGGTATTGATATGATCCAATACAGAGGAGGTGTAGGAGTCAATGTCCGTGTGAGCGCCACTGGTGGCTTGAGAAGCAAACACACTCCAGTCTGTGTGTAGAAACCTTTCCTGGAGTGTGGAATCAACCCCCGCAGGCCACACCTTGATGGTCTTTACTGATGGCTTCACACGGTTGATGAGGGGTGAATATTTGGGGATGAGGAACAAAGAGATGTGGTCTGACTGTCCCAGGTGGGGGAGGGGTGTCGCAACGTAAGCACCAGCCATGTTTGTGTAAACATGGTCTAAGGTTTTGTTTCCTCTGGTGTGGCAGGAAACATGCTGGTGAAACTTGGGTAGCACTGACTTTAAGTTTGAATGATTAAAGTCACCTGCAACAATAAAAGCAGCTTCCGGGTGATCAGTCTGTTGTTTACTGATGGCTGCATGAAGTTCTTTCATAGCAAGCTTGGCATCAGCATCCGGGGGAATATAGGCTGCAGTTATAATGGTGGAAGTGAACTCTCGCGGCAGATAAAACGGTCTACATTTAACCATGAGAAACTCGAGGTTAGCTGAACAATGACTCCCAACAATAGCAGAGTTTGTGCACCAGGCTTTGTTAATGTAAATGCACAATCCACCACCTCTGGTCTTACCGGAGCCATCTAATGTTCTATCCGCCCGGAGCGTGTGGCATCCCGCTAGCTCAATAGCGGTGTCCGGTATTCCGCCGTTTAGCCAGGTTTCCGTGAAGATTAGGACGTTACAGTTCAAAAGTTTCTTACTGTGTGTGATGCTGAGTCGAATCTCCTCCATTTTGTTCACTAGCGACCGTACATTGGCAAGGAAAATACTGGGTAAAGAGAGCCGATGTGGGGTAAGCTTTAGCTTTAGCCTTAGCTTAGCTCTCAGACCACCGCGTATTCCCCGCCTTTGTTTACGATCTCGGCGCCGCCTGCGAGCACTTCCGCCCGGCCGGGCAGAGTGCATAGCCTCGGGTGTTCTAGCGATCTCAGGAAGGAGTCGAAGATTGTCCATAAAACTGTCGGAAATTCGCAAACCAATATCCAAAATCTCACCACGGGTGTACGATGTTAAGGCACAACTATTCTGAACGAACAGACCCGAGATGAGCAGGAAAAATACCGCAAAATTGCAGAATCTGGAGAGACCCAGAGCCTCGCGAACTACTCGCGCCGCCATCTTGGATTCATATCATAGTTGTTTCTCTTGAGAAAAAGACCCCAATTTCAACCAAACCAGGAAAGAAAAGGCCTCTGTAATCAATTGGATAGACCTACAACCAATCAGAGCAATGGAGTAAGTGACGTGTTCAGCGACGCATAGTTGTCAACAGAACTCAACTGCACGCACACTGGAAGAAGATGATGAAGAGTAAACGTTATTTGCCGGTGTTGTAAAAAGAATTTAAGGATACAGGGAGTACTTATCAACACGATCATCATTTTTGAGAGAAATAGTAAAGGTGAAGGCATATACGAACAAGTTCTCCATTTAGTAAACGAATTCAACCCAAGCGCTCTTTGGTGACGTGGATGATTACGTTACTGTTGATCATCTGTCCATCATCGTCTAAAGCCCATCCTGACAATTTGATTGGTCCGAACAGCTCTGGTTCGAGCATAGTTGCTCCACAACGGATCAAGTCCAGACCGAACTTCCCGACCTCAAATGTTGTGGGCGGGGCTAAGTTCGGCTGGCATCCAGGCAATAAATATCTCAGACTGGACTCAGATTTACCAAGATACTACAAAATAAAGGGTAACACTTTACGGTAAGGGTACATGAATTATCATGAATTCACGCATTAATTCATACATGACTTATGCATTACTACATGCATTAATATCTCATGAATCATCAGGAACTAACAGGAATTCAAAGTTTTTCATTCATGACTTCATGGATGAACAACTCCTTAATTAAAACATTAACTAAGGTGAGTACATCATCATGAATTATGGTTTATTACGCATGATCATGATGCTTTCTATGTTCACAAAAAACATTGATCTTTACTATCTATGGATAAAGCTATTGTTATGGTACATGAATCATCATGAATTCATGCATGAAAAAAGCATTAATTCATGATAATTCATGTACCCTTACCGTAAAATGTTACCAAATAATGTAAAAGATCAAAAAATTGCTTCTCTCAGATAGCAATTACCCAACTAACATAAATATGTTCTAAGAATGTTTTGGTAATGTTCTCATTAAGTTGTGAAAATGTTATTTCTGAGTATAAAAAACATTCTATACTTGATTATTGGTAAGGAAACATTCCATTTTATCATTCTGTAAATACTTTGGGAATGTTACTTTGGAAAGTTCTCTCAATATTCTGAAACAAGTTGCAACATTTAAACGTCCAACTATAATCTCAAAACATCTTTGGGTTAAATATGGACAAAGCCAAACTTTGGGTTAAAAAAATTCTATTAAAATGTCCATATTTGACCTAAACATGAGTTGAAACAACCCAGCATTTTTTAGAGCGTAAAATGTTTCCGAAAAAAACGTTCCATTAACATTGTATAAACGTTATTGTGCTAAAGTTTTGAGAACATTATTAAAGATAACTTTAAACAAACGTTCTAATGATGTCACTGGAAGAATGTTTGCTCATAACTTTGAGAGCACTTTGCTGGAACGTTACGGGAACATTCCCTGTTTGCTGGGTAAATGGAGATCTAATGGAAACGTTTGCTTCTCAGATGTCCCTACTGAGAAAAAGACCCACACAAGAACGATCCCACATGCGTCTCCTCTAGAGCGTCAGATGAGATCTGCAATCATATGAACTCAAACACATTCTCCCCAGACCAAATGATCTGAGCTGCTTCCACAATCATTTTATAGACTATATGTCCACTTTTGATTCATTTCTATTTGATTTCTTCCAAGGAAATCCAGGAGAAACATCTGAAACAAACTTAATCAATACATAACTTGTGAACTCTATTAAGCTTAGAAAGAGCAACCACTGAGCAACAATATTCTTCACAGCGTGTTTTCTCACACCCTCGGCAGCTACAGTAGATACGAGTGTCACTCAAGCGTACACTAGCAACATGGAGAGCGACAACTGAACACAAAACCATGCGATTTAGCTTTTGTGCAGGACATCTCGAGCGAAAACCGCACGTCGCATTCCGTTCCGCAGCAACGGCAGAGAACTGAACACATCAAGCCTGATGAAAGTCCTTTTATTCAGATATTGAGCCAGAGGCGACTCAATGGCCCATGAGCAGGAAAAAAACACATGACGTATTTGACAAATAAACATGTCCAAGATTTCAGGTCTGCTGTTTGCTTGCTTTTCTAATTCAAAACAACATTATATTATCAGCATCGAAATTTGAGTGTAAAGTTAACCTTATAAAGCATTGTATTTCATACACAAATTTCGATTCTACTACATGCCTTCTGTTGTCAGTTCATAGTTCATACCTTTTTAGCAAGTAAAAGCCTTTTAGTATAATTGTACAAATGTCAACCTTCAGGTTCATGTGCGTTTCCTGTAAATTCTTTACTGATTTTAAAACAAATAAATGAATAAGAATAACTTTCATACTATTGAACTTACAATTACTGGACTGAAACAACTCATGTTGACTTGATTATCCATTGAAAAAATGTGTGCATCAAATATGATCTATCAGGCTTTTGAGGAAGGTTTATGTGTTCATCGTTCAGTCATCGTCGTATTTCATTAATTTATGTTTTGAAACTTTGATCATAAAATTAAGCATTTAAATCATCTTACTAGGATTTATTATTGTGAGATACAGTTCTTCTTGAAAGTATGTGAACCCCTTGCAGAATCTGTGAAAATGTGAATAATTTTAACAAAATAAGAGGGGTCATACAAAATGTTATTTTTTATATTTCACTGTCCTGAATAAGACATTTTACATAAAAGATGATTTCATATAGTCTACAAGATCATACAGTACTATAAAGAAAAAGCTGAATTTATTAAAATGACCCCATTCAAAAGCCACTTTTTTTGAAAATAGGCTCATTTTCCAGCTCCCATAGAGTTAAACATTTGAGTTTTACCGTTTTCAAATCCATTCAGCCGATCTCCGGGTCTGGCGGTAGCACTTTTAGCATAGCTTAGCATAGATCATTGAATCTGATTAGACCGTTAGCATCTCGCTCAAAAATGATTTTTTTCCTATTTAAAACTTGACTCTTCTGTAGTTACATTGTGTACTAAGACCGTCTGAAAATGAAAAGTTGTGAAAATAGGCTAACTTCCGTCAACATAACCAACGTGACAACCTGCTTGCACAGGGAGTGTGCTGGCGACTATTTTCAGGCGCTGTGTAATATCATTGCGCCGCTGCACTCATGGTACGACACAAAGTTCCCTGACTATTACGCAGGAATCAGAGAATAGTTCCTAGCCATATCGGTCTAGAAAATCACAACTTTTCATTTTCCGTCGGTCTTAGTACACGATGTAACTACAGAAGAGTCAAGTGTTAAATAGGAAAAATTTCTAAACTCTTTGGTCATTTTTGAGCGAGATGCTAACGGTCTAATCAGATTCAATGATCTATGCTAAGCTATGCTAAAAGTGCTAACACCAGATCCGGAGATCGGCTGAATGGATTTGAAAATGGTAAAACTCAACTGTTTAACTCTAGGGGAGTTGGAAAATGAGCCTATATTCAAAAAAAGTGGAGTGTTCCTTCAATACTGTGTGTCGACTCAAACACAACTATTAAAAAAGCTTCAAACATTCACTGATGCTCCAGAAGGAAACACGACGCATTAGGAGTCGTGTTTTTGAATTTGAATATCAAGGTAAATTGTACTTAATTTTGTATCTTCTGTTGCTTCTGAAGGGCAGTACTAAGTGGGGAAAAAAAGGTATTTAAACAAAATTAGAAATATTTGAAAATCTTCATCCTGTTCAAAAGTTTTCACCCCCCGGCTCTTAATGCGTCGTGTTTCCTTCTGGAGCATCAGTGAATGTCTGAACCTTTTTTAATAGTTGTGTTTGAGTCTCTCAGTCGTCCTCAGTGTGAAAAGATGAATCTCAAAATCAGTCACTGCTGGAGAGGGCTCAAATATGCAAAAGACGCTGGGAAACGGAAGAATTTTTGGGACCTGGAGGATTTTTCTGAAGAACATTGGGCAGTTTAACTGCTCAGGACAAACAAGAGACTCAAGAACAACCATCACAAAACACACACATCCGTGGATCATCAGGGAACGACACACACACACACACACACACACACACACACACACACACACACACACACACACACACACACACACACACACACACACACACACACACACACACACACACACACACACACACACACACACACACACACACACACACACACACACACACACACACACACACACACACACACACAGCCGTGGATCATCAGGGAACTACACACATTATTAAGAATCAATGGTTCATAAACTTTTGATCGGGTAATTTTTATAAATTCAGCTATTTTTGTCTTGTGGACTATATGTAAACATCTGTTATGTAAAATATCTTATTCAGGACAGTACTAAATAAAAAATAACATGCATTTTGTATGATCTCTTATTTTGTTATAATTATTAAACTTTTCTGAAAGGGGTTCACAAACTTTCAAGCAGTACCTTATAGAGTAACAAATGATTTGTATAAGCACTTCATGTAGGTACTCTGTTTTTAAGATCTAATAGATTTACATGATCAGAATTGTACTTTTTGACCATATACAGTAAATATCAGCAACTGCACCAAATTGCATATTTTTGCTCAGTTTTTCCTCCATATTCTCACTATATCATACTATATGAGCCATAAAAGCCTGATGCATCAAACTTAATACTCAACAAAATACACATATTTCAGGTTTAACATGAATTTGAGATTGCCTTAGCATTTGGTGTGTCTCTCCTTTGACACAAACTAACCCGATGATCATGTTCTCTGGCACGATTTAAACATCTGATTGGCGTCATTTGAGCTTTGAACGGGCCTGTGCGGGTCTAATATTAATCTTCAGGAGCTCAATGCAGGCTTCACATTTGATTTAGTTTTCATTACAAGTCGATTTCTGGCTGTGATCGATAGTGTTTGCTGGAAATGACACACAGCCCACTGTCAGCGACACACTATCTGAATGGTTACAGCAAATGCGTTTCATATCACATGTTCATATGAACGCACAGGCTGCCACATGAGATTGTTTCCCTCCATAAAGCACGGCCAACCTCGACCTGTAAGACATTACAACGAGATTGAACCAACCTAATGTGGCTCATGAGCATCTATAGGTAACTAGAAACAGTATAAAACACTATAAACCATCCGACCTCACTGATCATAAGCAATCATAAAAAGCTCTTTATTTTCTTCATATCTGTAAACCCTGCCAGTACATCTTACAAAAAGATCATTTCCAAAGTCACCATAAAATAAGTAATCATATTTGTGAAGTCTATTTTTTAGGACCATTAAGATTTTTTTGTTGTCATGGAGTTATAAAAATCATCTTAAACAAAATGTTTTATTAAAATAAGCTAAAATAAAGGCAGTATAACAAACACTACAATGCAGTTTATTTAAATACCTTAAATACAATATTATTTTCACATTAGTTATTCAAAATATTTTTATATTCTAATAAAATGTCATGAAAATAGTCACAATGCAAAAAAAAAAATCCTAAAGCTTCTAATAGACTTGATTTTTTAAAAGAACACTCGACTATTTTTGAAAATAGGCCCATTTTCCAACTCCACTAGAGTTAAACAGTTGAGTTTTACCGTTTTCGAATCCATTCAGCCGATCTCCGGGTCTGGCGTTAGCACTTTTAGCATAGCTTAGCATAGATCATTGAATCTGATTAGACCGTTAGCATCTCGCTCAAAAATTTTGAGTTTTGATATTTTTCCTATTTAAAACTTGACTCTTCTGTAGTTACATCGAGTACTAAGACAGACGGAAAATTAAAAGTTGTGATTTTCTAGGCCGATATGATTCTAGACTCATGATACGGCAGCAAAGTTCCTTGATTATTATGGGAATGAGAGGAATGAGAGTATAGTTCCCAGCCATATCGGTCTAGAAAATCACATCTTTTTATTTTATGTCGGTCTTAGTACATGATGTAACTACAGAAGAGTCAAGTTTTAAATAGGAAAAATATCAAAACTCTTATTTTTTTGAGCGAGATGCTAACGGTCTAATCAGATTCAATGATCTATGCTAAGTTATGCTAAAAGTGCTAACGCCAGACCCGGAGATCGGCTGAATGGATTTGAAAACTGTGAAACTCAACTGTTTAACTCTAGGGGAGTAGAAAAATGAGCCTATTTCCAAAAAAAGTGGCGTGTTCCTTTAAATGCACAATGTCGTTGAGATTCAGTCTGCAAGCTTCATTTTTTTTTTAACTTTCGCTGTATTATTTATTAACTGAATGTTTTATTCATCTATTTGGGTTTTAAGTCTAGAAAGTTGTGCTTCAGGTCCTATTCATAGACATAAAAAAAAAAAAAGACTGACCTATTTCACATCCCCCCCAGATGACAATAATAACATGTAAAGTCAATATTAGTCTTATCTGCAGTAAATAGGACAAAGCGTACTCTATTCACACTCAGACTGAAGAGTTCGGCTGACTGAACAAACAAACTCCTGATGCTTCCTCCAGACATTTCAGCATCAATGATGGCTAGAAAACCTCTAATAATATATAATGGCCACTTAACTGACCATCTGCATGTCGCTGAGGATAGCGCTCGATTGTAATTCAGAGACATTTCCTCCTTGATACAGAAACACTGTGATGATGTTCAAACTAGAATATTACTGATTACTGAATAGGAAATATGTAATACTTTTTTGTCTTCTTTGTCAATAGTCCATTATGATTGTTGCTTGTCAGACTGTACGATCATCATCCTGTTGTAAGACAAGTCACCAGGGACGTTTTTAGGCATAGGCAAACTAGGCGGTCGCATAGGGCGCCAACTGTTTTGGGGGGGTTGGGGTTTGGGTGGGGGTTCGCCAATTAGCGCATATCTGGCACTAGATTTTTGTGTGTAAAGGGTGTCACGGCCACCCTAAAATGTTATTGCCGTCCCCTTTAGTTCCCCCACACTGGATCAGAGAACTGTCAATCTGATGATTCCTATATGCCATTGGATCGGAGCGCTCAACACCATTATATCAAAGACCTTGGTCAATGCTTTGGCGAGGTAACACTTTTTTTAACCATACAATAAAGCTAAATTCAAACTAAAGGCCAATTAATTTCATGATGAAGTGAGTGTTTTGTTATATTTTGACTTTATAAAGCTTTCTTCTCTTACTTGCACCTACAAAAAGGTTTTTTTCACATGAAAGTGTGAAAACTGATGGTCGAAATTTAATTTAACACTAAGGGATGTGTCTTTTTTATGTTGTTTTAAGTTTGAATAACTAAATGAATGCTAGGTTGAACTATTTAAGTTACTTCTTTCTGATAATAAACTATTACACCACTGATGCTGTTAAAGCTCCCTCAGGATATTGAAGATACCAACACTCCAACAAGTGACATTTGACCGGACGTTTTCCAGCTGGCTTATATCATTGCAGAAGTTCTCAAGAACGTTCCGTGCACATGTCTGGACCATATGCACCATATGGACCTGGCTAAGTAATTTTTTTGTGCTTCATTACCACATGAGCAAGTGTAACCCCTCCTGTTCGAACCGCCCCCTCCAAGCGGGACTCGAACCCGGGTCCGCCGGCATGAGAGTCCGACGTAAAGGAACTGCAACCTCTAGCATCAGTCACTAGAGCGTCTCTTGAGATCAGAGGAGTGAGGTTTACTCGCACAGCGACTACTAGCTGGCCTCCGTTACACTCACCCCATTAAACTTCACTCCCATCCGGGTCATGGCACCAATGAAACCCCTCCTGTTCAAACCGCCCGCTCCAAACGGGACTCGAACCCAGGTCAGCCAGCATGAGAGTCAGACGCTCTAACAAGGAGGCTAAAGGCTGCAACCTCTAGCGTCAGTCGGTAGAGCATCTCTTGAGATCAGAGGAGTGAGGTTTACTCGCACAGCAACTACTAGCTGGCCTCCGTTACACAAGCTATTAACTCTTTCCCTGCCATTGACCTAAATTTCTGTCATTTATGAGACAACACTTCCTCGCCATTGACAGAATTTTCTGACTTTCTGTGTTTTCGCTGTTATACAGTAGGAGGCACTATCTTCTGAAAGAGTACAGAATCTCCAGATCAAAACACAGGTGAAGAAGCAGAAACAAGCGATAGCATTATGCATATGTAAATTAAACAGAATATAAATATAAACTGCCTAATGTAACCTATTGAGATGTCGCCCCAGGACGAGCTACAGGAGCTTTGGGGGTGATGATGATCTACTCCATCTGTGTTTGATCATCGTTCTGAATCTGATCTGGATGTAGCCTTTGACAAAAATATGATTTACTCAGCTTTTTGCTCAAAATATTGCTTTTTTATGAAAAAAGACCGCATAAAGCTCTAATATTTTTTGGGGGGGTTTAAAAGTAGAGTCTCTGTTCTTTCTTTTGATATATTGCCTGTTCAGATATTCATACAACAAAATATTCTGGGGTCCATGACATTTTGTGAAAATGATCAAAAACACTGGCACTGACTGCAACTTAAAAAAAAAAAAACGCTGGCGAGGAAAGAGTTCAATGTATAATGTTGTTGAGTTGGATAGAACTCCGAACTAGAAGTCAAATCTAGTCAAAATCAAAATATTCAAACTATTCACTATAAACGTTTCCAGTCCTAAAAAAATTAAACTCCTAAAAACCCCTAATATTCCAGGTTTTCTGTGGCCGTGGGAATCTCCAGACGACCGCTGACAGTGATTTTTTACTCACCGAGCACTTTTCCGATGACAATAGATTTGATGGCGTTGAATTCGGTGTCTGATGTTAGGTTGAAATCTTCTTTTGCATGCTGATCGACCTACAAAAGATGCAACAAGCCATGGTTAAAATTATTTGTGCACTGAGCGTCACGTTTGTTCATAGCTAGGACATATTCGTCTGGAAGCATTTTAATTAAAACAGCTCTTCAAAGCAACCGTAAAACACGTTACTGCTCGCTGGTTCAAAACCAGAGGATGTGCTTCGGCCCGGCTGTGTGTTTGCATTTAAAGTGTGATTATTGCAAAGGTTCAGACTAACTGCTGAGGTCATCGACAGAGCAGCGCTCCCGCCACGACCTGCACCGCCGCAGAGCATTGACCGTTATTGAGCAGTGCCTGTCATGCATCAGACCTGCAGTGCTTTACTGGACACTCAAAATCTAATCCTCCATGTGATCAAATACTCCATTTCAAATTCATGAATATATGCATTACATTCTTTCATATGCAAGGATGTTCTGTTTAAAGTTTTGATGCATTTTGTAGCCTTTTAGGAAGAGATTAAAGGAATATTCTGGGATCTTATCAACTTATTTATAGACATTTCTTTGCAACAGCCATATAAGGCACTACATGTGAATAGAGTAAAAATGTTAACTAATAGATATCACCATAGTGATTAATCCCTGTACATTAAGACAATTGTGTTTGAATGAAGCATTATCTAATTAAATATGCACTAATTTGCATACATTTCTAGAGTAGAAATCTGAACACTGATGAATAGGGGAATTTGGAAAAGACTGTCAACAAAAAAATACATTTTGGGTGCTTTCTTTCCACTAGTCTAAAAAAAAGGACATGTTATGGAAGCAAAATAACCTAAAATCTCAATGTTGACCAGTGTCGATCACATGATCCGCTCTGTGCTGTCGTGACTCTGGCCCGACTCGATCACATGATCCGCTCTGTGCTGTCGTGTCTCTGGACCGACTCGATCACATGATCCGCTCTGTGCTGTCGTGACCAGTGTTGGGCACGTTACTTTAAAAAAGTAATTAGTTATAGTTACTAGTTACTTCTTACAAATAGTAACTGAGTTAGTAACTGAGTTACATCATTATAAAAGTAACTAATTACCAGGGAAAGTAATTACTGCGTTACTTTTTTTTTCCCCAAATGTTCAAATATGTCAAATAACTTGGATGCCCCCAATATTTAATATGTTAAATGAATGAATTGGACACTAAATAGAATAAATTATTATTAGAAAACATTGTACATTAATGTACACTATTGTAATGTTGCTGTGGAACAATGTGAGAGACACCTATCAAATTCAATGCATTATTGTGTAAATATTATCAGTAGGCCTACTATAGTGTAAATATTGTGTAAATATTATCAGTACTATACTTTCCTTTGGTAGTGTAGCTCACGTTATCACCTGGGTTTTTAGCCACTAATTTTGTGGCATATGTGAGGCGCTTCAGAATCACTTTCCACCGGCGTGGAGAGACTCTTTCTTCCTGGGCATAAGTTGAACGTTAAATAAATATTCTTACCTTTCACCTCAACGAGGGAAAAGTAGCGCTTATACTTCCAGTTTGCAAAGCTACCTTTGAAGTCGTTGGACCATCGCTGAATGTGCATATGCATGTGCGTCATTGGTGTGTGTGTGTGTGAACCATAGACCGTGAAAAAAATGTGTGAACTCAACCTATCAACTTCAACCTTTTCTCCCACCTACCAATCATCATCAGTTATGAGTACCACCGCACCCACCCCCAACACGCATGGCTGGTGCGCGCGCACACGCACTCACACACACACACACACACACACACACACACAAGTTGCAGGTCCGACTGACAGAGAGCCTGTTCGGATGAAAAGCGCTTCAGTGAGCTGAGCTCAATTATAGTAACGCGACTAACGCCTTATTTTTTTCCTCAGTAACGCTAACGGCGTTGTAACGGGAGAAACAATAATTCGTTTGATTACTCGTTACTGAAAAAAAAAATTACGTTAGTAACGCCGTTTATCTGTAACGCCGTTATTCCCATCACTGGTCGTGACTCTGGACCGACTCGATCACATGATCCGCTCTGTGCTGTCGTGACTCTGGACCGACTCGATCACATGATCCGCTCTGTGCTGTCGTGTCTCTGGACCGACTCGATCACATGATCCGCTCTGTGCTGTCGTGTGTCTGGCCCGACTCGATCACATGATCCGCTCTGTGCTGTCGTGTCTCTGGACCGACTCGATCACATGATCCGCTCTGTGCTGTCGTGTGTCTGGCCCAACTTGATCACATGATCCGCTCTGTGCTGTCGTGACTCTGGACCGACTCGATCACATGATCCGCTCTGTGCTGTCGTGTCTGTGGACCGACTCGATCACATGATCCGCTCTGTGCTGTCGTGTCTGTGGACCGACTCGATCACATGATCCGCTCTGTGCTGTGGTGTCAGTGGACCGACTCGATCACATGATCCGCTCTGTGCTGTCGTGACTCTGGACCGACTCGATCACATGATCCGCTCTGTGCTGTCGTGACTCTGGACCGACTCGATCACATGATCCGCTCTGTGCTGTCGTGTGTCTGGACCGACTCGATCACATGATCCGCTCTGTGCTGTCGTGTCTGTGGACTGACTCGATCACATGATCCGCTCTGTGCTGTCTTGACTCTGGACCGACTCGATCACATGATCCGCTCTGTGCTGTCGTGTGTCTGGCCCGACTCGATCACATGATCCGCTCTGTGCTGTCGTGACTCTGGACCGACTCGATCACATGATCCGCTCTGTGCTGTCGTGTCTCTGGACCGACTCGATCACATGATCCGCTCTGTGCTGTCGTGTGTCTGGACCGACTCGATCACATGATCCGCTCTGTGCTGTCGTGTGTCTGGACCGACTCGATCACATGATCCGCTCTGTGCTGTCGTGTGTCTGGCCCGACTCGATCACATGATCCGCTCTGTGCTGTCGTGTCTGTGGACCGACTCGATCACATGATCCGCTCTGTGCTGTCGTGTGTCTGGACCGACTCGATCACATGATCCGCTCTGTGCTGTCGTGTGTCTGGCCCGACTCGATCACATGATCCGCTCTGTGCTGTCGTGTCTGTGGACTGACTCGATCACATGATCCGCTCTGTGCTGTCGTGTGTCTGGCCCGACTCGATCACATGATCCGCTCTGTGCTGTCGTGACTCTGGACCGACTCGATCACATGATCCGCTCTGTGCTGTCGTGACTCTGGACCGACTCGATCACATGATCCGCTCTGTGCTGTCGTGACTCTGGACCGACTCGATCACATGATCCGCTCTGTGCTGTCGTGACTCTGGACCGACTCGATCACATGATCAGCTCTGTGCTGTCGTGACTCTGGACCGACTCGATCACATGATCCGCTCTGTGCTGTCGTGACTCTGGACCGACTCGATCACATGATCCGCTCAGTGTTGTTGTGTCTCTGGACCGACTCGATCACATGATCCACTCTGTGCTGTCGTGACTCTGGACCGACTCGATCACATGATCCGCTCTGTGCTGTCGTGTCTCTGGACCGACTCGATCACATGATCCGCTCTGTGCTGTCGTGTGTCTGGACCGACTCGAAAACATGATCCGCTCTGTGCTGTCGTGTCTCTGGACCGACTCGATCACATGATCCGCTCTGTGCTGTCGTGTGTCTGGACCGACTCGATCACATGATCCGCTCTGTGCTGTCGTGTGTCTGGCCCGACTCGATCACATGATCCACTCTGTGCTGTCGTGACTCTGGACCGACTCGATCACATGATCCGCTCTGTGCTGTCGTGTCTCTGGACCGACTCGATCACATGATCCGCTCTGTGCTGTCGTGTGTCTGGACCGACTCGATCACATGATCCGCTCTGTGCTGTCGTGTCTCTGGACCGACTCGATCACATGATCCGCTCTGTGCTGTCGTGTGTCTGGACCGACTCGATCACATGATCCGCTCTGTGCTGTCGTGTCTCTGGACCGACTCGATCACATGATCCGCTCTGTGCTGTCGTGTGTCTGGACCGACTCGATCACATGATCCGCTCTGTGCTGTCGTGTGTCTGGCCCGACTCGATCACATGATCCGCTCTGTGCTGTCGTGTGTCTGGACCGACTCGATCACATGATCCGCTCTGTGCTGTCGTGTCTCTGGACCGACTCGAAAACATGATCCGCTCTGTGCTGTCGTGTCTCTGGACCGACTCGAAAACATGATCCGCTCTGTGCTGTCGTGACTCTGGACCGACTCGATCACATGATCCGCTCTGTGCTGCCGTGTCTCTGGACCGACTCAATCACATGATCCGCTCTATGCTGTCGTGTGTCTGGACGACTCGATCACATGATCCGCTCTGTGCTGTCGTGTGTCTGGCCCGACTCGATCACATGATCCGCTCTGTGCTGTCGTGACTCTGGACCGACTCAATCACATGATCCGCTCTGTGCTGTCGTGACTCTGGACCGACTCGATCACATGATCCGCTCTGTGCTGTCGTGACTCTGGACCGACTCGATCACATGATCCGCTCTGTGCTGTCGTGACTCTGGACCGACTCAATCATATGATCCGCTCTGTGCTGTCGTGTGTCTGGCCCGACTCGATCACATGATCCGCTCTGTGCTGTCGTGTCTGTGGACCGACTCGATCACATGATCCGCTCTGTGCTGTCGTGTCTCTGGACCGACTCGATCACATGATCCGCTCTGTGCTGTCGTGACTCTGGACCGACTCGATCACATGATCCGCTCTGTGCTGTCGTGACTCTGGACCGACTCGATCACATGATCCGCTCTGTGCTGTCGTGTCTGTGGACCGACTCGATCACATGATCCGCTCTGTGCTGTCGTGTGTCTGGACCGACTCGATCACATGATCCGCTCTGTGCTGTCGTGTGTCTGGCCCGACTCGATCACATGATCCGCTCTGTGCTGTCGTGTGTCTGGCCCGACTCGATCACATGATCCGCTCTGTGCTGTCGTGTGTCTGGACCGACTCGATCACATGATCCGCTCTGTGCTGTCGTGACTCTGGACCGACTCGATCACATGATCCGCTCTGTGCTGTCGTGTGTCTGGCCCGACTCGAAAACATGATCCGCTCTGTGCTGTCGTGTCTCTGGACCGACTCGATCACATGATCCGCTCTGTGCTGTCGTGTGTCTGGACCGACTCGATCACATGATCCGCTCTGTGCTGTCGTGTGTCTGGCCCGACTCGATCACATGATCCGCTCTGTGCTGTCGTGTCTGTGGACCGACTCGATCACATGATCCGCTCTGTGCTGTCGTGTGTCTGGACCGACTCGATCACATGATCCGCTCTGTGCTGTCGTGTGTCTGGCCCGACTCGATCACATGATCCGCTCTGTGCTGTCGTGTCTGTGGACTGACTCGATCACATGATCCGCTCTGTGCTGTCGTGTGTCTGGCCCGACTCGATCACATGATCCGCTCTGTGCTGTCGTGACTCTGGACCGACTCGATCACATGATCCGCTCTGTGCTGTCGTGACTCTGGACCGACTCGATCACATGATCCGCTCTGTGCTGTCGTGACTCTGGACCGACTCGATCACATGATCCGCTCTGTGCTGTCGTGACTCTGGACCGACTCGATCACATGATCAGCTCTGTGCTGTCGTGACTCTGGACCGACTCGATCACATGATCCGCTCTGTGCTGTCGTGACTCTGGACCGACTCGATCACATGATCCGCTCAGTGTTGTTGTGTCTCTGGACCGACTCGATCACATGATCCACTCTGTGCTGTCGTGACTCTGGACCGACTCGATCACATGATCCGCTCTGTGCTGTCGTGTGTCTGGACCGACTCGAAAACATGATCCACTCTGTGCTGTCGTGACTCTGGACCGACTCGATCACATGATCCGCTCTGTGCTGTCGTGTGTCTGGACCGACTCGATCACATGATCCGCTCTGTGCTGTCGTGTCTCTGGACCGACTCGATCACATGATCCGCTCTGTGCTGTCGTGTGTCTGGACCGACTCGATCACATGATCCGCTCTGTGCTGTCGTGTCTCTGGACCGACTCGATCACATGATCCGCTCTGTGCTGTCGTGTGTCTGGACCGACTCGATCACATGATCCGCTCTGTGCTGTCGTGTGTCTGGCCCGACTCGATCACATGATCCGCTCTGTGCTGTCGTGTGTCTGGACCGACTCAATCACATGATCCGCTCTGTGCTGTCGTGACTCTGGACCGACTCGATCACATGATCCGCTCTGTGCTGTCGTGACTCTGGACCGACTCGATCACATGATCAGCTCTGTGCTGTCGTGACTCTGGACCGACTCGATCACATGATCCGCTCTGTGCTGTCGTGACTCTGGACCGACTCGATCACATGATCCGCTCAGTGTTGTTGTGTCTCTGGACCGACTCGATCACATGATCCACTCTGTGCTGTCGTGACTCTGGACCGACTCGATCACATGATCCGCTCTGTGCTGTCGTGTGTCTGGACCGACTCGAAAACATGATCCACTCTGTGCTGTCGTGACTCTGGACCGACTCGATCACATGATCCGCTCTGTGCTGTCGTGTGTCTGGACCGACTCGATCACATGATCCGCTCTGTGCTGTCGTGTCTCTGGACCGACTCGATCACATGATCCGCTCTGTGCTGTCGTGTGTCTGGACCGACTCGATCACATGATCCGCTCTGTGCTGTCGTGTCTCTGGACCGACTCGATCACATGATCCGCTCTGTGCTGTCGTGTGTCTGGACCGACTCGATCACATGATCCGCTCTGTGCTGTCGTGTGTCTGGCCCGACTCGATCACATGATCCGCTCTGTGCTGTCGTGTGTCTGGACCGACTCAATCACATGATCCGCTCTGTGCTGTCGTGACTCTGGACCGACTCGATCACATGATCCGCTCTGTGCTGTCGTGACTCTGGACCGACTCGATCACATGATCCGCTCTGTGCTGTCGTGACTCTGGACCGACTCGATCACATGATCCGCTCTGTGCTGTCGTGTCTCTGGACCGACTCGATCACATGATCCGCTCTGTGCTGTCGTGACTCTGGACCGACTCAATCACATGATCCGCTCTGTGCTGTCGTGTGTCTGGCCCGACTCGATCACATGATCCGCTCTGTGCTGTCGTGTCTGTGGACCGACTCGATCACATGATCCGCTCTGTGCTGTCGTGTGTCTGGCCCGACTCGATCACATGATCCGCTCTGTGCTGTCGTGTGTCTGGACCGACTCGATCACATGATCCGCTCTGTGCTGTCGTGTCTCTGGACCGACTCGAAAACATGATCCGCTCTGTGCTGTCGTGTCTCTGGACCGACTCGAAAACATGATCCGCTCTGTGCTGTCGTGACTCTGGACCGACTCGATCACATGATCCGCTCTGTGCTGTCGTGTGTCTGGCCCGACTCGATCACATGATCCGCTCTGTGCTGTCGTGACTCTGGACCGACTCAATCACATGATCCGCTCTGTGCTGTCGTGACTCTGGACCGACTCGATCACATGATCCGCTCTGTGCTGTCGTGACTCTGGACCGACTCGATCACATGATCCGCTCTGTGCTGTCGTGACTCTGGACCGACTCGATCACATGATCCGCTCTGTGCTGTCGTGTCTCTGGACCGACTCGATCACATGATCCGCTCTGTGCTGTCGTGTGTCTGGCCCGACTCGATCACATGATCCGCTCTGTGCTGTCGTGTCTGTGGACCGACTCGATCACATGATCCGCTCTGTGCTGTCGTGACTCTGGACCGACTCAATCATATGATCCGCTCTGTGCTGTCGTGTGTCTGGCCCGACTCGATCACATGATCCGCTCTGTGCTGTCGTGTCTGTGGACCGACTCGATCACATGATCCGCTCTGTGCTGTCGTGTCTCTGGACCGACTCGATCACATGATCCGCTCTGTGCTGTCGTGACTCTGGACCGACTCGATCACATGATCCGCTCTGTGCTGTCGTGACTCTGGACCGACTCGATCACATGATCCGCTCTGTGCTGTCGTGACTCTGGACCGACTCGATCACATGATCCGCTCTGTGCTGTCGTGTCTGTGGACCGACTCGATCACATGATCCGCTCTGTGCTGTCGTGACTCTGGACCGACTCGATCATATGATCCGCTCTGTGCTGTCGTGTGTCTGGCCCGACTCGATCACATGATCCGCTCTGTGCTGTCGTGTGTCTGGCCCGACTCGATCACATGATCCGCTCTGTGCTGTCGTGTGTCTGGACCGACTCGATCACATGATCCGCTCTGTGCTGTCGTGACTCTGGACCGACTCGATCACATGATCCGCTCTGTGCTGTCGTGTGTCTGGACCGACTCGATCACATGATCCGCTCTGTGCTGTCGTGTGTCTGGCCCGACTCGATCACATGATCCGCTCTGTGCTGTCGTGTCTGTGGACCGACTCGATCACATGATCCGCTCTGTGCTGTCGTGTGTCTGGACCGACTCGATCACATGATCCGCTCTGTGCTGTCGTGTGTCTGGCCCGACTCGATCACATGATCCGCTCTGTGCTGTCGTGTCTCTGGACCGACTCGATCACATGATCCGCTCTGTGCTGTCGTGACTCTGGACCGACTCGATCACATGATCCGCTCTGTGCTGTCGTGTGTCTGGCCCGACTCGATCACATGATCCGCTCTGTGCTGTCGTGTGTCTGGCCCGACTCGATCACATGATCCGCTCTGTGCTGTCGTGACTCTGGACCGACTCGATCACATGATCCGCTCTGTGCTGTCGTGTGTCTGGCCCGACTCGATCACATGATCCGCTCTGTGCTGTCGTGACTCTGGACCGACTCGATCACATGATCCGCTCTGTGCTGTCGTGACTCTGGACCGACTCGATCACATGATCCGCTCTGTGCTGTCGTGTGTCTGGCCCGACTCGATCACATGATCCGCTCTGTGCTGTCGTGACTCTGGCCCGACTCAATCACATGATCCGCTCTGTGCTGTCGTGACTCTGGACCGGCTCGATCACATGATCCGCTCTGTGCTGTCGTGACTCTGGACCGACTCGATCACATGATCCGCTCTGTGCTGTCGTGTGTCTGGCCCGACTCGATCACATGATCCGCTCTGTGCTGCCGTGTCTCTGGACCGACTTGATCACATGATCCGCTCTGTGCTGTCGTGTGTCTGGCCCGACTTGATCACATGATCCGCTCTGTGCTGTCGTGTGTCTGGCCCGACTCGATCACATGATCCGCTCTGTGCTGCCGTGACTCTGGACCGACTCGATCACATGATCCGCTCTGTGCTGTCGTGTCTCTGGACCGGAGCTGCGGTGGTTCACGTGACACTAACGTGAAACCAGGCTTCATTTGCCCCAATGGAAAGCATATTTACATTGTCTGAATCATTCCCTTTCCCCTATATAGTGCACTATGTGCCATTTACCATGTATAAAATAGTGATCGTGTGAACAAGTGAACGATTTCAGCTGCAGCTTCAGCGTCTGTTTTTAATGTAGGGGGCGGGGTTTCAGATTCTAGAGAGCATTTGATTGGACAGAAAATCTGATGAGAAGCTGAAGTGATGTCATCAAAATCATTAACCCATATTGACGGAAATGAGAGACTGTAAGTTTTGAACTCATATCTTCTAAATGTGAATTTTGTCATTGTTTTGGAGCACATTATCTTGTAACCTTAAGGTTAACATATTCATACTAAACGCCAAAAAATATTTGATTTCATGGGGACTTTCGTTTTGATGTTTTGGTGATGGTTTCCCATGGAAGTCAACATCATGCCTCAGATTCTGTTAATCTGTGTATGTTGAAAATAACCAGAATATCCCTTTGGTGTTATCCCTCTTAACCCTGTCCCAATTTGATGCAAAATGCAGAGAGATGGACTTTCAACAGCGTCCTTCAAATCCACCACATTACCTGAATACTGAGCGTCTCAGCGAGTCTCTGGACGCTCACTCTGTGGAGCTGCCCGTTGGCCAGATTCCTCGTGCTGGCTCGGAAAACCTCCGCGTCTCTGTTGTGCTGCAGTTTGTACTTGATGTCCAAATGTCCTTTAGAACAAAGAGCATTTGATTTCTCAACAGGCTTTTATATGGTAAAAAGTCACAGTTTTACCGCAGTAAATATCTGAGACAAACAGGAACATCAACAGAAGCGAACGCGTTTCTGCAACTACAAAGCTTCATCTTAAGAGGATTAATATTTTATCCTGGTGCTGAAATAAATTTTAAAAATGAACGTTACATCAGTTGTGGGAGTAATTAACCATCTGTACACAAACAGAAAGCTTTTAAGCTGAAAATATCACCTGTGCGAGTCTTTTTTAAGCTAAAACTAGATTTTTGCAGGTGTTCATAACATGTTGCTCTGGTGATCTGGATGGTCATTTCTATGCTAATGAACCAGTTGGTTTTTGCTTGCAATTTTTGCTGAACTGTCCTGTTAATTAATGTGTATATGGACCCCCAGAAATAAATAAAAATGGCATGCAAGAGGAACAGGAAGCTGTCAGACCGACCGCCAGGGTTCTGGAGGCTGTTATCTAGACTTCTGGACCTTTAGTATAATTGGACTAGCAGGTATTATCGGCACACGCTGTCTGGTGCTTCCTCTCTGTGGAAACCCAGTGTGCCGTGATGAGCCAGATCCAGAGTTTCCTACTGAATTCTGCTTCTGCAGCGCGGGACGCCACAATAATTGGCATCAAATATGGTAAATAAAACAAGAGTATTTGGGGCAAAACACTTTGATGTTTGGTTAATTAAAATAGTATTTATTAAAAATGAAATCTACGGACTGTCATAAACGTACATTCAAAAATCAATGAGTTATTTGTTACACTGTATTATTGTAGTATTATTTATATACCTTTTATTGAAAATATGTATTCATATTTTGACAGCTTTCATTTTTAAATGTTATATTTTTATAGTTTGCATTTTAATTTTGTCATGTGCTTTCTTTGGAATATTTATATTTAGCTTTATTTTATTTCAGTTTTGATTAGCTGACATTACTCAGTTTTTCATCAAATCATTCTATTTTATTGTATTTAAACTTTATTTCAACAATTAGAAAAGATCTACCTTTTGTCACTTTTATTAGTTTTCATTTAAATATTTATATTTAGCTTTCATTTATTTTTATTTCAATTTTAGTTTTCAGTTAGTTGCCAAGGCAACACTTCAAATTTTTGATTAAGTTTTTCATCTAATAATTATATTTTATTTCAGAACCGTTTTAACAGTTTCAGATTTAGATTTAGTTTAAAATAACAACACTGGTTCAAACCAGAACTGATGTAATACGTTTCCAGCTGCAATATTTGTCTGTTTGGGACAAAAATGCACATTTACATGAAAAAAACTTTATGCAACATGCTCGGTTAGGACACAGCGTAAAGCGTTAAGACACAAACTTCATGAGTCTTTTTGCATGATTCATTAAAGGGGTCATGAACTGAGAAATCAAATTTTCCTTGAGCTTTTGACATATAAGAGGTCATCATACTATAAGAATATCCTGTAAGTTTCAGAACTAAAACGTCCTTGTTAGTCCAAAAACAGCTTTTATTGTAACCAAGCCCAGAAAACAGCTCGTTGTGAAAGACCGCCTCTGCAGAAGAAGATCAACGCCTACTTCATCATTGCAACTTTGGCTCCGCCCACTTGTGTGTTAGTGAGATGACGAGGAGACCACTGGACTATAAATAACATCACCTTCCAAAGGATCCTAATGCTAGGAATGTGCCAATTCATTTTCAACAATGTGAATGTCTCAGTTGAGCATTATTTATTTGTATTGGCTACATTTCACTGTGGATTCTTTAGTAAATCAGTCACAGTTTCAGCGCAGGTTTTGCAAACAGACTTTTACGATATGGACTCGATCAGATGATTCATGTCCAGGCAGATGTTCTTTGTCTGTGCGATGAAAATATCTGGTTACACTTTATTTTGATAGTCCACTTTAAACATTCTACTAACTATAAGTAACTTTGCAACTACATGTCAACTAACTGTCATTAGAGTATTAGTTGACTGTGAGTAGACTGGTAGGTTATGGTTAGGTGTTAGGGTTCGGCTTAGTGGAATAAGTTGAATTGTAGTTGCCAAGTTACTTATAGTAAGTAGAATGTCTGTTGGGGGACCAACAAAATAAAGTTTTAGTAAATATTAATCAGACAGTCTACAAAAACTCTAATGACAGTTAGTTGACATGTAGTTGCAAAGTTACTTATAGTTAGTAGAATGTCTAAAGTGGACTATCAAAATAAAGTGTTACCAAATATCTTATTTAAATGATGATTAAAATATATATAGAAAGCGATCAGAGAACGCTTCCTTTACAATCGCTGGAGCTTTCAAATAAACAGCGCGAGTTTATCAGTGACTTAGTTCTGGACTCTCTTATTTACATTGTGTTTGCGCTGTTAGTTATGATGAATGCATTCGTTAGTGAGAAGAAATGACGAGATCACTGCATTCATGAGCTGAACATGTCTGTGATCGGCTACAATGCTCATCACTGCGACCTTTCATGCCACAAGTTAGATATAATGCTATATATCTAAATATAATGCTATAGATCTAAATATAATGCTTCCACATGTAATACTTAGCTATTTCATATACAAAGACGTTAGCCAATCACAGCAGTGGGCGTTTACACTGAAGTCTCACAGCAGCCAATCACAGCAGTGGGCGTTTACACTCGAGTCTCACAGCAGTGGGCGTAATGCTTCAAACAGAGCGTTCAAATCAAGAGATAAAATAAGGGCAGGAAAAATACCTTTTATTTCTAAATGATGGCCAATTTTTTATGTAAAAATCATACTAACATTATAAGTGAACCCCAGGAAACATTACAAAACAATCAAACAACACAGTTCATGACCGCTAAAAGAATTGGCTCAAATAATCTTTTAATCGGACTACACTGTTCACGCTGTCTGTTTTGCAAAGAAGATACAATAGAAAGAAGTGCTGTATATTTATTGTCTGTGCATCACGTTCAATTCAGCTAAATATTTTGGTGGATTTAGGAAACCCTAAAAGACGTGTGTCTGATATCACGGTGGCGTTTTTGGATGAAAGTCGGGGGAACTTTTTAAAACGACGAGAGCTTTCGAGAAAATTCCCTCTGAGAATCGGACACGGCGAGCCTTCATGCGCTTAAAAACAGCTTTTCTGGCACGGCAGATCACAGACGCATGTTTACACGCAGTCATGAATGCATCACAGTCTCAGGAGGGAATATATCCCCCACCGGCACACAACACGCCATTTCCTTTTATGGCGGATTTCAGACAATATACAAAGTAATTTACTGCGGCTGACATCCCGGTGTCTTCAGAGATTCCCCAGACTCATGCTAATCCAAACGAATGTGCTTAGGGTGCATGGAAGCAAACCAGAGAGGAAGATTAGAGAGTTTCAGACCGTTTCTGTTGAGCAGGACGGCGAGGTATTCTCTGTAGTACGAGTTGACGTAAAGCAGCAGCGCCGGCGCTTGGCTCGTCCTGAAGCTCAGTGAAATATTCTCTCCTCTCAGCGTTAAATCAGAGTAAATGGAGGATGACAGGGCGCTGATGTTCCGGTTCAGCTCGTAGGGCTCTTTAAACGTGTACGTGACTGATGTTCCAGGTTTGAAGAAGGCAGAAACATCTGGAAGTGAGATGAAACGCACCTGGATTAGGATTACACATATCGCATAACTATCATACCGTGGTGTAAGATTTACATTCACTGGGCAATACGGCCAAACATTTGATATTGATATTCATCACAATATTCATTTAATAGCATTAATAGGGGAAGATCATGCATTTTACACGTTTGTTAGACCTCAAACATGAATGCAAACATAACTTTTTTGAAAATTCCATAGAATAAGTTACTTTTTAAAAGCCCAAGAAATCGGTTTTATTTGTATTATATATATATTCTTTTATAAAAGGCTGTAATTTTTTCTAAATTGTGTGTTTTATGATTTAACACGTTTGATCACAAATGGTGCCTAATGAAGCAAATTCATAAAACTTTTAATCAATCTTTTAAAATGTAATCAAATTAAAATATGGCAATTAATTTTTTAATTGAAAAATATTTTTTTTACTTCAATTTTTAACAAAGCGTTTTTATTTTTTTGTCAACTTGTATACTGTATTTGTGATTAAAACATGGATGAAAAATATGCATGATATTCCTCAAAATAATAATAATATTTTACTATATAATAGTAATATATTTCTGTCATAATTCCTTCAAGTTAAACTGAACTTTTATTTTGTATTTTATGATTCATTTTATCAAATGAAATGGTTGATTGGTGTTATCGTTAACTAAAAATATTACAAATAATTGTTGGTATTTGAAATACTGAAATATAATAAAATATAAATATTAGATGGAAAACTTACAAATGAAATGAAAATTAGAAATGGTGCCTTAAAAGTATTAAAGTATTAAAATGACTAAAAATAAAATAAAATGAATTAACTAATAAAATGTCAAAGTACATAAAATCACCAAAAAAACCTATAAAAATACTATACAAATATTTTAAATAAAATGTAAATCTTAATAAATACTATAATAGCATATAAATAACACTAAAATAACTGAAATCGAAATATAATTACGTAATATAAAAGCAAAATGTACTCTTTTTTTGTGCAATGACCTTTGAGTTCATTACAGCTGTTGAAGATGTATTTATTTTTGATAAATACTGATATCGATATATAGCCCAGCCCTACTATTCGAGTTAAAAACCAGCAATGAGCCACATTTGTGTCTGTACCTTTATGACAGAAGGTTCCGGTGAACGGCGAGAGGCTGCAGTCGCAGGTGAAGCCGTTGTAATTCTCCACGCAGGTGCCGTGATTCTGGCACAGGCCGCCGTAGCTGCTGCAGTGTCCGGGACAGCCGGGCGTCACTCCGGGCGTGATCTCCGCCCTCTCCTCCAAATCCAGCGTCTTCCCGTTGAGCTTCAGCGAACGAATGCAGCCTAGAAATCCTTTCTGCCTGGAAGCAGTTCCTCCTGAAAACACAAGCGGAAACGAGCACAGTTTCACAATCTGCCGTCGTTCTCCGGCCCTTGCAAACATACAGCTGTCAGGACTTTGAGAAACGCACAACAGCCATTTAAAAGACAAGATGATGACAGCAGAGATACAGGAAAAAGATGGCTTTTATCCCGCAGACAGCGCAACCTTTCTGCTTGTTGTCAAGGGTTTGAATCGTGGCGGGCGGATATTGTTCTCTGAACTCGAGCCGCCCGTTCAAAACAAATGATTGCAGACCCTTTTCCCCACTGATGTGCTGAATCTTCTGTCATTGTGTGCTGTCAGTCACAGTGGTTTTGTCCTTGATATGGTAATTGCTTTTGGAAGAATATTGTGTTGTTTTTTTTGCATTCTGTTCCTGCAGACGACAAGCTAAAAATACAGAAATAATGCGCTCTGCATACATTAGTGCTTAGTGTTTTAGTGCTAATTTGTTTCAGCGAACACCTCGCTGTGCCAGCTGTGCCATATAATCATCTGTGAAATGTTTAAAGCAAAGTTGGAAATGCTGTTAAAAGTTTTGACATACTAATGCTGAAACAAGAGACAAAGGCAAATGTGTTACAACCCACAAGAAACACAATAAGTCACTATAAGGTCCCTTCAATATGTTCCACCTAGATAGAAATCGGAGTAAATGGAGAGCAACTGGAAAGCTAGTTTAAAGGGTTAGTTCACCCAAAAATTCAAATTCTGTCATTAATTACTCACCCTCATGTCGTTCGACACCCGTAAGTCCTCCGTTCATATTCGGAACACAAATGAAGATATTTTAGTTGAAAGCTGATGGCTGAGAAAGGCTTCAGATAGGCCTCCATTGGCATTCAGTACATTTACACTTCCAAGACCCATAAAAGGCACTTAAAACGTTGTTACAAAGTCCATCTCACCACAGTGACTCTACAATCATTTTCCGATGCGACAACAATAGTTTTTGTGCGCAAAAAAAAAATCAAAATAACACCTTTATCCAACTTGTTCTCGACTTCCGTGTGTGCCTCCACAACGCACACAAAGTTTTTTTTTACTTAATCCACTTAAGTAAACTTGCAGTATAGCAGTATAACATACATAAATGATGTATGAATACCTTTAAATAATATTTTTAATTATATTTTATTATATTTTATTTTTGCTATGTAAGGAGAAGAATGAGGTTTATTTCATTTTACAGCAATTAATATATTGGGTAAATGGGATTTAATTTTTATTAAAATAATATCAAAATGCGACAAAAAATCGTAGTGGTCCTACAATATGCAAAAAATATATAAATAATTTAAAATAGTACAATGTTGTTATTGAAAAAAACTGTTGACGTCTGAGATCTGAGAACTAATTGATTCTATACTCCTACTGTATGACAACTAGTGTAATGGAAAAAATGTTATATCTATAGAAAGTACATGTCATTTTACAACCTATTATGAACTTTTGTATTTCTTCATTTGTAGTTGGCTCTAACCAGCCAGAACTGAGTTTTTGAACTATGTTATGTCTGACCCAAGGCCCGAAACAGGAGGGGTGAGGTATAAATACAGTTTGAGAAACACTTATCTTTGTCTTCTCACAGAGCCTCTCTGTATGCAAATGACCTTCCTCCAAAGAATAAACTTTTACAAGACTTCTTTGCTCTCTGGGTTTCTCATTGTTAGTCTCATCATTAATATTGGAAAATATGTTTCCACAACACTACTGAATCATTTGTGTTTATTTGTATTGTTTGTATATTTGTGGGAAAGGTGATACTTGAGGTGAATCATAATTCATCTCCATTAAAGGGCACCTATATTATGCAAAATTCACTTTTACATGGTGTTTGAACATAAATGTGTGTTGGCAGTGTGTGTACACATCCAATCTATAATGGTAAAAATCCATCCACTCCTTTTTTTAATCCCCATAAATCATAGTCTGTGTCTCAGAACAAGCTGTTTGCAGATTCCTGACAAAGTGACGTCACATTTCACAGGCCCCGCCCACAAGTGTTAATGGAACCCGCCCTCAGAGAGCTCTGTACACAGTCCGCCATGTTTATCTCCTCGTCAGAGCATTTAACAGCAGCATTGAAGTATGTGTTCAAATGTGTTATGAAAGGGTAACTAAACCCCTGCTCAGAGCTTAACTCCACCCACTGGCAATTTTTGAAAAATGCTGGAAAAGTGGGCGGAGACAGAGGGACGAACCGAGGGCGGAGCTGAGCGGAGGGCGTGCACCTGAGACCCGCAGTGACGGATTGATTGACAGCTGTCTGACTCGCGAGTCGCAAAGATGGAGAATGACTGGAGTGACGCCAGCTTTGCAACAGAGCGGTCATTCTCCTACCTTCACCTGAAGTGGAGGAGGGTGGATTGTCTGTAGACACAGACCCAGAGCCTCATCAATGCGAGCCGCTGCTCAAACTGCATTAACTCCCGATGCAGACGATGATAGTGAAGCAGCCGCGCAAGAAAACTGACCTAATCTATGAACAGTCAAATCCTTAAACTGAATGCCACTAAAAATCGATCAGATATCTGATATACATACGATTTTCATTCAAATGAACTGAATCAATAAGCAGCGCAGGACCAATAAGTTCAGACCTAAAAGCCTATTATAAACAGATTTCCTCAAATAAGTTAGACTATAAAATATACGCCAGCACGTTACGGTATTGTTGTTCGTTACCGCGTCCGCGGCAACCACTTGCGTGTCAGGGTTTGAAAGCGCGTCTCATGTATGAAAATTATCTGTACACATGACGGGCGGCAATAATATCGCAAGAAAAGCCTGACGTGTACTGACAACTGCATTATTTAACCATATTGTCTTCAATACAATGTTAAAGCAAGTGTCAAGTCAGTTTCATTCATAATGTTTCTACTTCATGTAACATGAGAGTTCATACTGGAGTGAAGCCGTTCTCATCATGTGATTGGGGGAAACATTTCTGAGGGCGTGGTGAGCTCGTGCCAGGGTCACGATGTACCACAACGTCCAATAGGAAAATTCAACTGCAGTAGCCACCGTTCAACCTTAAGAGGGCAGCACTTTGGCGGTTTTACACCATATTTTATAGAATTAAAACACTTTATACTCAAATGTCAAAACATTTACTCGAATCAATCAACAGCATTAATAAAGCCGCAGTATTACAGATCATCAACTAAAAAAAGTTGGTTTAGGGTTTAGTTACCCTTTAATAGTGCTGGGCAAATGAACGCATTAACGCAGGCGATTAATTTTTTCAGTTTAACGCATTAAAAATATTTAACGCAATTAACGCAGCGTCCGTTTTTATATCCATTTTTGCCCAGCGTTACATTATATGATCACGCTCTTATTCATGTAAATGCTTACAATCTAAGCGCGACAAGACTCAAGAGAACGCGCTTGATGTCAATGTCCTGTCTGTGTGTGTGTGTGTGTGTGTGTGTTAGTGTGTGTCTGTCTGTGTGGCTGCGTCTCAGTCAGATCCCTAGTTCAGTAGTCAGGGCACTGATCAGGGAGTCGTCCACATTCATATACATGATATACTGATTCACCACCTAGGAAGCTAGGGAGCTAATCGAGGGACACCCTGGCGCACACACACACACGCACGCGCGCGCGCCAGTCTCGTGCACACATCGAGTTCGCTCTTGAACAAAAAAATAACAACACAGAGAATTTTGCCAAAATGGCAATTTTGTCGAATATTGTCATATTAGGAATTTTAAATGAGTTAAATAACGTCTTAAATCAACTTGTGAGAAAATGAGATGCGTCAGATCCGCGTCATGTTCTGCAGCGGCCGATCTTAAAGTGACAGCAGCCCTGATGATGTCTGTCATTAATGTTCATCAAAGAACAACGGGAACAGAGCTTTAATGATGATTAATCTACATTTAATTTATTATGTGTGCAGTTAAGAAAGGTTTTGATAACTTTATTCAATTTCTGTGTAGACTATGTCTAACAGGGAAGGCCACAGGTAAATATAACATTTATTATAATGGGTTTATGTAAAGATTGTTTGAAGTTCAATTAAATTAAAAGTTGTTATTTTTTAAAGCCCAATAAATGTTGAAATTGGTAGCTTTCAGTTATACTGTAATGTAATGTCATTAATGTTTCATAGAGACATTAGTATCAGCGATACCGGCCTTCATTCATAAAAAGGTGCCATTTCAACAAATATTTAAAATATGCTGTCTTTAAATTGTTTCTTCATTAATTTGGAGAGTAACTAAAATGATTACAATATCAAAATATGAAAAACTTGCGATTAATCATGATAAATGTGATTAATTAGTTAATTTTTTTCATCGATTCACTCCACTAGTTCTTAATAAAGTTAGGTCAGTCAAGAGCAGTGAGTGATTTTCTGGGGTGGGGAGCAGAAGCTCATTTGCATTTAAAGGAGACATAACATAAAACAGCTCATTTTTCTCAAACCCAAAAACGTCTCGGTTACGTATGGTAACCCTCGTTCCCTGAAGGAGGGAACGGAGACGTACGTCGGTAATAACCGACGAATTGGGATCACTTCAGAGAGCCCCTATCAGCTTCGAGAACTTAAGAACAGGCCAATGAACAATTGGCGTGCGAGATTTGCATCTCGCGCTCCGCCCCGCGCCGCGGGTATAAACGGGAAGCGAGAGCACCGCACTGACGTTTTTCACTGAGGAGCCGAACCAGTGACTCGGCCAAGCAGTGATGGAAGGAACTGTGGCGACGGGACGTACGTCTCCGTTCCCTCCTTCAGGGAACGAGGGTTACCATACGTAACCGAGACGTTCCCTTTCAGTCGGTCACTACGACGTACGTCGGTAATAACCGACGAATTGGGATCCCTATGGAAAACGCCACAGTTACTACCACTTCCAGCGCCCAGCGAGAGCCCCTCAGACCCCGTTCTGAAGCGGGCGGGAAGATTCACGCTAGAAGAGTCATACTGCTGTTCCGCAAGACCCATTCAGCAGACTTGATTGGATAACGCTGGGAAAGCGTGCCCGAAGGACGCTGCGGGAGCCACATCATGCCCGGAGGGAGTTACCATGTGGAGAACACGTATGGGCTGGCCGTGGGCAGCACAACATACGGAGTCCCAGGGGAGGCCCCGGCCTAATGCAGGCGGGGGACGACACCGTACTGAGACGGCAGAGAACTCTGCCAAGGGAAAGACACGAGCTCGCCGTAGGGAGCTGTACCGTGGAAATACACGTATGGGACCGCCGTAGGGGTCACGACATACGGAACCCAGCCTGACACAAGTTCCACCAATGCATACGAGTGCCAGACCTGGCGTCGGACGCTCCGCAACATCCGACTGCCGAGGGGTGCGGAGGACTCAACAGGGTTCGCCTATCCTGGGGAACTCGACTGGAGAAAATAAGCGCACGTATCCGTTCCAGGGGAAGGGAATGGCGCAGCAAGCCGACACTAGAACGGGCACTTCAGTGAAGCTGACTATGGGAAGCGAGCACACGAGAAGCCACCGGCTCTACACGCAGGCTATAAAACCTAGCGAACGTGTTGGGTGTCGCCCAGCCCGCAGCTCTACAAATGTCTGTCAGCGAGGCGCCACGAGCCAGCGCCCAGGAAGAAGCTACACCCCAGGTGGAGTGAGCTCTAACCCCGAGCGGGCAGGGCACGTCTTGGGATTCATACGCCAAGACGATGGCATCCACTATCCAGTGGGCCATCCTCTGCTTGGAGACAGCCTTTCCCTTCTGCTGTCCTCCGTAACAGACGAAGAGCTGCTCTGAGGTCCTGAAGCTTTGCGTTCTGTCCACGTAAGTCCGGAGAGCACGGACGGGACAGAGCAAAGCTAGGGCTGGGTCTGCCTCCTCCGAAGGCAGCGCTTGCAGGCTCACCACTTGGTCCCGGAAGGGAGTAGTGGGAACCTTGGGCACATATCCAGGCCAGGGTCTCAGGGTCACCTGAGAATCACCCGGCCCGAATTCCAGGCACGATTCGTCGACCGAAAATGCCTGCAGGTCCCCTACCCTCTTAACTGAGGCCAATGCAATCAGGAGTATTGTCTTTAGAGACAAGATCTTAAGCTCTACTGACTGTAAAGGCTCGAAGGGCGCCCTCTGCAGTGCGGTCAGCACCAGAGACAAGTCCCAAGAGGGTATAGAAGAAGGGCGAGGAGGATTTAGTCTCCTCGCTCCCCTTAGGAACCTGACGATCAGATCATGCTTGCCTAAGGACTCACCATCAATGAGGTCATGGCTTGCGGCGATGGCGGCAACATATACCTTGAGGGTGGAGGGAGACAGCCTTCGCTCCAACCCGTCTTGAAGAAAAGATAGCACAGATCCGATCGAACACTTCCGGGGGTCTTCTCGGCGAGAAGAGCACCAGTCGACGAACAGGTTCCACTTCAACGCATAAAGCCGTCTCGTAGAGGGGGCTCTGGCGGAAGCGATGGTGTCGACTACCGCTTGCGGTAGGTCACCTAGAACCTCCGCGTCCCGTCCAGGGACCAGACATGGAGTTTCCAGAGGTCTGGACGCGGGTGCCATAGGGTGCCCCGTCTCTGAGACAGAAGGTCCTACCTCAGAGGAATGGGCCAAGGAGGTGCTGTCGCGAGGAGCACTAGTTCCGGGAACCACGTCCTGTTGGGCCAGTACAGAGCTACCAAGAGGAGATGCTCCTCGTCCTCCCTGACCTTGCACAGTGTCTGTGCAAGAAGGCTCACTGGGGGAAACGCATATTTGCGCAGAGCCCGGGGCCAGCTGTGTGCCAGTGCATCCGTGCCGAGGGTCCCCTCGGACAGGGAATAAAACAACTGGCAGTGGGTCGTGTCGTGGGCGGCAAACAGATCGATCTGTGCGGCCCCAAAGCGACTCCAAATCAGCTGGACCACCTGGGGGTGGAGTCGCCACTCTCCGGGAAGCACTGGCAACCGTGACAGCTCGTCGGCCGCACGATTGAGCAGGCCCGGAATGTGGATAGCACGAAGGGACCTCAGATGCTTCTGACTCCACAGGAGGAGATGGCGGGCGAGTTGGGACAAACGGCGGGAGCGTAGACCACCTTGTTTGTTGATGTACGCAACGGCCGTCGTGCTGTCCGTCCGGACCAGAACGTGCTTGTCTTTGAGCGACCCTTTGAGGCGGCTGAGAGCAAGACGAACTGCCAGCAACTCTAGGCAATTGATATGCCATTGCAGTTGGGGCCCCGTCCACAGACCCGATACTGCAAGCCCGTTGTACGTGGCCCCCCAACCCGTGGGTGAGGCATCCGTGGAGACAACATGATGCCTGGACACTTGTTCTAGAGGCACTCCTGCCCGTAGAAATGAAGGGTCCGACCACGGGATGAGGGTTTGGCGGCATCTCGGCGTCACTTGGACACGGAGGGACCCGCTGTGCCACGCCCATCTCGGGACTCGGTCGTGTAGCCAGTGCTGAAGCGGTCTCATATGGAGCAGCCCTAGCGGCGTGACTGCGGCTGCTGCTGCCATATGCCCCAGGAGCCTCTGAAAATGTTTCAGTGGAACCGCTGTACTGCGTTTGAGCGTACTCAAGCAGCTCAGCACCGACTGGACGCACTCCTCTTTGAGGCGCGCAGTCATGGCGACCGAGTCGATCTTCATCCCGAGAAAAGAGATCCTCTGTACGGGACAGAGTTTGCTCTTCTCCCAGTTGACCCGAAGACCCAACTGGCTGAGGTGCCGGAGCACCATGTCCCTGTGTTCGCACAACTGCTCCCGTGACTGGGCAAGAATCAGCCAGTCGTCGAGATAGTTGAGGATGCGAACACCACGCTCTCTCATGGGAGCAATGGCCGCCTCCGCGACTTTCGTGAAGACACGGGGCGACAGGGACAGCCCGAAGGGCAGGACTTTGTACTGGTATGCCCGTCCGTCGAAAGCAAAGCGTAGAAACGGTCTGTGTCGAGGGAGAATCGAGACATGAAAGTACACGTCCTTCAGGTCGATCGCTGCAAACCAATCCTGGGGACGGATGCATCTGAAGATGCGTTTCTGGGTTAACATTCGGAACGGCATCCTGTGGAGGGAGCGGTTCAGGTAACGCAGGTCCAGGATCGGTCGTAACCCGCCACCTTTCTTGGGTACAATGAAGTACGGGCTGTAGAACCCAGACTTCATATCGGCTGGAGGGACCGGCTTTATCGCGTCCTTCGCCAGTAGGACAGCGATCTCCGCCCGAAGCACGGGGGCATCCACCCACGCAATAGACGTGAAGTGAACGCCCCCGAACTTGGGCGGACGCCGGGCGAACTGAATCGCAAACCGAGTCTGATGGTACAGATGACCCAGCGAGACGGGCTGGGGAGCGCTAGCCAGGCCCCCAGAGACCGAACAAGCGGGGTCATCGGTACCACAGACGTACCCGCAGCAGGGCAGCGAGGCGGAATGCAGGGACCCCAGGACGACATGGGAGTGGTCCGTGTAGGGGTCTGGGTCTGACACACGACCTGCATCCGCTGAGGGGGTGCGCGAGTGTGGGAAGGCCGCTTGAGTGCGTTCCCACAGCCGGCACCCCCTGCTGGCGATTTGGAGAGGCACCAGAGGCTGACAAGGCATGGGAGCGTTGTACACCGCCCAGCGCGCTCTCCAAATGAAGGAGGGGCTGAGCGTGGCAAGGCTTTGTGGCGTTGCACACGGTCTGCCTCACCTCCTTCCTCAGCGGGGAACAAGAGCGGCGAGGCATAGCGTCGCGCACTGTCGTCCACACACCGCTGAGAAGAGGGGAATGAGAGTGGCGAGGCTTGTAGCGTCACACACTGCCATTCTCGCCCTCTTGTGGGGAGGGGAATGAGGGCGGCGAGGCTTGTAGCGTCACACGCTGCCATTCCTGAACTCCTGAGACCCAGAGATATTGGAACTGTTCTTCTCTTTTTTTTTTTTTTTTTTTTAGATATATATTTGGGTTCCACTGGCTGTTTTTAACCCCAGTGGCGGAACAGAATTACTAATGGTTTTTACCCGGCCCTCCTCCGGGGGAAGAACAGTCCCGAACCAAATCCGGGTCAATGGTGTTTCTGGACATCGTCTAGCCAAGGGCCAGCGCTGTGCGCAGCTCAACCTCGGCTGAGAACTACCCTCATGCCCTAAGCAGGGCGGAGGTGGCCTGCCAGTGGCACTGCCACCCCACCGATGAGGGTAGTGAGAGAGAGGAAAACTTTATACAGATTATGGCCCTATTGGTGTTCCATATTTTGCCACCAATAGTTCCATAATGCAAAAGCCTTCCAACGCACATCCGGGAAAGGCAAGAGGCAGGCAAGGCGAATTATGCGTTGCACTATGCCTCAGCCACCCGGGAAAGCATGGCTGTCGAGCATGAATCGGATTCAGCACGAGCGCCCACTATTATAGTGGGAATCTCAGCATCATCTTCATTTTCAACACATAACAGCCCTCTCTCCGATGCAGCGATTGACATCTGTCCTCTGCTAGAGCCCCAAACGAAACGCTAGGTCCTTTTTTTTTTTTTTTTTTTTATTATTTATTTATTTATTTTTTAGGACCAGCAATCCCATCTGTAAGCTACCGGCAGACATGTGAGACAGTGGGCGTGGCCGTGAGATGGCACACGGCGCGCTGAACACTCAAGCCCTTATGAAAAAGGCAAGATGAACAGCGCGCCGACGTGGCCATGCTCTCATTAGAGAGCATAGACCACCCACAAACACTGTCTCAACATGCGTAGCCGCCGAGTGACGCGCGCTGAGCTGCCGTGGCAACCCGCGCTGTCACTCGGCAGCTAGACGGCACACGGCGCGCTGAACACTCAAACCCTCATGCGGAAGGCGAGATGACCAGCGCGTCGACGTGGTCCCGTTCCCCTGAGAGAACACGGATCACCCACGAACACAGTCTCAACATGTTTATGCGAGAGGGATCGTGGCCGTCAGGACAGGAAACAACCGCATCCAGAAACGCACGAGTGGAATGACGTCTTGAAAAAGACGCAGTGTCACACCCGTGTTGCTCTTTTTGTGAGGAACGCTCTTTTAAGAGAGTGCTGAAGCACCCAGGGAAACCGCGGCAACACACAGGGGATAGTGCAGCCTGTGTTTGCACTCAAAGAATGGAACGCCCACCGATACCAACAGATTGCTGTGATAACAGCAGTTTGTTCCTTCTAGCAGCTTGAGTTCGCGGTCCCGCTGGAAAGCGCCGTCACACCAGCACACGATCCTCTTCTCTGTTCTGATGAATTCTCTTTCGCTGAAAAGACAGGAAAGCAGTCTCTGCAACTTCAAACGCCGGTTCGGCTCCGGAGTGAATGACGTCAGTGCGGTGCTCTCGCTTCCCGTTTATACCCGCGGCGCGGGGCGGAGCGCGAGATGCAAATCTCGCACGCCAATTGTTCATTGGCCTGTTCTTAAGTTCTCGAAGCTGATAGGGGCTCTCTGAAGTGATCCCAATTCGTCGGTTATTACCGACGTACGTCGTAGTGACCGACTGAAAGGGAACTGGCATTTTCAAAATGGTTTATTAAATGATCTGTTAGGAATTTTGATCTGAAACTTCACAGACACACTCTGGGGACACCTGAGACTTATATTACATCTTGTAAAAAGGGGCATGATAGGTGCCCTTTAAGTTTCCTGAAAGAACAAATATGAGCCTCATTTGTGTCTGTGGCAGCCTATCAAAGCTGATGTCTTGATAAAAATAGCTTTCTTTCCCATGTTATGTCTCCTCCAGTACAACGCCTGATATATATTACAGAGAAGACCTCAGACCTGCTTTACAAACGGGTTGAAAAAGAGCTCATCATACCTTCATGTGCAGACGGACACATTTGACCAGTCATGGGAACCTCCGAATCCAATTGCAGTTGAGTGCCGCAAAATGGAGCTATAAAGATTGAACTATAATGACACTACTTTCTCGACACTTACTGGAAAACTTCAATTCATTCCCACTGAAGTCCTCCAACAGAGAGACACCTTTCAAATTGGCCAGGAGCTCGGTCAAGGTCAGCAAATCTTTAACTTCACAGAAACCATTCGCATTGAGAGTTTCATCCCTGAAGATTCCCGTGAGCACGTTTTACAGGAGTGAATCTCACTAAACCTCATATTTCAGCTCTAATATTTCACCCCCAAAATCAAAAGAAAAAAAAAGGAAATTTAATTTTGCCTGAAAATTTTAATTAAATTTAACTAAAAATGTTATTTCACCTCAAAAATCAAAAGAAAAAAAAAGATTTTGCTTGAAAATTGACCCTTCGCTAATTCACGCCCGGAAACCGCCACAAGCCAATTGCGGTCACAACGCCAGGGCACACACCCTCCTCCATCTGCGCCAAAAGCAACTGATACCAGCTCTCAGTGACGTGTTCTGGGTCCTCGCAACGTCAACAGCAATCTTATCAAATGTTTACAAAACATGCGTGAATCCAGTGTGCCTCTATCTTTCTCTATTTCTGTTCTGTTACGTGATAGAAAGTCCAAGGCTTTCTCAGGCCGTATGGCAAACCCATCTAATCTGCTGCCTGTTAATTGTCAAACTAAGATTACTATGGGGGAAAAAATTAAAATTAATACTGTTAAGTTAGCACTCTTAAACATCCGTTCACTTAAAAACAAATCATTTCTAGTCAACGACTTAATATCCACAAACAACCTAGATTTTTTGCTGCTAAATGAAACGTGGCTAGAAGACAGCTGCAGTGCAACAGTCCTCAATGAAACAGCCCCTCCTAACTTTACTTTTATGAGTGTCTGCAGACCAGTCAGAAGGGGCGGGGGGGTCGCAGCACTATTTAAAGATGTCTATCAATGTAAGCAAGTATCTTTTGGTGACTATTTGTCTCTAGAATATCTGGGCATTGTGCTAAAAGGTGCTCCACGCATCCTGCTTATCATTATTTATAGGCCTCCGAAATATTCTCCGGCCTTTATTGATGACTTTACAGAGCTGTTATCAGCAATCTCATCTGAGTATGACTGTTTTACTATTGCTGGGGATTTTAACATTCACATTGACAATGCTGAATCCAGTACAACAAAAGATCTCATGACTGTTCTTAACACTTTTGATTTGACACAACATGTTCACGGACCCACACATGATCGTGGACACACTCTAGATTTACTTATCAGTAAGGGGCTAAACATTTCATCAATAGTTATTAAGGATGTGGCAATGTCTGATCATTTCTGTATTTTCTTTGATATATCAATCTCTCCTGCCATTGAAACCAGATCTGTCTCTATCAAAAAGAGATGCTTAAATGAGAACACTAGTGTGCTGTTTATGAAGGCTATATCTCTAACACCAAGCATATCTGCAGACTCTGTTGATTTTCTCCTTGACTCTTTTAACTCAAAAGTTAAGGGTGTAATTGATGATATTGCTCCTGTAAAAGCCAGGAAAAAGAGTGGCAAACAAAAAGCACCTTGGAGAAACTCAACAGAAGTGCAATTAATGAAAAGACAATGCAGGAAATCGGAACGCATGTGGCGAAAGACAAAACTTGTAGTCCATTATAAGATCTATAAAGACAGTCTTCGTGCTTTCAATGTGGAACTAGGCAAAGCTAGACAGACCTTCTTTTCAAATATTATAAACAGAAACATAAACAACACGCGCACTCTTTTTGCTACTGTAGAGAGACTAACAAACCCCCCGAGTCACATTCCCAGTGAAATGCTCTCAGACAGCAAATGCAGTGAGTTTGCTTCCTTCTTCTCCGAGAAAATCATTAATATCAGAAATGCGATCAGCACATCGTTTAGTTGCTCTGAGGTGAATCAGATCAGACCACAGCCTCAGAAAGTTACTATGACTGATTTCGAAGCAATTGATGGTAAAATTTTAGAAGAAACAGTACAGCACCTTAAAACATCAACCTGCGCCCTTGACACACTCCCCACTTCTTTTTTCAAAAGTGTGTTTAACTGTTTAGAAGCAGATCTCCTAGAAGTGGTAAACTCCTCACTTCTTTCTGGGACTTTTCCAAACTCCCTTAAAACCGCAGTAGTTAAGCCTCTCCTGAAAAAGAGAAATCTGGATAACTCCATATTGAGCAACTACAGACCAATCTCAAATCTCCCCTTCATAGGCAAGATCATTGAAAAAGTTGTTTTCAGTCAGCTGAACAAATTCTTAAGCTCAAACGGATACTTTGACAATTTTCAATCTGGTTTCCGACCGCATCACAGCACAGAGACGGCGCTCATAAAGATTATAAATGATATTCGCCTCAATACAGATACAGGCAAAACATCAATTCTGGTACTACTGGACCTCAGTGCTGCATTCGACACTGTTGACCACAAAATACTTCTTGACAGGCTAGAAAATTGGGTTGGGCTTTCTGGAATGGTCCTCAAATGGTTCAGGTCATACTTAGAAGGGAGAGGTTATTATGTGAGTATAGGTGACCATAAGTCTGAGTGGACATCCATGACATGCGGAGTCCCACAAGGGTCAATTCTTGCACCACTCCTATTCAATCTGTATATGCTGCCACTCAGCCAAATAATGAAAAATAACAAAATGGCTTACCACAGCTATGCTGACGACACCCAGATCTACTTAGCCCTATCACCAAATGACTACAGCCCCATTGACTCTCTATGCAAATGCATTGATGAAGTTAACAATTGGATGTGCCAAAACTTTCTTCAGTTAAACAAAGACAAAACTGAAATTACTACATTTGGAAACAAAGATGAAATTCTGAAGGTGAACGCATATCTTGAGGCTAAAGGCCTGAAATCAAAAAATCAAGTCAGGAATCTTGGTGTGATTTTGGAGGCAGACCTGAGTTTCAATAGTCATGTCAAAGCAATAACTAAATCCGCTTACTATCATCTCAAAAATATATCAAGAATTAGATGCTTTGTTTCCAGGCAAGACTTAGAGAAACTCGTTCATGCTTTTATTACCAGTAGGGTGGACTATTGTAATGGTCTTCTCACCGGCCTTCCCAAAAAGACCATTAGACAGCTGCAGCTCATACAGAACGCTGCTGCCAGGATCCTGAGCCGAACCAGAAAATATGACCATATCACACCAGTCCTCAGATCTTTACACTGGCTTCCAGTTACATTTAGGATCGATTTTAAAGTGCTATTACTTGTATATAAATCACTCAATGACCTAGGACCTCAATACATTGCAGATATGCTGATTAAATACAAACCCAACAGATCACTCAGATCATCAGGATCAAGTCAATTAGAAATACCAAGGGTTCACTCAAAGCAAGGAGAGTCTGCTTTTAGCTATTATGCCAGCCGTAGCTGGAACCAGCTTCCTGACCAGATCAGATGTGCTCCAACAGTAGCCACTTTCAAATCCAGACTCAAAACACATCTGTTTAGCTGTGCATTTACTGAATGAGCTGTGCCACTGTACGTGCTTTGTCCGAACTGCTTGCATTTTAATTTATATGCTTAAATTTAACCCTGTTTTTATTTTTATTTTTAATTATACTCTTTATTTTTATCTTTCAATATTTTCTTTATTTTTTATTTCTTTAAATTCCTATTATAACTGTAATATTTTTATTTTTATTTCATTTCTGTGTAAAGCACTTTGAATTGCCACTGTGTATGAAATGTGCTATACAAATAAACTTGCCTTGCCTTGCCTTGCCTTGCTTAGCAACCGTAACTAGGCGCGGAAGGTCTGTCAAGCTTTCGAGCGAGGTCGATTTGTCCTACCTTGTCCGATTTTCCTACCGTAGCGCAAAATCCTTAGTGTTTGTGACTAATTTACGTGAAATAATTCAGTGTAACTTGTGGGATTACAAATGTAAGAATCTGTTTAAAACTAAGGGAAGTACATTGTATTTAGCATTTAAGGTAAAGATGATGACATCAGATGAATTAGTCTGTTATGCAAAGTTTCCAGCAAGATATTTCTGCCAGTTCTTGTTCTCTTTATTGTAAGTCAAATGAGCCACATTACTGAGATTCTCACCTCTTGTCTTTAATGGCTCTTGGAACCCCTGTCCCATTTCTGAATAGTCAGAGTGATTGGATTAGCATCAATGCTTTTGAACGACACTGTTATACTGATTGGATTAGAACTGGAGTCTGGGGCAGGTCTCTTCACCTGGATAATTAATTTGCATGCTTTTGTTTAGTTTGTCTCCTCCTCTATTGTGTGAATCCCTCCCCCTGTGAAATCTAGATATATTACAGTGTGTATACTCTTTGAATTAGACTTGATGACTAAAACAGCGTGTGTCTCAATAAAGAGTAACGTCTGCTTGAAAGATATCCCAACGTCTCCTGGTCTCTGCTTCGACGAGGAAAAGAGTTTCCTACAAACGTTACCGAAGATTCTTATTTGGGAAAACTATTTTACAGTGCAAAATACCCAATCAGATTGTAGTGGATCAAGCAGTGTAGGAGAATATATACACTCACCTAAAGGATTATTAGGAACACCATACTAATTTCGCCTTCAGAACTGCCTAAATTCTACGTGGCATTGATTCAACAAGGTGCTAAAAGCATTCGTTAGAAATGTTGGCCCATATTGATAGGATAGCATCTTGCAGTTGATGGAGATTTTGGGATGCACATCCAGGGCACGAAGCTCCCGTTCCACCACATCCCAAAGATGCTCTATTGGGTTGAGATCTGGTGACTGTGGGGGCCATTTTAGTACAGTGAACTCATTGTCATGTTCAAGAAACCAATTTAAATTATTCGAGCTTTGTGACATGGTGCATTATCCTGCTGGAAGTAGCCATCAGAGGATGGGGACATGTTGGTCATAAAGGGATGGACATGGTCAGAAACAATGCTCAGGTAGGCCGTGGCATTTAAACGATGCCCAATTGGCACTAAGGGGCCTAAAGTGTGCCAATAAAACATCCCCCAAACCATTACACCACCACCACCAGCCTGCACAGTGGTAACAAGGCATGATGGATCCATGTTCTCATTCTGTTTACGCCAAATTTTGACTCCCGCATTGGACTGCCGCATACTGGATGTTTTTCCCTTTTCACACCATTCTTTGTAAACCCTAGAAATGGTTGTGCCTGAAAATCCCAGTAACTGAGCAGATTGTGAAATACTCAGACCGGCCCGTCTGGCACCAACAACCATGCCACGCTCAAAATTGCTTAAATCACCTTTCTTTCCCATTCTGACATTCATTTTGGAGTTCAGGAGATTGTCTTGACCAGGACCACACCCCTAAATGCATTGAAGCAACTGCCATGTGATTGGTTGATTAGATAATTGCATTAATGAGAAATTGAACAGGTGTTCCTAATAATCCTTTAGGTGAGTGTATATATACAATTTAAGCGGGAGAATGTTATCATTTCAAAGTGGTCAGGCTACTGTCTAATTGTGTTTATTCCACAAGATTTATGGATTACGTTAAAATGTTTGATTTATAATTATTAGATTATTTTGTAATTTCACTTACCCTGCTGTGCATGAACATAGCTGTTCCTCAATTTGTGCGTTTCCCATTTGAATGGTCAGTGTATGAGGCGGCTGCTGCTTGCGCTATGACCTATAGACTTTAGCAGGGGCGGCGCTACCAATTCTGGGCCCTATGAAAGAATATGATGTTGGGTCCCTATACCGCACCAACCTAGCTATCCAAAATCTTTGTCTGCAATTTAATAATACTGACCAATTAAGCTCCACTCGCTTACCCCAGAATGCCCCATTTGGCTGAATAAACTTTGATTAAAATTAAGATATAATTTATACAAAACAAAATTTACTTTAAAGAAAGGCTTTCTACAAAACAAAACTGAATGAAGAGGTCAAAATTATGTCTGATGTCTCCTGGCATGATGTGTCCTTTCTCACTCATGCTGTTCACTTTTCATAATCAACATGGATTGACAGATTGACAACATAGATAGACATAAAAAAATAACGTTATAATATTTAAACATAAATATAAAACTAAATACCTTTTCTTAAGGGCTACAAGTATAGTAGCCTACAGTACAGATAAATTTCATGTCGGAGTGTGATTTGAGCAAATGTCGTTTTACCCGTGAGCGGTTCATGAGTGATGAGATTTTGCCGTAAATGCAGAAATAAGCCATAATTTTGTATATTTGTAACTCTTTGGTAGATTATACATTTATAATTTCTATTACATTACTACTAGTACTGTTACTACTAATAAAACTAATCTCTGGGGGCCCCAAAAGTCTGTGGGCCCTTAGAGTCATCCTAACCCCCCCCCCTTAGAGGCGTGCCTGGGCTTTAGCTTAAATTTTGATAAAAGTATTCTCTAATTGGTTGCATATTATGTCATGGGTATATCCCTCGAATGCATTGCTCTCTCAGATATTTCACCTGTTCACCAAAAAATACTAATTATCTCCTTGGGAATGTCTGACAACGTGCCAGGCGCGAAAGCTTGTCAGGCGTAGCAACAGTAGGGCGGGGCTTAGCGAAGGGCTAATTAAGCCTGTTTTTAGAACCATTAGGACTTTTTGCATAATTTTTTTTTACAATATTTTCAGGACATTTACTTCCAAATTCCTATTATTATGATGCAGATGTTTTATATTGTTATAATTCTATTGATTTTCAATTACTCTTAATACGTTAATAAAGTGAAAAAATACAATAATAAAATGTTTCTTGTTTATAAAGGCACCTTTAAATAATATATTAGTATTATTATTCCATTACAATAACAAGAATGAGGTTATAGTAATATTACAGGAATTCATTTAGGGGTAGGTTAATTCAAATGTAATTAGAATTAAAATAAAATAAAAACAACAAAATTTAATTAAAAAAATTAAACTCAAATAAAACATAAATATTAGATGAAAACTGAAGCAGAAAAAAAGCTTGTTAATAAAACTTTAAAATGAAAACTGAAAATTTAAAAATGAAAGCTAATTCAAAATATTAATAAATACTATAATAGTATATAAATAATACTAAAATAACACTGAAATAGAAAATATAAATAATATAATATAAAATATTTGTAAGCAAAATTGCCTGATATATGATCTGGGGCCTCGTTTATAAACGTTGCGTACGCACAAAAGAAGGCGTACGCCACTCTCTACGCAATAATTGGTATTTATAAAAAGCAAACTTGACGGGAAAATGCGGTCCTTCACGCAAGCTCTGACCCAGGCGTACGCACAAAAACGGGTGAAATGAGAAATGGCGACACCGTCGGCAGAAGGAAGAAACAAGTGAAAGTGTGTGAAACTGTAGACCGTTGTGTAAAAGAAATGGCAAAACTGCCTCTCATAAATAACATGAAGACTTCACAAAGCAAGTATTACAATTAACAGCCTACACGAACACCCGTTTGATCGATCTGCAGTGTAAAACAAACAAAATCAAACGAAAATTACAACAGAAATGCAAAAAAAAAAAAAAGTGAGATGTTCTGCAACAATATTGGCATGTTATGCAATTCATCCTCATAAATAATATGGTAAACAGAACGAAATAATGTACAAAACTGATATTCTCGTCAATGTGTCCGTCTGGCGGAGCAGATATAGATGCAATTAGATAGATAGATAGATAGATAGATAGATAGATAGATAGATAGATAGATAGATAGATAGATAGATAGATAGATAGATAGATAGATAGATAGATAGATAGATAGATAGATAGATAGATAGATAGATAGATAGATAGATAGATAGATAGATAGATAGATAATTAGGGAGATATATAGATAAATAGATAGATAGATAGATAGATAGATAGATAGATAATTAGGGAGATATATAGATAGATAGATAGATAGATGTATTAATTGTCCACTGGGGAAAGTTGTTTTCATAGTAAAAATGTCTTCATCAGCTACGGAATCATGGTATTCATGCAAATGCCTTTAGTTTGTTTTATTTTCGATAAAATAACATATGACGTGCCTATGTCTCAACCATTCAGAAAGCTGCAAGAAATTACATTTGCACTGAACTATTTCCCATTTCCACGTAGATAATAGGGATAGGGATTAATAGGGATTCCCCAATAATTGCCGCCAGTCTCTCATCAGGAGGGCTCAGCTCCAGTGTCCCCTTTCCCCCACCCGTGGCAGACACACTCTGGTGATGGAGCGCTAGACGCTTTTTTGCCTCGACTTTGATGTCCGACCATTTCTTTTTTTTTCTCGGCCACGGTCCGAGGTTGTGAGGCAACAGCATTTACGGCGTCTGCAACCTTTTGCACCTCAAGTGCCTTTTTTGCATTAGTAATGCCCACACTGTGCCCTCCAAAAAAAAAAAAATTCTCCTATTTTTCCACCTCGCCAACGATAATTTCTACTTCACATTGAGTGAAGTTACGTTTTTTTGATTTCCTCTCTGTATTTGCCATGATTTCGCAATCGATGAATATTAACTTGTGGACGTTTCACGGACTATTTATGGGCAACTATGGGCGTGACATGAAGCCGCAAAAGCTGCGCTACATTTAGAATTGATTGTGATTTATTAAGGGAAAACTGCGTAGGATGTGCGTGTACACGGTTATAAATCCGAATATTTCTGTGCGTACGCACGTCCTATGTTTCATCCGTACGCCACTTCTAAGGCAAATCCTACGCAAAGTTTTATAAATGAGGCCCCTGGACTTGTTCTTCTTTGTGGAATTGGCACAAAAGTGTTAAATAATGGCTGTCCAAAACATGATAACAGCAATATGATCTCTGACCAGCACACAGAGACATCATTTATCTGATAAACGTTCTTCTTACCTACAAATAATTGGCTGTTGAGCTGCAGGTGAATGTGTCCATCGGCGGGAGCTTTCTGAACGGCGGCGGGATGGTGGTCCACATACAGCGAGGCTTCTTTCACGTTGCGCTCGGCTCTCACGTGATGCCAGCGGTTGTCGTTCAGAGCGGCGGGCGTCTCAACCCTCACCTCGAAGGGACCGTTCCCAACGTCGAACGAGAAGACGACTTGATTCGGCGCTGGAAAGGGAAACACATTTGATTGATGTTCATCATCACACTGGCAGATTGATATTTCGCTGGGGTTTCGTTCCAGTTAATAAGACACAACTGTTCAAAAGAAATGAGACATGCGAATGATGGAATCTGTTGCGTGGCAGATGATGTTTGAGGGTCTGAGAATAATGCCAAAACAACACGCTGTTCTCCAAATGTCTAAAACAACTTCCAATGAAGACAAAACGAATGATAAATCATCTAAACATCTGACAGTAACGGTGCATCAAACTGTCAATTAACTCTGAGTATTAGTTGAGTAGGCTACTAGTAGACTGTTAGAGGTTGTACACATTTCTACCAATACATTTCCATGACTTTGAGGCAAATATTCATGACCTAACCTTCTATGAAACGTCTGTGTATACATGTAAAATAAGAATAGAAATCCATCTTCAAATTACAGCATATCTGAATTAATGACAAGCTATGTGGTTTCATACAAAATAAACGCTGACAGACCAGTAAGACGGTTAGATAAGATACTGTCTGACCCTCAGAACTCCACTGCAGCCACAGATTGACATACATCATTGGGAGGCAACAATGTTAAACAAGTAAATGAAAGTGTCCAGTAACACTGACAGTAACTTTACAAGGTAAACAGACACACTTTTGGAATACAAAATTTGGTAACTAAGAAGATTTTAAAACCGCCCTTTCCTCCTATTTACCATTAATCTAATTAACGTCCCTATTTGAATTCCCCAAAAAGAGTTGAGTTAATTTTTCTGTCATTAAAGGGATAGTTCACCCAAAAATTAAAATTAGCCCAGTATATGATATTCTTCTTTCAGACGAATACAATCAGAGTTATATTAAAAAAAAGTCCTGGCTCTTCCAAATTTTATAATGGCATTGACTTGATGAGTCGTTTTTGAAGTCCATAAAAGTGCATCAATCCATCATATAACTGCTCCACATGGCACCGGGGGGTTAATAAAGGCCTTCTGAAGCGAAGTGGCGTGTTTGTGTAAGAAAAATATCCATATTTAAAATTTGAATAGACTAAAATAACTATATTATATATAAAATATATATATTTTTTATTTGAGTATAATATTTGCATATTATTTTATTTGATTCTGGAATGGTATATGGCCTAGACATCAGTTCTTCAGACAGTTCTTCTTTGTGCGACTGACACAAAAGGAACAAATAACCCGATAGGGCTGCACAATATATCGAAATATCGCAAATGTACATATCGCAATATGCATATCGCAACGGCACGCAACATCTGAATGATTTTAATAGGCTACTTCAACATTGTGAAAATTTTACATTTTAGGTCGATACATATAGCAGAGAATAGACTGGGCACACGACTGTTACTTATGTGGCTTGCTTGATGTAAAAAGAGTAATTAAACGCAATAACTTGTGTCTGACACACAACTGCGGTCTGACACACGCACACACCGAAAGAAACTGAATGCGTGTCAAGGATCCGTGCATTAGGTCTTAAAGTGACAGCCTGCTAATACAGTAAACCTGCTAATACAGTAAACCTGCTAATACTGTAAACCTGCTAATACAGTAAACCTGCTAATACAGTAAACCTGCTAATACAGTAAACCTGCCGCTGTCTGTCAAACAACAAAAGAACAAGAGAAAATCACTCAGTGCTCTTGGCTGAATAACCTTTGTAGCTTTATTATGTATCAGTGTATTCAGTGTATATTTATATGAAGACTACTGTTTTAGTTCAAATTTTTAATAACAAAGATAAATTCAAATAAAAATAATCGTCCACCCCTAGTTCAGGTGTCCTTGTTTACCTGGATGTTCTTGATGTTAAGTTTTAGGTTGATATAACTATATATTACCAAGTCAAGCAAAGAGTTTTTGGTATATAAATATTGGCATTACATTTTTTGTTTGTTTACATTGATTATATTGTCAGATTTGTGACATTAATTTAGCTAAAACCCTGCTGGTCACTTTGAGAAGTTGTAGCGATGCTTTTTTTCCCCAGAAAGAATGTGAAACACATAAATGGTATCATTCTCAGAATTTTTTACATTTTTTTTATATATAATTTACATTTTACACACTTAAAGCAATATCGTAACGCATATCGAATATGGTATTATTTGACAAGGATATCGCATTTTTCTTCAATATCGCACAGCCCTATAACCCGATAAATGTTCTTCCTACCAATTCCTAGTTCTCACATCTTAGTTCCTTACTCAATCTTCACATATGTTCAAGAATCGGCAGAACTTCAGGCTCCCGCCGCTCCATCTGCAGGGTTTCATGACATCTGAATGAAGACCCCTTGCGGCTGAGAAAGATCAGCACCTTCTGTCATGAAGCACATCTCTAATGACAAAAAAACTCGACAAAAACGCTGATGATGTGCTACGACCTCTTTATTATTCAGTGCACGCGCGGCACAGCTGACGCTCAGGGTGAGCTGCAGCAAAACGCACCGCTGGAGCGTCTGTGTGGGAAATATGACACCAAAGTGAGTCGCTTTTTGAAATGGGGATGCAAGCGTATGTGAGTCATCATCTCAGTCTTTATTAAAAGGATATTTCAGCCAGAAATGAAGATTCTGTCTTCATTTACTCACACTCGTGTCATTTCAAAACTTCTCTTTCTTCTGTGGAACACAAATGATGTTTCGCTGAATGTTCATGCTGCTCTTTTTCATATTGAAAGTGGAAATTCTATATTCAATACACACTATATTCTAAGTCTGATAGTGCCACTTTCACTGTATTGAACAGGGTTGAGCAACATTCAGAGTGGAAGAATCCCTTTCAAAGGGTTAGTTCACCCAAAAATGAAAATTCTGTAATTAATTACTTACCCTCATGTCGTTCGACACCCGTCAGACCTCCGTTCATCTTCGGAACTGAAATTAAGATATTTTAGTTGAAATCTGATGGCTCTGAAAGGCCTCCATTGGCTCAATGGCACGTTACACTCTAAAGACCCTTAAAAGGTACTAAAGACGTCGTTACAAAGTCCATCTCACTACAGTGGTTCTAAAATAACTTTATGAATCGGCGAGAATAGTTTTTGTGCGCAAAAAACCCCTAAATAACGACTTACATAGTGATGACGATTTCAAAACACGGCCTCATGAAGCTTCGAAGCGTTTTGAATCACTGAGCCGAATGATGATTCGGATCGCGTGTCAAACCGCCAAACTGCTGAAATTTGGCGATTCAAACCGCTGATTCGACTCACTGATTCATAACGCTTCGAAGCTTCATGAGGCCGTGTTTTGAAATCGTCATCACTATGTAAGTCGTTATTTAGGGTTTTTTTGCGCACAAAAACTATTGTCGCCGATTCATAAAGTTATTGTAGAACCACTGTAGTGAGATGGACTTTGTAACAACATCTTTAGTACATTTTAAGGGTCTTGAGAGTGTAACGTGCCATTGAGCCAATGGAGGCCTTTCAGAGCCATCAGATTTCAACTAAAATATCTTCATTTCTGTTCCGAAGATGAACGGAGGTCTGACGGGTGTCGAACGACATGAGGGTAAGTAATTAATGACAGAATTTTCATTTTTGGGTGAACTAACCCTTTAATTCACAGATTTGAATTGGATTGGCTACAGCACACAGGGATTTTGAACTGAGATGACAGGAAGTGAGATATAACGAACTGCAATTCAAATTAATTCAACACAGATGATACATTCTGGGAAATGAAGTGTTCTTCACTGTGGTTCAAAAGTTTTTCTTTTTTTTGAAAGAAGAGTATCTTGTGAAAGTCTCACAACTGTTTTCAACATTGATAATAATCAGAAATGTTTCTTGAGCAGCAAATCATCATATTAGAATGATTTCTGAAGAATCATGTGAGTAATGATGCTGAAAATTCAGCATTGATCACAGGAATAAATTGCACTTTATAACATATTACAATAGAAAATAGTTATTTTAAATTGTAATAATATTTCAGAATATTACTGTTTTTACTGTATTTTCAAAATCATAAATGCAGCCTTGGTGAGCAAATCTCCCTGACCACCACAGTCTTTTAAACTCCATTCAAAGTTTTCAAACAAGGCTTTGTCAAGTCAACAAGTTGAATTGCTCACAGCTATATGCATTTCAATTCAGTTTAATTATATATCCTTAGATTCAAGTGTTTTCTACCTTAATTCAAATCCAGAAAGAGAACTGTAAGGCCTTCTCAATCCATCTCTGAATGGTGTACAACCTTGATATGAAAAAACTCTTTTTTTGCAACAAAAATAAAATAAAGTCGTGGAACGACATGATGGCGAGTAAATCACCATTCTCAGATATCAGATGCTACTGTTTTTTTTCTCATCCGCTTCTTTGAAACGAACTTCCTCCGAGTTCACGTCCTACATGAGCGGCCTCAACAGGCGCCCAACTCAGTCAGAATATAATGAGAGGTTAATTGAGCTCTTCCAGCCAAAGGATTTGTCATTATAAAGGAACAAGCGGCCGGGCGCTGTAAGGTCTTCACATACTCTATTCTCATCCATCACATGAGCCCATTACGTCCAGGAATTTAACAGCTCTTTTATGCAGTTAAAGAGTGGCGTAATAGACAGGGACCATGTGGCGGAGGGGTATAATAAAAATCTAGACACACACCCAGAGGACATGGATTTATAGGGTTCGGATGAACAGCAGACAGATAGTGCTAATCTAGCAGCAGTCTAACTAGATTTTACATTTTCAGATGGAAATGAATATGGTGTTTGTGCATATTTGTGTTCTGGGTGATTGTTTGTGTTTTGTAATGCGGTTGTTCTGTCATTTTCCAGTTTGTTCATAATCTGTGTGATTTTTTCAGCTGTTTTATGGTCGAGCGAAAAGAATATTATATTAAAAACTCCCAAAGCATCCATATACTGTATATTACTTTTACAGCTGAAACAGTAAAAATATTTCTATATTTTTAAACATTTGAACCCTTGGGATTATTAGCGTCATGCAAGAGCTACAGGAAGATGCATGATTCGGGGAACAAAAACATACACTATCCTTTCATACTTCGGTTTATGCCTTCAGATCGCTGGGAGTAACAGTAATCGAGATGCTTGACTTAGCAAACACTGCTAATAAAATGTCCGAAGGTCTTAAATTGATCATGTAGAGGGAGTTTCACTCTGAGCGCATTGTAAACCAGTGGAGCACATCTCTACATATTGGTTCAACAGCTATTCTGCGGTAATTTCCCTGGAGAAAGCCTTTTTGCGATGTCTATATTTTCAGCTGACAGCTTCTCTGGATTATTTCTCCCTTTGGTGGATAAACAAATACTCAGCAATGTCGACACTCAACACACGTATGTAACCCCATGCAAACATACACATGACCACACACACACACACACGCACAGTTCATCTGCTTGTCTCGGTCCCTAGATCATCACATATTGATTCTGTCGAGTGTTTTTTCCTGCAGGGGCAAAAGAAAAAAAGAAAAAACTATATATATAATTTTTCTATTTTTTATAATTTTGTTTATATATATATATATATATATATATATATTTATTTTTTTTATTTTTTTTTAATGGAAGAAAGTTTTTACTATTTAATTGGAGTAGTTAAAGTAATATATATGGATGCATTACATGAGAATTGGGAGAGAAGAATTGGAGGGGATCTATCTATCTATCTATCTATCTATCTATCTATCTATCTATCTATCTATCTATCTATCTATCTATCTATCTATCTATCTATCTATCTATCTATCTATCTATCTATCTATCTATCTATCTATCTATCTATCTATCTATCTATTCTGTCTGTCTGTCTGTCTGTCTGTCTGTCTGTCTATATATTAATAAACATACACACACACACACACACACACACACACACACATGTTGGGTTTTCATGTTTTATGGGGACTTTCCATAGGCGTAATGGTTTTTATACCGTACATACCGTATATTATATCCCCCTACACTGCCCCTGCCCCTAAACCTAACCCTCACAGGAGACATTCTGCAATTTTACATTTTCAAAAAACATCACTTAGTCTGATTTATAAGATGTTTTCCTCATGGGGACCTAAAAATGTCCCCACAAGGATGAGGATTTCGGATATTGCTATCTTTGTGGGGACATTTTGTCCCCATAACGTGATGATTACCAGTCCACACACACACACACACACACACACACACACACACACACACACACACACACACACACACACACACACACACACACACACACACACACACACACACACACACACACACACACACACACACACACACACACACACACACACACACACACACACACACACACACACACACACACACACACACACACACACACACACACACACACACACACACACACACACACACACACACACTTTTTGGGATGCCTGCCTTTACATGCACATGGCTTTCCACAAGGTTTAGGAGTGTGTTTATGGGAATTTTTGACCATTCTTCTAGAAGTGCATTTGTGAGGTCAGGCACTGATGTTGGACGAGAAGGTCTGGCTCGCAGTCTACGCTCTAATTCATCCCAAAGGTGTTCTATCGGGTTGGGTTGAGGTCAGGCCAGTTCCTCCACACCAAACTCACTCATCCATGTCATTATGGACCTTGCTTTGGTCACTGGTGCGCAGTTATGTTGGAACAGGAAGGGGCCGTCCCCAAACTGTTCCCACAAAGTTGGGAGCATGAAATTGTCCAAAATGTCTTGCTATGCTGAAGCATTAAGAGTTCCTTTCACTGGAACGTGAGGCTTGGATGAGCTGCTCGTCCATGGAAACCCATTCCATGAAGCTCTCTCACTGAGCTAATCTGAAGGCCACACGAAGTTTGGAGATCTGTAGCTATTGACACTGCAACTTCTGCACACTGTGCACCTCAGCATGCGCTGACCCCGCTCTGTGATTTTACGTGGTCTACCACTTTGTGGCTGAGTTGCTGTTGTTCCCAATTGCTATTACTTTGTTATAACACTACTAACAGTTGAGCGTGGAATATTTAGTAGTGAGGAAATTTCCCGAATGGACTTATTGCACAGGTGGCAACCGATCACGGTACCACGCTTGAGTTCACTGAGCTCCTGAGAGCGACCCATTCTTTCACAAATGTTTGTAGAAGCGTCTGCACACCTAGTGCTTGACTTTATACACCTGTGGTCATGGAAGTGATTGGAACACCTGGATTCAATGATTTGGAGGGGTGTCCCAATACTTTTGGCAATATAGTGTATATATAAAACACTTATTTCATAATAGTATTTATATTATATTATATATTTATTTTATTAATACCATCATTAAATAAAGGCAGCACAACAAATGCTAGATGCATAAAATGTTTGCTTTGAGAATGAGCTTTTCTTTTATGACAAGATTCTGGGTGTACTTAATTATAACGTGACAATACCAAACATCACAAATACCAAAAAATCTTAAAGTCTGTGGTTTTTATTTCGGGGTGAAATGTCTTGTCAGGTTTTGAGAGATTCACCTGTAGAGGAATAAGGCAGAAGGTCGAACACACTCACAGCTCAGTTCGATCCGAATGAAGTCTTTGATCCCCAGGTTCTCCAGGAACACTCCTGATGAAGAGCTGGTTTTAAACAGGAAGGAGATATCGGCGCTCAGCTCCCCGTGGAACGTGGGAAAGTGCAGATACGATGTCTCCTTGTTGAAGTAGGCAGCGTTCCAGAAGTTACCTGGAGAAAACATTTACAGTGGCACATTTATATAGTTCGCCGGGAACAACGTCATGGTTTTCATTAGGCGCAACTGCACGTGGGTGCCAATCTATCCAGAGCCGGTCTGACAGGATGACAGATTAAGTGGTTGCAGTGTGATTAGAGCGGCTGATATTAAATCTGTGCGGTACTTACTGTCTCCGTAACACTGCAGGGGACCCACTCTGTAGGCCGCTTCTGAACCGGATCTGCTGATGTCACCCACAGCCAGCGCTGCAACCGGCAAATGCTCTTTATGGGACAGCAGCCCGGAGTCATTAGACCTTTCAAACATCACAAAACAGCATGTTTGTACCAGTTGCGCTATATATACATACATATTATATATACACTCACCTAAAGGATTATTAGGAACACCTGTTCAGTTTCTCATTAATGCAATTATCTAATCAACCAATCACATGGCAGTTGCTTCAATGCATTTAGGGGTGTGGTCCTGGTCAAGACAATCTCCTGAACTCCAAACTGAATGTCAGAATGGGAAAGAAAGGTGATTTAAGCAATTTTGAGCGTGGCATGGTTGTTGGTGCCAGACGGGCCGGTCTGAGTATTTCACAATCTGCTCAGTTACTGGGATTTTCACTCACAAACATTTCAAGGGTTTACAAAGAATGGTGTGAAAAGGGAAAAACATCCAGTATGCGGCAGTCATGTGGGCGAAAATGCCTTGTTGATGCTAGAGGTCAGAGGAGAATGGGCCGACTGATTTAAGCTGATAGAAGAGCAACTTTGACTGAAATAACCACTCGTTACAACCGAGGTATGCAGCAAAGCATTTGTGAAGCCACAACACACACAACCTTGAGGCGGATGGGCTACAACAGCAGAAGACCCCACCGGGTACCACTCATCTCCACTACAAATAGGAAAAAGAGGCTACAATTTGCACAAGCTCACCAAAATTGGACAGTTGAAGACTGTCAAAATGTTGCCTGGCCTGATGAGTCTCGATTTCTGTTGAGACATTCAGATGGTAGAGTCAGAATTTGGCAGAACATGGAATGAGAACATGGATCCATCATGCCTTGTTACCACTGTGCAGGCTGGTGGTGGTGGTGTAATGGTGTGGGGGATGTTTTCTTGGCACACTTTAGGCCCCTTAGTGCCAATTGGGCATCGTTTAAATGCCACGGCCTACCTGAGCATTGTTTCTGACCATGTCCATCCCTTTATGACCACCATGTGCCCATCCTCTGATGGCTACTTCCAGCAGGATAATGCACCATGTCACAAAGCTCGAATCATTTCAAATTGGTTTCTTGAACATGACAATGAGTTCACTGTACTAAAATGGCCCCCACAGTCACCAGATCTCAACCCAATAGAGCATCTTTGGGATGTGGTGGAAAGGGAGCTTCGTGCCCTGGATGTGCATCCCACAAATCTCCATCAACTGCAAGATGCTATCCTATCAATATGGGCCAACATTTCTAAAGAATGCTTTCAGCACCTTGTTGAATCAATGCCACGTAGAATTAAGGCAGTTCTGAAGGCGAAATGAGTATGGTGTTCCTAATAATCCTTTAGGTGAGTGTATATATATATATATATATATATATTAGGGATGTTCCAATACCTCTTTTTCCCTCTTTTTTCTCTTTTTTTTTTAGTACAATACCTGTATTTTCATTGCATTTTTAATTTATTACTAATACTTGGCAGAGGAACCAAAATAATATGAATCAAATGCAGATTTCCTTCAGTTATTTTCATGCCTAATTATGCCTGTTAAAATGTATCGGAGCTACTGCTACTTTCACTGTTCGTATTATTCCTCTATCATATTTTATCTGTAATTTAATAGCACAGTGAATATTTAGAGCTGCTCCAGCAGGGCTCAACCAGTCAAGAGCAGTGAGTGATTTTCTGTCTTTTGTTGTTAGATTATCATTGAGGAAAAATACAGCAGTTATGTGCTCGTATCCAACACGGTACAAACATGTTTTCTTTCACTTAAGTTCACTTAATAACCGACTATACTTCACAAGGATACTTGCCTATACGGGCATTTTGACATCATTTTGTGTGACATTAGAGAGAGAACTGAATTCAATAGGCTGTCTGAAGCTTAGTTTATACTCGACTTTATACATTTTATAAGCTCTTCATGAGTCGACAGCTGGCATCACATGTAGGCTACTCACACGCAACGAGCGCATTTAGCCCAGCAAACAGCATGGCTTTGGATGTTAGGTCTGTTGCCAGGTTTTTTGTATCTTTCGTTTTGGTGTTAAAAATGACAGCATGAATGCTAAGCGAACTAGGACTAAATGTGTCATTTATTTTTTTGGTCTGGACCAAAAGAGCCAAGACAACCAAACTTAATTTATTAAGGATTTCATGACGTCTGAAGACAGTCTGTTGTTGTACCACTCTTTGCTGTCGGCGTCACAGTTACAGAAGTGTTCAGGATGCACACAGTTATCCTGCAGCCCACAGGCACACTGCTGGCTGCCCGGGACCGCTCCGCCCCAGTACATGTGCGCTTCACCCGTCCTGCCCACCCACCAGGTGAAGGGGGTGCCATCTGCAACAACAACACGAACACAGAGCGTCCATAATGAGACTGATGCAACCGCTATACAAAATGATGCTTAGACACTGAAATGAGAAATTAGACATTATAAAAGGAAGGTTTTTGGAATAAAGCACACCCAGAAGAAATGTTATGGCTCAGAGGTTGCTCTTTTATGAGATAATACTGAGTTCTCAGTGATGTTTCCATTACCAACTTTGTCTCAGATGTTTCTACTGAAGCTCCTCAAAAGAAATAAAAATAGACAAATGAGTCAATAGCTCATATAATTTGACCCTGATTTGGATGAGATGTCGGAGTTTTGATTGCAGATTTGTTTGGGTTCTTGTCTAATCGGAGCACAATTAGAGTTGAGGTTCTCTTGAGAAACGTCTGAGAATCAGGAAATGAGATGTTCCTACTGAAGTTCTACAAAATAAATAAAAACAGACACAAATGGGTCAGTAGTTTAGATCATTTGACCCTGCATTTGATGAGAAATGTTTGAGTTCATAGTGAGTTTTGGTTGCAGATTATGGGGTCTTTGGAGCACAATTTGAGACGTTTTGACACAAAGTGAGATTACTGGAGACTTTTTCACATGAGATACATCTGAGAATCAGGAAATGAGATGTTTTGACTTAAGTTCTTCAAAATAAATAAAAATAGACCCAAATGGGTCAACAGTTTATAGTATTTGACCCTGAATTTGATGAGAAATGTTCGAGTTCCTAGCGAGATCACTGACTTTGGGATCTTGGCAAATCCGAGCACAATTTGAGACATTTTGAGATGATGTGTGTGATTTCTGCTGTCTTTTTCTTGTGAGAAACATCTGAGAAGCTGGAAAGGAGATGTTTCTACTAAAGTTCTTCAAAATAAATTAAAACAGAAACAATTGGGTCAATAGTTGAGATCATTTCACCCTAAATTTGATAAGGAATGTTTGAGGTCATATCGAGATCACTGTCTTTGGGATCTTGGCAAATCTGAGCACAATTTGAGACGTTTTGAGTAGTAAAATGTCTCAAAATAGTATTTGACCATGAATTTGATGAGAAATGTTTGAGTTCATAATGAGGTTTGGTCACAGACTTTGGGGCAAAATTTCTAAACGTTTTGAGATGATGTGCGACATTTTTTGAGACGAAGCAGGAAATTAGATGTTTCTACTGAAGTTCTTTATAAGAAATAAAAACAGACAGGAATGGGTCAGTAGTTTAGATCCTTTCACCCTGAATTTGATGAGAAACGTTTGAGTTCAAAGTGAGTTTTGGTCGCAGACTTTGGGGTCTGTGGGGCACAATTTGAGACGTGTTGTAATTAAATTTGAGAGTACTTTTTCATACGAAAAACATCTGAGAAGCATGAAATTAGAGGTTTCTACTAAAGTTCCTAAAAAATAAATTAAAACGTACACAAATGAGTCAACAGTTCAGATCATTTGACCCTGAATTTGAAAAGAAATGTTCATATCGAGATCACTGACTTTGGGATTTTGTCATATCCGAGCACAATTTGAGACGTTTTGAGATGATGTGTGCGATTACTGTGGTAATAATGTGTGCTCCACATTTAATCTCACTGCCGTCTAACAGAAGTAATTGAAATGTTAAAGAGATCTTGTGTGTGATTTTTCATTTCTAGACTATCCGCACCCGTCGTCCTGTAAATGCATCTGTCCAGGTTTAATCGAGACGAGTGTGTTATTATTTTCATTACCATTCACCTGACATTTCTTAGTTACGCCTGACACCGTGCTCTCCTCGTCTCATCAAGAACTCCGATAATGAGAGAACTAATGGACGTAATTACCGTGGGTGCGGAGAGCGCCGATGTTTCGTGTTTATTTGAGAGACTACGAGAACCGTTATCACCCGACTCGACCTGTGATAGATAGACACCGTACCAAACCGCCCATGACAAACCCACACAAACAAACAAACAAACAAACAAACATGATAAAAGCACTTCAAAGGTACAAATGCACATGAATAATTTACCCTAAAGGTGCCTTTCAATTAATGCAATGCCCAAAAAAGCGGGGGGAAAAATAACTCAATCTAAACTGCCCATAACAAAGAGTATAACAATCAATTTGAGCTGTTTGCTTAAGCGTCATGCGAGCGTCTGCGGATGGAGCGAGGTTTTAATAAGCCTGACCTTTCATATGGAGGGGGCGATCGATATTCCTCATAAAAAGGGCTTACCTGGTGTGTTCAAGAGCCGTGACTTTTTGCAGTGGTAGGAGAGTTCCTGCTCGCAGTATTCCGCCTGGGTAATTATCGCCTGGATCTGCTCCGCGTCGGCGGAATAGTTAAAGTGGGCTAAATGCTGATGTATCCCGGAGGACGTTTTTAATTTGGTGAGCTCCGTGTTGTTGTGTTGTATCACCATCCATGCTTTATCTGCAGGGACGAGAGGGATTCAAACGATGAAAAGGCCAAAATGACACACTGTGCAGACAGTTTTATTTCAGGGGTTTGTCGATTTTCACCCGTGTTTTCAACAGTCACGTGACCTTCAAAAAGGTCACAGGAAGTTCATTTAAGACCTAAAGCATGTGATTAGGTTGGCCATTTCCATAACACCAAAAAGGAGGACACTTTGCGACATTTAGCGAGGCAAGAATAATTGCGTAGGACTCTGGTGTACTCGCTACTACAATACAATTTTGTCCATCATATCGATGGTATCGTGATACAGTGATTCTGAAATAGCCTGCTCTATTCATTGCCAGGCAAATTTGATCTACGATACATCTTGATGTAGACCTATGTGTAACAGAAGAGGCAAATAAGTGTTTGTTCACAGTATTTGTACTTATTCTGCTTACCACTGAGATGAAACTGTCTTGCAAAGTGCACAGTGTCTGAAAACATAACATTTCTAGACTTCTGGAAATAAAAGAAATACATATATAAACAAATAATCTGGCACAGTGCCAGAAAACATAACATTTCACAGCGACATATTATGCAAAATCCATGAAAAGCGCCTCTACTGCTTTTTGATATAAATTTGTGCTCTTTTGTCCATTCCGGATCAAATGAGATCTGACGTTTCGGCATGTTAACGTTATGATATGACGTAGCCAGCACATCGTGGAGGCTTGTTTACGCTTTTAACCAATGATATATCAGATATTTATTTGACACCGCTTTCAGCCAATCATTTGTTTGACCAGAGATTTTACGGCATTAGGCGCTATCCCAATAAAGATTCTAGAGCGGGTTTTTTTAGGCCAATTCAGCGCAACTCCAAAAAGGACGACAAATGAGTGTCCGGCTTGAGGCTGTGCCGGACGCCGGACAGGGGGCTTAAAATCCGGACTGTCCGGCCAAAAGCCGGACGTATGGCCACCCTACATGTGATATCTACTAAAGATGTGTGTTAAAGAATCTTCATCAAGCTTCAAGGTTCATTATTATTGCTGATTATTGATGTTTAATTTTAGGTTCTTTATTAATGATTAACAAAACAGTGTTGTGACCGTTAACAAGAATTAAAACGTAATTTATTAAGAAAGTTTTCATTAACTGAAATAAAACAAACAAAAATAACAATACATAATATCATTAAAATAAAACATTGAAATATTAGATGAAAAAATCAAACTTTATGAATGCGAGACATTTTTTCAGCTGCTAACTGAAATCAAATAAGTTATTAAAAACTATAATTGAAACCTGGAAACCTAATTAAAAATGACAAAAACACACAACAATATTACTAAAACTTGTCATATCTAACATGTTTTATATATAAACTGAAAATATAAAAATACAATTGAACATAAAATGAATGAATTCAACATATTATTAAATACTATAATAGTGTATATAATAGTATATACTAGGGGTGTAACGGTACACGTATTCGTACCGAACCGTTTCGGTACAGGGCTTTCGGTTCGGTGCACGAATGCAATCTTTAACAGTTAAAAGTCGGGTTGTTTTAAGCGCAGAACACACTTCAATCCGAGTTCCCACACAAACATATTAAGTATTCAGTCCATTTTATCACGAAATTCAAACGATAAATGCCGTTTTGACGCTCTTTAATGTGACGTGTCTGATCACTGTATAGGCGCGTCAGTTCAAGCAGCGGCGAGCGAGTGAACGCGATCATCTCTTCCTAAAGAATAAACATGAATGAATATCTTAAGGTATGTTGAGGATACATTACAATTTACTGAAACGTATCATGTCGTGTAATCTCTCAATCGGTGTTTCAACGGTGGAAAGACGTCAATAAAACAGTTTGTAAACAACGTCACGTAGCATCACATTTACCTCTGAAGTCATTCAGTGTCCACAGCTGTGAGTTCACTAGAGAAATCAACTCTTTCACGAAATATATGCTCTATATTAGCCTATATATTCATTATATTCTACTTAACCTGTTAGTGATGTCTTGATTATTTCATGTATGTTTAAATAAACATGTCATGAAAATGACAGCCACTGTGTATAAATTATTATATTTCAACAACGAATTGGAGAAAAAACATCATTTTATAATTAGATTTAGAATTTAATGCAAAAAGTTTTTGTGAAGTTTACATGTTTGCATACAATGTGTTATTTGAGTGTTGATTATTATATCTAAACATAAATAGCAACTGAATTTAGGCTAATAGTTTGGGTTCTGTCCTTTAATATTATAGTAGTGTGCGAGTAAGGGCTCCCTATATAGTTTACAGCATTATCTTTAAGAAACTTTTAGTTATAATTGAATTAATTTAAGGACAGACACTTTTTTTCTCTCGGTAAAACCAAAGCGAACCGTGACTTCAAAACCGAGGTACGTACCAAACTGTTAGTTTTTTGTACCATTACACCCCTAGTATATAGTAATAAAAATGTATATACTATTATAAATAATACAATTATTAGTATACGAACAATTATTTTAAAATGAAAACATATAAATGAAAACCAAATTGAATATTAATAAATACTATAGTAGTATATTAATAATACTAAAATAATGCTAATGTCAAATATATGGAAGCTTGTTTCCTCCACGGAATAAAACTATTTCAAAGATAATTGCAACTTTTCATTTCTCGGTTTTTTTCCCTCTGAATTCTGACTATATATCTTGCAATTGCAAGTTTATATCACGCATATAGGAGAAAAAAAATCAGAATTGTGAGATAAAAAGTTGCAATTACCTTTTTTATTTCTTATTCAGTGGCAGAAACAAGCTTCCAGAGAAATATGATATTGAATGAAGAAAAAAAGGAACCATTGGGAATTGACTGGATGAGAAATAGGAAAGTAATTTTAGAAGTGGTTATGAAAAAACGTATGAAGTAAGACGATCATGCACACTAAGACGAGCAATGTGTACTAATAAGATAGTAAAAGAGTCAGCCTATGGATTTCATTTCGAGTTTGACAACGCAAAAGTGAAGATCTGAAGGTAATGTGGTGGATTTCTAAAAAACCCTAGCACTTCAAACGCTTGTTCTATTGCATCAGGCTGTAAAAGCCTTTTAAAACTTTATTTGTAAGAGCGCCCGTCGCACAGACATGCTCAAAGGTTGATCTGTCGGGTTCTTCTAAAGTGTGTTTCCGCAAGTGTCACAGCTGACTTCCTCCGCGGGGTGTGACGCGGTGCGTGAAGGATCAAAAGCTGTGGATTAAAGTCCCAATTACAGAGTGTTTAAAGAGATTTAATCACTTTGGACACGCTGCGTGAGATTCACCTGACATGTTGCAGTAGATTAGTTGAGGTTTGATGGGGCCGCTTCCATCCACGTCTATGTAGTAAAAGCCAGACGTGTTTCCTTTGTGTTTGTACGCCTCACACGACGCTTCATAAACGGCTGTAAACACACAAGCAGTAGGTTAATCAAACACATGAGACGTTTTCAAAAATGCATGCGTTGAACGATAATGAGGTGAGGCGGTTCTCGTTCAGAACTGTGAAGAACAACAGTAACATACATAAACGAGTGTGCATTCACACCTTCTCTCTACAGACAAAGTTGTGACCAGTTCATGCAACATGTGTGAAAATGCATAAAAACACCATATTTGTGCGTGTTAAATTATGTGTTAAACAGGACGGTAAGATTCCAGTACTCAAGATGCTTTCTGGAGACACTGCCCTTTAAATAGTTAGCTACCAGAAAAATGAGGCCAGGATCTGATTTAAAGGGGTCATGAATTGAGAAATCAACTTTTCATTCAGCCTTTGATATATAAAAGTTCATCGTGATATAAGAATATCCTGTACGTTTCGGAGATGAAAATGTCCTTGTTAGGAATTTAACATAAATAACTTGGGCCTACGTGGAGCTAAGGGGATTGCGCTACTGAGCAAAAAACATGCCGAAGATAGCAAGATATTGCGCTGTGCCTGGTTGTGGAAGAACACAGTCGCTGCATAAGCTTCCTTCGGATTCTAATATTAGGAATGTGTGGTTGAACTTTAGTTTTAATGAAGATCCAGCTCACGTGGGGAAGACTTTGCGTTTGTTCCATCATTTCACCGCGGATTCGTTTGTTAACAAGAGACTGGATTTGCAGACATGGATGAGATTACATGAATGAATGAAGCAACACACTAATGTGAGTAAAATTTTTTATATATGTGACAGTATTGCATTGTTACAGATCGTTTGATATCTATTGATTATGTGTACGTGTCTAACTGAGCATAACTTAGCACGCTGTCACAGGCTGGAGAATCCTTTATTTGTGGAGTTGTTGGTTCATTGTGCTGCGATCCGTGATCAGATTGTATGGGCCAGGGCTCGCAAAGCCCAACGTCCTAGGGCTGTATTTTCCAGACCGGCTACCAAAACAAAAGCGATTGAATAACCGGTGAATAACATTCCTTGATGTGCGTTGTTCACTCTCTTGACTTGATATTTGAAGGAAAAATACAATCGCGGAGGTTTTGATCATGCTGATTTGTCTGACTCTGCAGTGAGGCGTGTGTGTGTGTGTGTTTGTGTTAGAGATGCACGGTTCGCTGTTATATCCACCGATCAGGCGGACCAAGTAATAAAAAATAACATTCCAATCAATCGCGGGTGGATGAGAGATAAATCATTGTGTTTGTTTGATAAAGACATTTTGCGAGCTCTGTGGACGAATCATTCCGGTTGTCGTTTTCCCACATGCTTTCAAAACGGTTCCTCACGTGTACTTATGGGGGAGCCGAAGCTCATTAAATATGCAAAGCTTATCCAATCATAGCAGTGGGTGTTTACTTCCAAGTTTTCAGTGCGGCACGTTCATTAAAACCGAGCGTTCCATGAGAGAGCCTCAAAACCGGGGCAGAAAATAGCCTTATTCATTACTTATTCATTATGATGTCTTTGAATGTAAAAACCATGTGAACGTCATAAGTTGACCTCAGACAACCGTATAAAAAGGTAAAAAGCCATGACCCCTTTAAATTATATAATTATTTGATCGCATATATTAGTATTTATCTGGCACAAAACAAGGTTGGCAGCATTAAAACTAATATATAAATACACAAATGTACACTAAACACTACTAATAAAACCCTAATTTATATGACTGAATCAGTAGTGGGCAAAACTGCCTTTTCAACCTTTATTCAAATATTATTAAAGGAACACGCCACTATTATTAAAAATAGGCTCATTTTCCAACTCCCCTAGAGTTAAACAGTTGAGTTTTACCGTTTTCGAATCCATTCAGCCGATCTCCGGGTCTGGTGGTAGCACTTTTAGCATAGCTTAGCATAGATCATTGAATCTGATTAGACCGTTACCATGAGTTTCGATATTTTTCCTATTTAAAACTTGACTCTTCTGTAGTTACATCGTGTACTAAGACTGACGGAAAATGAAAAGTTGAAAAAGGATTTAATATCGAAACTCTTTGGTAATTTTTTTGAGCGAGTCTAACAGTCTAATCAGATTCAATGATCTATGCTAAGCTATGCTAAAAGTGTTACTGCCAGACCCAGAGATCGGCTGAATGGATTTGGAAAACGGTAAAACTCAACTGTTTAACTCTAGGGGAGTCGGAAAATGAGCCTATTTTCCAAAAAAGTGGAGTGTTCCTTTAAAAATGTGTTAAGTATATTCCGTGGCTGTGCTTTGAGAAGATAACACATGATGATAACGCAATGAAACATGACAAATTATGCAATCATTTTTGGCCAGGCTTTCATACAAAGAAATCATGTGCAAAAACAAGAGAGAAACAACTAAATATTAATAACTAATTATGTTGTAGTCAATGTATGCTTTTTCCTGTGAGCTTTTTTTTTTTTTATGCATTTTTTTCAGAGTAAAATAAAAACTAAAGTTGTCATTTGCCTTTTCTTGATAAGTATTTTTGTCAGATAAATGCATTGACCAAGCTTAGTGTTTTGTTCTTCCCTCATATTTAAAAATAAATAAATAAAAAATAATATATATATATATATATAAATATATATATATATATATATATATATATATATATATATATATATATATATATATATATATATATATATATATATATATATATAATATTTTCCTCATATTTTGATAGTTTAACTGAACCTGTAGGTTCATTAAAAATAAATATCCCCTCCGCACGTCACTTTTGACGACTACTGTGGATGTGTTTATCATTAATTGCATCAATAGTTTGCATAAGTCATTTTTCAGCCTACAGTAGTTTTAATAATCGTTTGGTACTGGATAGGACATTTTGTGCATATTTTCATGGCATATTGATCATTTTTATCCCGGGAATGAAAGGAGAATTGAATTCCTCATTATATGAGCCCTGTAAAGAAACCGTATAAAATATAACACAAGGTCAGGTGCTCATTAGCGGCAGAAGTTGAGCTTTACACGCTTATGGATTTACACCAAGTCTTAAATGAAGTGAAAAGGCCTGTTTTGGTGCCGCAAAAGAGTTCGGCTAAAATGAAGCACATGTCACTCAAATATTTAATGGCGGCAGCATGTAAGAGGCTCACACTTGAGCTGTTTTAAAGGGTGAGCGTTATTGAGAGGGACTTGATAGGGCGACCTTATAATTAGATCTCGTATAAAGCTTCTGTCAGTCAGAGGAGCGTTTGGGGGTTTCAAAGGGGAAGGGCATTTCTGCAGTACAGTAGCTGAATATATCTGCACACTCACTGATCTATAATAGCAAATGACCAACACATGTTTTTATTGGTTTTCTATGTTGATGATTTTGTTTGCTCCAGGTGCTTAGACAGATTAAATGTATAAGCCTTGCTATGTCCGTTGAAAATCAGACATACACTTTTCAGAATAACAGTTACTCGTCCTAAAAGAAATGTAATTTATTCTGAAGCAATATTCTCATCGATATTCTATCAGCTATTACTTACTTTTAAATCAGCATATTGGAGGTATTTGTCCCCTTTAATTTTTACCTTTATGAAGTGCATTGTTTTATTATATTTGTTATAATTATTATAAATGTTGTATATACATCGACCAGGCATAACATTACGACCACCTTCCTAATATTGTGTGGGTCCCCCTTTTGCTGCCAAAACAGTCCTGACCCGTCGAGGTATGGATTCCTTTAGACCCCTGAAGGTGTGCTTTTGGAGCCTGTCTCTAGCGGCCAGTCGATGAATTGCAGTTTTGGTTGCCGCTTGCTTCTAAAACATCAACTCTGAGGTCAAAATATTCCCTTTCGTTCAGTCACTACGACGTAACGTTAGTGACTAACGAATGGGGGTTTCGCTTAGAAGCCTATCATCTTCGAGCTTAGAGAAAACGCCCAATGGCGTGCCAATGCCATGGGGCATGCGGAATTTGCATACGTAACTCCGCCTCACCGCGTGAGTATATAAGGAAGTACGTGGCAATATCGCATTATGTTTCTGCTTTCGGAGCCAAGAGGACCTCTTCACTCCTACAGCCTTCTGAGACTTGTCAGCTTCTTCGAGACGAGCAGCTTTCCAGTCGGTGTTGGTGTGACGGCGCGTTCCAGTGATCGCATACTTCCTGCCTGCTGATCTGTGCAGTGGTCTGTCTGACAGCTGGTGTGTGTTTCCCTGGGCGCTTCGGCATCGACTGCAAAGTTTCCTCTCACAAAAGAGCTTGCACGTGACACGTCCTTTTCAGGATGTTTCGTCCGTGCACTTCTGGGTGCGGTAGATCTCTTCTATCTTTCGACGGGCACGAGCGCTGCGTGACGTGTTTGGGCTTTCAGCACGCTCAGGCAGCGCTCGTGGATGACTCATGTTCTCTCTGCGGGAACCTGGCCATCTCGGTGCTACGATCAAGACTCCGTGAATTTCGTGCTGATGCCGGAATGAGAGTCCCCTCTGCCACCCCCCAATCTGCGGTCTCCCCTGGAGGCGGCACTTTGGCTGGTGGCCAGGGTGATCTGAGGGTGACGGTGTGGAACAAAGCTCCGACGCTAGTTCCTCAGCCCACACCCCCCTCTCATGCACCTGACCCGGCCCGTGCTCAAGCGTCTACATCGGGGCCGGCTCCTGCTGTCCCGACTGTGGCGTTTGGCACGGCGGAGGACGAAGAGATGTCAATCGCTGCATCACAAGGTGGGCTGGAGTCATCTGAGGATGATGATTTGGCTGTGCTGCCACCCTCGGGTGCGCCAGGATTGCCTGAGTCGGACCCAGAATTGACAGCCATGCTGTCTCGGGCCGCCGCAGAGCTTGGGTTGGAGTGGAACCCTCAGCCTGAGCGTTCGCGGTTGGACGATTGGTTTTTGGGGGCGGCGCGCTCGGACACCCGTCCGACCGCTCCTCCAAATCCTTTCTTCCCCGAGGTGCATGAAGAGATTGCGCGTTCCTGGAAGTCCCCGTTGTCTTCCCGCGAACGTTTGGCGAACTCTTCCGCCTTCACCTCCCTCGATGGAGCCGCGGCTCATGGGTACACTGGGGTCCCCCCAGTCGAACGTTCTATTGCGATGCAACTGTGTCCTCAGAGCGCTTCGTCCTGGCGTGGTGACCCAAAGCACCCCTCCAAAGCCTGTAGGTTTTCGTCATCCCTGGTGGCGAAGTCCTATAGAGCTGCGGGGCAGGCCGCTGCTTCTTTGCATACCATGGCAACTCTTCAGGCTTACCAAGCCAAGTTGCTGTGTGATATGCACGAGGGGGGGGGCTGACCCAGGACTCAGCAATGAGTTGCGTGCCGTCACCGACCTCGCTCTCCGGGCGACGAAGGTGACCGCACGCTCCCTGGGTCAGGTGATAGAGCGACACCTATGGCTCACCCTGGCCGATATGCGTGACGCTGAGCGAACCTGTTTCCTCAACGCCCCCATATACCAGGATGGGCTATTCGGCGGAGCGGTCGAGAGTTTCGCCCAACAGTTCTCGGCCGCTCAGAAGCAGACTGAGGCTATAAAATACATACTGCCCCGGCGGTCAGCTGCTGCCTCCACCCCACCGCCCGCGCAGTTGCCTCAGCCTGCTCGCCGCCGAGGGCGCCCTCCTGCGGCTCCCTCTACCTCTGCGCCACCCAAGCAGCAGCCTCCACCCGGGCCGCGCAGAGGCAGCCGCAGGAAGGTGTCCCAGTCCGCTCCAGCCCCGCAGCCCGCGAAAAAACGCCAAGCTAAGCGGCGCTCCTGATGCGGACGGCTCAGGGATGGGCATTTCTTTCCAGGAGACGGCAGCAGGGCCGCTCCTTCCCCCGGTGGAGGGCCGGGGGAGAATCTTTTGTTCAGCTGCTGGCCCCCGGGTCAGCAGCACCCTAATGTGGTTAAAGAAAGAACTGAAAACCCCATCCCTGAGCCCCCAGAGATCGGTGACGGCAGTGCGCGCCACCCTCGGGTCTCGCCACTCTCGTCTCTCTCTGTCGCCAGCCCCCTGGCAGAGCAGACCCCAGTGGAACGTGCGTCCTTCCCTGGTCTCCTCTGTCAGGGCGCAGCCGTTAACCGTGCCCCGACCCCGGGACGCCCAACAGCCTCCCCTGTCCGGGCCGGTAACGCTGCCTCGCTGCCCCACCCTGGGTACCTCTGCCGTCCGTATGACCCCGTTGGTGCAGTCTCTGGAAGCGTGGCTTCAGCTTCCGGGGCTGTCCCGCTGGGTTGCGCGGACCGTCAGGCTCGGCTACGCGATTCAGTTCGCGCAGGCTCCTCCCCGTTACAGGGTAGTCCGCTATAACGTGACCGGGGCCCATGCCCCCGTCATGCGTGCGGAGATTGCCACTCTACTGGCGAAGGGTGCGATCGAGCCTGTCCCTCCGGCCGAAATGAAGTCGGGGTTCTACAGCCCCTACTTCATTGTACCCAAGAAAACCTTCGCATCTTGAACCGATCCCTTCACCGGCTTCCGTTCAAGATGTTGACTGCGAAACGCCTTTTCGAATGCGTTCGTCCTCACGATTGGTTTGCAGCGATCGACCTGAAGGACGCCTACTTCCATGTCTCCATCCTTCCTCGACACAGACCGTTCCTACGGTTTGCTTTCGAGGGGCGGGCATATCAGTACGCGGTTCTCCCATTCGGGCTATCTCTGTCCCCTCGCGTCTTCACGAAGATTGCCGAGGCAGCCCTTGCGCCCCTTCGGCAGCACGGGGTCCGCATCCTGAACTACCTTGACGACTGGCTCATACTGGGCCACTCTCGAGAGCAGGTGTGCGGACACAGAGATCTGGTTCTCCACCACTTAGCCCGTCTGGGCCTTCGGGTCAACTGGGAAAAGAGCAAACTTTGCCCCGTGCAGAGGATGTCTTTTCTCGGTATGGAGCTCGACTCGGTCGCCATGTGCGCGCAGCTTACGAGCGAGCGCGCGCAGTCTCTGCTGACTTGCCTCCGTCAAATCGAGAGCAAGAGTGCGGTTCCACTGAAACTATTTCAGAGGCTCCTGGGGCATATGGCATCTGCAGCCGCGGTAACGCAGCTCGGATTGCTTCATATGAGACCGCTTCAGCACTGGCTTCGCGATCGAGTCCCGAGATGGGCATGGCAGTCTGGCACGCTCCGGGTCCAAGTGACTCGGGCCTGCTTACAGACGCTCACCCCGTGGTCGAACCTCAGTTTTCTACGGGCCGGTGTGCCCTTAGAACGAGTTTCCAGGCATGTTGTCGTATCGACGGATGCCTCTGCCACGGGCTGGGGTGCCATGTTCAAAGGACAAGCAGCCGCGGGCTCCTGGACAGGACCCCAGCGCCTCCTGCATGTCAATTGCCTCGAGTTGCTGGCAGTACGGTTCGCCCTGCACCGCTTCCGAGCGCTGCTGAAGGGTCAACATGTGCTTGTCCGGTCAGACAACACGGCCGTAGTAGCGTACATCAACCACCAGGGCGGTCTACGCTCCCGCCGTATGTCTCAACTCGCCCGCCATCTCATCCTATGGAGTCAGAAGCGCCTGAGGTCCCTTCGTGCTGTCCATATTCCGGGAGTCCTGAACCATGCAGCCGACGAGCTCTCGCGGTTTCAGCCTCTCCCGGGAGAATGGAGACTCCATCCCCAGACGGTTCAGCTGATTTGGGAACAGTTCGGCGACGCACAGGTAGATCTGTTTGCCTCCCACGACTCTTCCCACTGCAGCCTGTACTATTCCCTGTCCGAGGGCACGCTCGGCACGGATGCACTGGCGCACAGCTGGCCGCGGGGCCTACGCAAATATGCGTTCCCCCCAGTGAGCCTACTCGCACAGCTCCTGTGCAAGATCAGGGAGGACAAGGAGCAGGTCCTTTTGGTCGCCCCGTACTGGCACGGCCGGACCTGGTTCCCCGAACTCGTACTCCTTGCGACAGCCCCTCCCTGGCCTATTCCTCTGAGACCGGACCTCCTTACTCAGAGACGGGGCGCCCTATGGCACCCGCGTCCCGACCTCTGGAGCCTCCACGTGTGGCTCCTAGACGGGACGCGGCAGGTTTGAGTGGCCTGCCACCTACGGTGGTCGCCACCATCACTTCCGCTAGGGCAGAGTCCACTCGGCATGCCTATGCGTTGAAGTGGAACCTCTCCGTTACCTGGTGCTCTTCCCGCCAAGAAGACCCCTGGAAATACCCGATCGGGTCCGTGCTTGAGTTTCTCCAAGAGGGGCTGGAGCGAAGGCTGTCTCCCTCCACCCTCAAAGTATATGTGGCCGCAATATCTGCCCACCACGATCTCTTGGAGAACAAGAAGGTAAGTCAGCACGACCTGGTCATCAGGTTCCTGAGGGGAGCGAGGAGACTGAATCCTCCTCGCTCTCCTCTCGTACCCTCTTGGGACCTCGCAGTAGTGTTAACTGCTCTGCAGAGACCTCCCTTTGAGCCTTTGCGGTCGGTTGATATTAAGTTCCTGTCTATGAAGATGGCTCTGCTGACCGCATTGGCCTCAGTTTCGGTTGACGAAGCGTGCCTGGAGTTCGGGCCGGCTAACTCTCACGTGATCCTGAGACCCCGGCCTGGATATGAGCCCAAGGTTCCCACCACTCCGTTTAAGGACCAGGTGGTGAACCTGCAAGCGCTGCCTTTGGAGGAGGCAGACCCAGCCTTGGCATTGCTCTGTCCAGTACGCGCCCTCCGCGCCTACGTAGACATGACGCAGTGTTTCAGGACCTACCTCAGACCAGCTCTTTGTCTGTTATGGTGGAGAGCGGAAGGGAAGTGCTCTCTCAAAGCAAAGGCTGTCTCACTGGATAGTGGACACCATTGTTTTGGCTTACCAGCAGCAAAGTAGACCATGTCCCCTTGGTGTGAGGGCACACTCCACTAGGAGTGTGGCCTCCTCTTGGGCTTTAGCGCATGGGGCCTCGCTAGCAGACATCTGCAGAGCTGCAGGCTTGGCGACACCTAACACATTCGCCAGATTCTACAGTCTCCGAGTGGAGCCAGTGTCCGACTATGTACTCGCCCCCCCGAGGGGCCGGTAATGGACCAGGCTCAGGTGTCTTCGCTTGCTCGCCATTCCACTCCACGGACTGGATACGTGCAATTTTTCCTCAGGTGAGCTCCCCGAGAGCCCTGAGCTCCTCCAGCACTGTCGACTATCAGTTCAGTCTGCCCTTTCGAGCCCAGACCCTCATGTCCGGCCAGGTGCCCCATGTGAATGGTTCCCCTCCGGCGACCCCCACATGTGTATTTCACCGTAAGTCTCCGCAGTGAGCGGGTTTCTTCCCTTGGCGTGTCCCCGCCACCCCTAGGGTTAAAAATTCACCTTCGGCTGGTACCCTAGAGATCTTCCATATGCACCCCTAAGCGGGTCATATGTGTCTCTTAAGTCCTCCCCACGGGTAGGCATCTTGGCATTCCCTCACTGGGATATGCTTCCCAGTGTACCTTGGTATTCCTGTGTTAAGTGGGAGTCCTTCGTCCGTATTAGTCTTACGACAGGGTACTCACACTTACGTAGGGCGCTGGAAACCAGCTGAGTGGCGGGATTATATTGGGACCCCCATTCGTTAGTCACTAACGTTACGTCGTAGTGACTGAATGAAAGGGAACGTCTCGGTTACGGATGTAACCCTCGTTCACTGAGGAGGGAACGGAGACGTAACGTCCCGTTGCCACTTCAGCTGTGCTACCTGGAACGCAGGAGTTCAGTCTTGGCTCCTCAAGCAGGTAACATAATGCGATATTGCCACGTACTTCCTTATATACTCACGCGGTGAGGCGGAGTTACGTATGCAAATTCCAAATGCCCCATGGCATTGGCACGCCATTGGGTGTTTTCTCTAAGCTCGAAGATGATAGGCTTCTAAGCGAAACCCCCATTCGTTAGTCACTAACGTTACGTCTCCGTTCCCTCCTCAGGGAACGAGGGTTACATCCGTAACCGAGACGTTCACTTGCTGCCTAATATATTCCACCCACTAACAAGTGCTGTGATGAAGAGATAATCAGTGTTATTCACTTCACCTGTCAGTGAATGTCATAATGTTATGCCCGATCGGTGTGTATATATATATATATATATATATATATATATATATATATATATATAAATATACTCTAAATTATCACTTAGTAAGATGCTTGGGGAAAAGTGGATTCCTATTCGAGGAACATAATTAACCAGAATAGCAATTAAAATAAAATTATAATATTTATAATATAATATATGCAATATATGGAAGAGTGTATGTGTCTGTATAGAATTTTTTATTTTAATTGCTTATCTGGGCTTGTAATCAGGTTTTTACGAAGCTTTATTAGTTGACAAACTCAAATCTGTCCATAAAAATAATTCTCCCTTATCTCGTGCATATGAAATAAACAGATTGAAATGAACAGATTGCATATAGATTGTAATTATTTTCCTTGAAAGTGAAACCTACAGCAATCCATTTCACCCCTAAGCACCTTAATTGATGGTTATCTTCCCCCGTTTGCATTACATCATGAAATCAGAGCTACGAAACAGATGCAGATGGTCATAATTAAAGCTGCTCTGTTTGCATGCAATATTTATGGCTCTAAACTTCAGATCAAGCGCTGCCTTCGCTTTATAACACAAATACACAGGGAAGTTTAATTTCACAAATACAACATTATATGTACATGGTTTGCATAATATTACTAAATATATTATGTTGAAAATGTCACAATGAATGTGAGCCTAAGAGAAAAACGTTTGTAAAGAGTTCAAACTCCGACATAACACAATTAGAAAATGCAATGTGATCTGTGGCATAATGAAGTGAGTTACACAACCATGTCAGCATTCCGCCTTCACAGTCGTTTCACCCTAATTCAATTTTCATTAAAAGTTCAAAACAACACAGATAAGAAAGTGCATCTCCATACTCATTTAAACACTTTACCGGCTCGTGTCTGGTGAGGAAGATCAGCAGATGAGCACGAGATCCAGCACTGATTGACAGGGATCGTTCTGAGCGGATTTTATAAACGAAGAGTTAAGCAGTAATTGGGAACAAAAAAATAAAAGTAGATACTAACGTAACTATGATGTTCAGCTGCATTAATGTAACTGTTCTAGCTATTACGGTAAGAAGTTTTTATGTTTTTGAAATAAATATTTACATTATATTGCCAAAAGTTTTGGGACGCCGGCTTTTACACGCACATGAACTTTAAAGGTCCCGTTTTTCGTGTTTTTTAGAAGCTTTGATTGTGTTTACAGTGTGCAATATAACATGTGTTCATGTTTCGCGTGTAAAAAAACTGTATTTTTCACACAATTTACTTATCTGTATACCGCTGTTTTCACTGTCCTCAAAACGGCTTGAAAGATTTCACTGTTCTATGAAGTCCCTCCTTCAGAAACACGTAACGAGTTCTGATTGTGCCAGCGGTTCCCGTGTTGTGATTCGACAGCAGCTTAGCGCACGCAGAGCGCACGTTCCCGGAAAGGTCACGCCTCTCACCATAACGGGGATGCATGCGCTCAATGATCTCTAAGTACAGCGTCCCTGGGAAAGCCAAACAAAGGTGACTTGACTCCGGGATGAAAATAACAGCGTCTCGACGACATGGCAACAAACAAACTATACGAACGCAACCGAACGCAACACTTCCTATTCTCCACGCGGGAGCAACAAGACCACGCCCCCTTTTTCGCGTGTTCTTGTGGGCGGAGGTTAGTCGACAAACTGCTCTACTGACGTAATTAAAGCAGGAAATACCAGGATGTAGTCCTAACCAGCCGTTCGCTGTAGGCTTTGAAAGGGAACTTCTGTTAAATAAAATATCTCGCTTGGCATTGAACTTTGAGCTTTATAATTTTACAGGTATTGTAAATGCTCTAACAGCAACATTACACACTAACTAAATTTTGAAAAATGGGATCACGAAGAACAGGACCTTTAATGACATCCCATTCTTAATCTGTAGGGTTTATTATGGAGTTGGCCCACCCTTTGCAGCTGTAACAGCTTCAACTCTTCTGGGAAGGCTTTCCACAAGGTTTAGGAGTGTGTTTATGGGAATTTTTGACCATTCTTCTAGAAGCGCATTTGTGAGGTCAGGCACTGATGTTGGACGAGAAGGTCTGGCTCACAGTCTCCGCTCTAATTCATCCCAAAGGTGTTCTATCGGGTTGAGGTCAGGACTCTGTGCAGGCCAGTCAAGTTCCTCCACACCAAACATGTCTTTATGGACCGACGCTTTGGTCACTGGTGCGTAGTCATGTTGGGACAGGAAGGTGCCATCCCCAAACTGTTCCCACAAAGTTGGGAGCATGAAATTGTCCAAAATATCTTGGTATGCTGAAGCATTACGAGTTCATTTCACTGGAACTAAGGGGCCAAGCCCAACCCCTGAAAAACAACACCATTATCCCACCCCTACCAAACTTTACACTTGGCACAATCCAATTCTCCTGGTAACCGCCAAACCCAGACTTGTCCATCGAATTGCCAGATAGAGAAGCGTGATTGGTCACTCCAGAGAACACGTCTCTCCACTCCAGTGTCCAGTGGCGGCGTGCTTTACCCCACTACATCCCACGCTTTGCATTGCACTTGGTGATGTAAGGCTTGGATGAGCTGTTCGGCCATGGAAACCCATTCCATGAAGCTCTCTAGGCACTGTTCTTGAGCTAATCTGAAGGCCACATGAAGAATGGAGGTCTGTAGATATTGACTCTGCAAAAAGTTGGCGACTTCTGTAGACTGTGCACCTCAGCATGCGCTGACCCCGCTCTGTGATTTTACGTGGTCTACCTGAGGTGCTGTTGTTCCCAATTGCTACTACATTGTTATAATACCACTAACAGTTGACTATGGAATATTTTAGTAGCAAGGAAATTTCCCGAATGGACTTATTGCACAGGTGGCAACCTATCATGGTACCACGTGTTACAACCCTATCGTTTGTGTTTTGTGACATCTGTATTGTTTTGTGAGTCTCTGTGTGTGTCTGTCCAGGAAGTTCATCTGATTGGAGAGAGAGAGAGAGAGAGAGACACACCCAGAGACCTTGTGTTTTGAGAGAGTTTTGTGACCTGTATAGTGCAGAGTGTGTTTGTGTGTTAAGAGAGTTTGAATATGTTAAGAATATTAGAGACTGTGAGTATTTCTGGTTTGTGTAGATTGAACCCTGTTTGTATCAGAGGAACTGTGTTGGCATATTTGACCCTTTGCCTGTTTTCTGACACTGATTTGGACTGCCCTTTTCAGTTTGTTTGCCTGGTTGTACATATATTTTAAATACTGATTATTTGGGAAAGTAGGGAGTCTGACGCCATTTTTGTTTATTGTAAACTGCTTTTGATCTCTGTTTTTGGTTAGGGAGTTAGATTTGTATATTGTATTTTCCTTTTCTTTTCTTTTGGCTTAGGGTTTAAGAAAGAGGTTTTAAAACAAGGAAGTTTTGTTTGTTATTTTGGCCCAGTCAACTCCTGAATCTAAGGTCCCAAATGAAATCAATAAATTATTTTTGTTCATATTACACTGCTTTTCAGAGTTTTCATGTTGCACACGCTTGAAATCACTGCACTCCTGAGAGCGACCCATTCTTTCACAAATGTTTGTAGAAGCGTCTGCTTGATTTGATAAATTTTTATACATGGATTTTATACTTTTGGCAAAATAGTGTAGTTAAATACTGCTGTTTGTCACTTACAGTAGAGGCCAAGTTTGATTAAACCATCTAAATATGAGGAAAATATTTTCAATTTTTTTTTCTATTTAAATATGCGGACAGAACAAAACACTAAACTTGGTTAAGGTATTTATCTGACAAAATTATTTGGCAAAAAAAAAAGGTAAACTACAGGTACAGTTTATTTTTTGCTATGCATTGAAAAACAAAAAAGCTCACAGGAAAAAGCATACAACAAAAGTTGGTCCTCTCTTGTTTTTTGCATGTGTTCATAATTTCTTTGATGACATCCTGGACAAAAATGATGTCGGCACGATTTGGCACGACTCCAAGCACAACTACGCAATATGCTTACAAAATCTATAACATCTTTTTTAATAATATTTGAATAAAGGGTGAAGATGTCAATTTTCCTATAGGCCTATCCGAATAAAGTATGTTTGGGAAAACATCTTGCAGATGGAGTAAACTATTCTCTCTGCATTTGACTCCTGATCTGTCCTTGACTTTAAATGTGGAATAAACGCACAGGAAACGTTTGTAGTGTCTGTATATCATAAGCGTCCTTACAGCTGTGGCAGGTCGCTCCGCTGTAGCCCGTGGCAGAACAGTTGCAGTGGAACGTGCTCCATGACTGCGAGCATTTCCCTCCGTGTTCACAATGACTCGGGGAGCATCTGGTGTAAAAAAAAAAAAAGAGGACATGAAAAATCATATTTGATGTTTGATCTCAAGGACAATCAGATACAGAGAAACACAATCATTCAGCATCACACATGCAGCCTTTGTAGAGAGTTATGCACGGAAAGCTTGCTGTTGGCTTTATCTGATCCTCGATTTGGAAAAGCACATGGTGACATTTTTATACACACTTTTACAAGGAACATATACAAGACATTTTGACAGTACACTCTTAAAAGCAAAGGTTCTAGAACTTCAAATTTAGAACCTTTTAGGGCTTTTAATTTAGTTTTAATTAAATAATTTTGCTTTAATTCTTCATTTTAATTAAATGTTATGAATTAAGCAGTTCATAAACATACTTTACATCACTAGAAAATTTTTTTATAACCTGTTAAACATCCTTGTTTAAAACTTTTTGGCACCAAGGGTTCTTTAAAATTGAGTCAAGAACCCTAGGGTTCTATATAGAACCCCATTTAACCTTTTTGTGAAGAGTGTATGGCAGTCACATGTAAATCTCAGGGAAAAACAAGCCACTGAATCAAAGGATGTGCAACAGGACAGAATAGACTAATATGATGTTATTTGATATATGAAATGACCATCACTAGCAACATTTACATACACCTAAAAAAATACAACAGCTGAAAAGAACCTCCAAAGAATATCCAAAGAAACTTTCCATTGCACAAAATGTTCTTTGTAGACTATAAAATGATTAGAAATGGTTCTTTAAAGAACCTTTCACTAAACCGTTTTTCGGCGAACCAAAAATGATTCTTCTATGGCAACGCTGTGAAAACCCCTTATTGGTCCTTCCTGGCACCTTTATTTTTAAGGGTGTAGGGCCCATTGTGTAAACACTGATCGTGTTTTGGAGTACACTGTAAACAGTTGAGCCAACTTGAAAAAGTAAGGCAACTTACTGCATTCAACTCGTTAAGTTAACTCAACTAATTCGCTCCAATTAAGTCAAATTAAATACTTTTGTTCATCTAATGAGTAACAGATAGTGTTTTAAACTTAAAAATTCTTGTCAAGGCAACTAAACATTGTTTTTCATTTAATAACACAAGGGGCTTTTTGACTGAATAATACGGTTTCTTTCTCGCAAAACCTTATAGTATGCCTCCTGAACACTTTCCAGATATGGCGCGTGTCTCACTGTATCATTACGTGATACTTTTGTATAATTTTGTAATGTTTTAGCCTGGTCAACATTCACTGCCATTATAGGAAGGAGCACATGCAGGACTATTTTTTACATTTCTGCTTTTGAGGAACGGAAAAGATAGAAGAACATAGGGCAATAGAACAACAGAAGGGTGAGTAAAAGATGGCTTTATTTTCATTTCAGGGTGAACTATCCCTTTAAATGCAAATGAGCTTTACAGCTCAGCTAGTTTGAATAAACAACAACAACTGGAGTGTGGAGAACCTTCACACAGCGAGAGGAATTCGCAAAGATGGATCAATACCAATTGTTTGACCAATTTCATTTTCAGAACATGTAAGCACTGCACATTATATTTTGTGAATGTACACAAATCGCCTTTGTGAATGTGCTTGTTAGGACGCTATACCGTGGCTAAAGCTACCATTGTCTCTGTATCCACAGAGATCAGAGCTATGTCATTCGTTTTATTTTTAAGAAGTAATAAAAGTGCGCTTCTGAATTTCCGGGTTAAAAATAACAAGCTCTGCTCTCTGTGAATACAGGAAGAGACAATTGTAGCTTTAGCCACATTAGCAACATGGCCTCACACCCCTTTGTTGCATGTTCCCGGGGGCGGGGTTTATGTAAATTGTAGGATCAGCGATGTCACCAACCTGGGACAAAGCTTGTTGTAGTCTCTACCAGCCGTTTGTTGTAGTCCTTAAAGGGGGGGGTGAAATGCTTTTTCATGCATTCTGAGTTTTTGACACTGTTAAAGACTTGGATTCCCATGCTAAACATGGACAACGTTTCAAAAATTAAGTTGGACGTTTGATGGAGTATTTCGGTGCCAAAAATACTCCTTCCGGTTTCTCATAAGTTTCAGAAAGTTTTTTTTTTGAGTATGGGTCTGTGTGATGTCAAATGGGGCGGAATTTGCTTATATGGGTCCTAAGGGCACTTCTCCCTGAAGGGCGCGCGTGCACCCGTAGACCAGAGCGAGAGAGCGAAAGCAGTACGCCCATCAAATCGCTTTGATCGGCTGCGCTGTAGTCACAGGACTTCACAACATCAGCAATGTCACCAAAGAAGTGTGTTTTTGGTTGTCAGGGCAAGACAACCCTGTACAGCTTCCCAAAGAACCCAGCGTTAATGGGACAGTGGATGGAGTTTGTTTTTCCGGAGCAGCAACGGAGTTGTGCAAGTGTTTTGTTTGTTCACTGCATTTCGGCCGGCGACGATGGTTTTATAAGCAAGGCCAGTTCAACTCCGGATTTGTAGCTCGTCTAATGCTGAAAGATGGAGCAGTCCCAGCGATTAAGGTTCATGGTCATGTGTTGGAAGCAGGCAGTGAGTAAAACTGCTTCAAATGTCTTTGTGTTGTTAGCTATCGACTCGTTCATTTAAATGCGCTACTATTCCATTGTTTTTCTATGTAAACATGCACTAGTCTGACGTGCTAAACCGTTACGCTTGCTACTGCTAACATTAAATCACATATAATAGTCCATAAACCAAATTATATCCTAATAAACTACGAGTAAACACACACAAATGTTGTAAAACTCTGGCATGACAAGCCGCTAAGCAAGTATATAAGTTCCAGTTGCAGTACATAGCATTGAGACGTCCTGCAGTAGTCGTCATTGCTGCTTCTCCTGTTCAATTTCAGCCTCTAGATCGGATTCTGGATCATATATGTATGGCTAAATCTGATTGATCTCCATGGTTCATTTAGGAAAACGTTTTTTCTCCACGTTTAAGGATGTCACAGCTTTCAGACGCTCTCAAAGCAAAAGCTGCGCGCGCTTGTGATTCTTTAGCTCCGCCCACACAACACGCCTCCAGCCGCTTGGTTTTATTCGGAAAGACTCGGAACAGCCTATCTTTCTTTTATAAATATAAAAAAACTAAAGACTTTTCGGAGATATGAAGGATGCAATACTACTCTATAGGCACTCAAGATTGACATGAGATTGACTGAAATTGAGTGTTTCACCCCTCCCATTAAAAAGCAATTTCTTTAAAAGGAAATGTATCCCTTTTCTTTGAACTTTGAGCGTCGTAACTTTGCAGGTGTTGTTTATGCTCAAACAGCAACATTACACATTAACTAAAGTTAAAAAAGTGAAATCATAACCAAGGACCATTTTAACCAAACAGTCTACTAGCTAAAGTCTACTTAGACTAATAAAGTGTTACCGTTGCAAATCAATATTAAATATTAATTATTTTTAAGCAAATAATTACTTAAATTTGGGTGTTTCTTTCATTTATATTTTCTTCATATGACTTTAGAAGAATTGCTCATTTACATAACTTGTGAAACACCCTGAACCAGTCATAATCATGATTATTATAATTATAAATCTACATGTATCTGGTTGTCGACTTCATTTACATAAAGAAGCCTTAAATATAGAAGCATAAACAGCCTGTTTAATTCAGAGAGACTGTAACAAATGAGCATGAAAAAGTAAAGTACGGTTCAGAATGTACATTGCAGAATCAGCAAATTGTTAATAATTCAAACAAAGAGGGATTATAAAAACTGCTTGGTGTTTTTTTAATCAGTACTGAAATCTGAATCCCTGAAAATATATTAATGAAACTTTTATGCTTTAATTATTAACATGTACTGCAGGGTGGACGTAAACTTATGACCGCAACTGTATGTTTTTGGTGCAGGAAATCTTGACTAACCCGTCTGAACACTTAGTGAAGTAACAGCACACCTGATTTGAGGAATCATTCATGTCTGGAGCTCAAACGCCGCAGGACGACACACACACTGAACTTTAATACTTTGTGTTAGAGGTTTCATCACACCATTAACCTCAAGATTGACTTCACAAACGCCACTAATAATCATTTATGCCACGATGCCTTGATTTAGAAGCTATAAACTTTTGCTAAGAGCAAAGTAAGGTTAACCAAGTGACTCAAAGCAGACCACAAACACCTTCCAGTTTCTCTTTGTTAAGCGAATCCTTTCTAGTCGGAATAAATGTCCTTGCCTGAGCTGAAAAACAATTCCCAGCCTCTCCCGTCTCTCCCGGGAATGCCAGAGGATTATTTGCATGCTCGCATTACTAGTGCTCACTTTACCGACAACATCTTTCACCAGATTTCCATTTGTGGCCACAATGATGGTCTAAGAGGATCCGTTCAAACACTCTTTGTTCTGCTTTAGGTGGCCGGGATAGATACACTCTCCGCTCCGGTTTCACGCTTTGTAGCTTTATAATCGGAACAGGATCGAGTGTGTCTTTCATTCCGTTTAAAATGGACACTTCAAACCAAGGGGAAAAAAACGAAACCACACTTTTTGGCTCCCATACGACGACGGCATGCTGAGAGCCACGTCTCTTTGTTGGCTGGGATCCCATCAGAGCTTTTCAGGTCCATCGCGGGGACACAACTGAACCGCAGCGGTCGGCTTCACACTGGGCCAAGGCGCAGTCGGACTCCTCTGTTCTCCTGTAATCTGCCATCATGAGTAATGATCAGACTTCACTGACTGTCACACGCAGAGACGGGCCGAGAAACATGCAGAAAGGATAAATGCGACCATGACTTGACAAACAGTTGCGTTTCCTCTGATGAGATAATCCCAGAGACACTACCGCTTAGAAGTTTGGGCTTTCTGAAAAAGTCATGATTTAAAATATTCCGAAATATTATTACAATTTAAAATAACTGTTTACTATTTGAATATATTATAAAATATTATTTATTTCTTTGATGCAAAGCTGAATTTTCAGCATCATTACTCCAGTCTTCAGTGTCACATGATGTGTCACATGATCCTTCAGAAATCTGGGGCACGTTCAATCTCAAACCGGTGCGCAACGTTTTGCTACGGTTTCCGGGCCACAAATTGCAGCGGACACAAATGTGTAAAAAGATAAAAAAAGTTAATTAAATGGGATGGGGATGTTCTCTTTTATTCTGGACGGCAAGGACAGTGATTGCATGTATTTTGCAGTATTAAACATGGGATAATATATCGATTTCATCAGGCTCCGAAAATTCTTCAAAAAGAACACAAAGAATGGCCTTCTCAGCTGCCATAGTTGCAACTCTTGCGTCATCAGAACAGGGTGTTCAATGCAGCACCGTTTCCGTTTAAAAAACGTTTTGCCGGGGCTGAACGCATTCTTCTTTTTGAAGAATTTTCAGAGCCTTATGAAATAGATATAAATACATGTTTAATACTGCAAAACATGCTCGAGGTTACAGTCACTGCCCTTTCCATCCAGAATAAAAGAGAACATCCCCATCCCATTTAATTACATTTTTTATCTCCTGGTAATAAATTCTAATTTAAATCATTTTATTTCTAGTTCTTACTTTTTTAATACCGTGTATTTTCTTTCTCATTTTTACGTAAAGCACTTAATTATCATTGTGTATAAAATTTGGTATATAAATAAACTTGCCTCGCAATGAAGCTAAAAATATTGTGCCCATTGTGCGAGCTGTCTCTTTAATACCGTGTGGTTTATATGTTGCTGCTGATTGGGTTGATATTTTGGACACACCCACCAAACAAGAGCAAACGCATCTCAAACCTGAAATCAAAACTTGCTTTTCACCACAGTGGGCTTTAAAAAGTAAATAAAATATACATACATGTGACGGGTGTGTAGCCCACTTCACATATTTGGCCTTTACCATGATTTTGCTGGGTTATTTTGGAGCTTAATTTAAAGTTTGTTACTTTATTTATATCCCCTTATTATAAGAAAAACACAGGACAAAAAAATAAGTTAAAAGTTTAGTAAAATCTTGAATATACAGAAGAAACACACTTCTTATATTTCTCTTTGCTGTTTAACTTTACCCGAGTCCTAGGCTGAAACTGAAATCGCCCCCTAAACTCTCAATAACTATTCCCTACGTTAGTCCACTAATACAGTTCACTTGAAGGAGTGAATGAAAATGAGTGAGTGAATTTGGACAGCTGCTGTACACTCGTTATTGCGGTGCAATGTGGGATAGAATGAGTGCACTCAATAATGTCCACTATGGTTTCGGACACCACTACAAATGGCTGTTCCCTTAAACAATGCCCTATTTGAGGGTATGGGGGGCGATTTTGGATTCAGCCCTAGATTACTCTAGTTCCTGTGCTGCGTTCCACTCCAGTTTTAGGCACGAACTTGCGAACTTCCCTAAGCACTTCCCGTAGGGGGAATACCTGCCGTCATTTGAAGTGCGTTCCGCTTCATGAAATGGACGAGGGAAGTTTATATGGACAGACCCTCGCTCCCTTGATTTTGACCGAGGAGCGAGTCTACTTCATATGTACACTTCAGGAAGCTTCATATACCACAGTGCAACATGAATGTGACATTACAGCATATCGTGTTTAATTTTCCCCACCACAAACAACTCTATGATATTTGTATTATTTTTAAAAACATTTAAAACAACCCAAACACACCTATATACATATAGAATGCTGCATTAAACAATTTGGTAAAGGAAAAAAATAAATAATAAATCAACTCCATAGTGGATTGCAAGTGATCAAGGGCTTAGGACGTTCCAGTTCAGTCTATTGCAAATGTTCCTCCAGTAGTGGACACTCATGCAGCGTAAGCAATGACGCACATCCGAGTGAACGAGATGGAGGGAAGTTAATGAGTGAAGGGCATAATAAAAACGAATTGGAACGCAGCTATGGAGTCTTTTCTTTCTATTTTATGGTGGTTGGTATCCAGCTTATTGGTGCATTACTGCCCCCTTCTGCTCCGGAGTATGGATCAGAGAATGGTGGTCCAAGGAGTGACTACCATAGAGATACATAATAAAGGCTAGATGTCTCGTCCGCGCTGCTGGCCAATGGAGGTCGACGTCCGCACCTGGCGGCCATCTTGTCACAGTCAGCTCACTCTCTGGTAATATTGCGTTTTAATGGTGCATGTACTTTTTAAATAATCATAACTGGCTCAATTTTCTACCGATTTTCAAACTGTTTGGTTTGTTATAAACGTCAGAGATGTAGTTATGACACTGCATACTTATGAAAAATGATTCATAATTTGTTCAAGAATCCATAATTATAGCCACGTTAATACATTTTGTAAGAAACCAAACCATTTGTAAATCCATCAAGATTTCAGCAAGATAAGAGTATTTGTGTTCATGCAGATCACTCGCCTTACATCAGGTACCACAGAGCCCTGCCTGTGACAAGATGGCCGCCGGTGATGACGTTAGAGACTCCGCCGTAAGACATCTAGCATTTATTATGGATATCTATGGTGACGACCGCATTCCATGTGGTAGTAGACAAAGGAAGAGGCGGGGCTTCAGCCCTCAAACTTATGCTGTTTCGAGAGGAAGTTGGACAGTACCATCATGTTCTGATTTAGAAAGGATCTTTTGTTTTATTTTATTCAGTTATCCCTTTTGTTTGGGTTGAGTATTTTCTTTTCTTGTGTTTGGTTAGATGATTGTTTTATGTTAGGCATGATAATGGATATTGTGTTGTAAATGTTATTTTGTTTGAGTTTATTTGGTAAAGGTATTATTTTTATATTTACATTTATGTTTGTTTGGTAGAGGCTAAATGAGTATTTATGGCATTGTTGGGAAGCGCAAAGGTTAGTTGGTATGTGGGCGTGGGTATGAGTGAATGGGTAAATTGAATATAATAATGGGGAACGATGGTAAGGAAAAGTAGATTGTAAATCTATTATCTGATCCACACTTTGGAGCAGAATGTGGCGGTAATGCACCAATAATTTGGATGCCAACCGCCGTAAAATAATAATAAGAAGAAGCAGCAAAGGTTAGTCAGTATTGCCCAGCCACAGTAACATCATGACCTTAGGGTTTTGATTTGTTGTTACTTTGTTAACAGGGGAGATACATTTTTAGGCCTGTTTAATTTTTGTTATTCTCAGTTAACATAGATCTCAAGTTTTTATTTTGTATGGACTTTATTTTTTTTGTCTCTTTTCACTACCTGTCCTGCCTGTTCTTGGCCTCGACCACCACAATACAGTATATATAATATGAAAACCCAGAAATTATCGACGAAACCTAGCTTGAAATGAATCTGCATGTTTCGTGGTGAAGGTTATAAGAGGAATTTCAATGCGGCGCTCGCCTCGCACATAAATGTAGATCAAAGACAAAAACTCCCTCAGACAGAAAACTGCCTCTGCTGCGGGACAGAATAGAAAATAAATCTATTCAAGCAGAATGTGTGTGAGGGCAGCGAGTTCTGCACATCCCAACAGAGAACAAAATGACATCAGCTCTGAGCAGCAGCTTGACGGCATCGAAACACACGTGCCCCGCGCTGCCCTTCCCATCCCTCCACGAATACTCAACCCTCCTCGACAGCAGCCAAAGGTCGCTCGTCGTGACCCTAATCACAAAGAGGTGACAACCAACGACGGCCCGCAGAGCTGAAGTCACCTCCTGAAAGACAAGTGCAGCAGGTGTGCAGGGGGAACGGCACGCTTCTCGATTTGATGCATTTCTGTGGGCCGCATGGGGAACCTGACAAGAGCTGGAAGGAGACCGACTCGCACTTTCAGCCTGGGGGTCAGAGGTCAACCGGAGGAAATTAGGACGGACAGAAACCAGGCCAACGACGCAACCTTAAGTCGACCTCATCAGAAGCCAACAGCGAAGAGAGAGATGCAGAAACTCAACATTGAAAACAGGCTCATTTAAAGCTGAAGTGGGTAATATTGTTAACGCTAAAATCGCAATGACTTATGACTTTAATAATCAACACTCAAATAAAACTGATCTGCACAAACATTGAAATTGCAGTTTTTATGTGAACTTTATAATATAGAATTAGGTTTCTACTCCAATTTGTTGACAAAATATAAATATTTAAACAATTACAAGCTGTCATAACTTGTTTTAATGACAGATTGATTCAAATATCAAATAAATAATGAAGACATCAATAACCTGATAAATAAACACATAATAAATATGTAATGCAGTGCAAATATTGATCAAAGGCTGCTCTCTAGAGTTATAGAGCTACCTATCAAGTTTATGGACATTGACTTGCTGTTCTGAGGTAAATGTAACTTTACGTGAGATTGTTCACGAGCTGTTTGGTGACACTTTATTTAAAGCCCTTATGCATAATGCATTATAAAGGTATTCATAATGTACATTATAAAGCATTATATCTGCTCATAAGTAACTGTAACGAAGTTATAATGCAGTTTACTATTTGCAGATTCCGAAATTGGTTGTTTGTCGTGTTTTAATGCATTATACTTTCTAAAGGTGTGTTCAATTAATAGATAAGTATTGTATTGTATAATAACTGAGACCATATCATGAGACCATATAATGCATTATGAAGTGCATTACAAGGCATAATTACTGCATTAAAAATACTTTATACATAAAGGCTTTAAAGGAACACACCACTATTTTTGAAAATAAGCACATTTTTCTACTCAAATCCATTCAGCCGATCTCCGGGTCTGGCGGTAGCACTTTTAGCATAGCTTAGCATAGATCATTGAATCTGATTAGACCGTTAGCATCTAGCTCAAAAAATGACCAAAGAGTTTCTGTATTTTCCCTGTCGGAAGTTAGCCGATTTTCAGGCGCTGCGTAATATCATTGCGCCGCTACGCCCATGGTACGGCTCAAAGTTCCTTGATCATTACGCAGGAATGAGAGTACAGTTCCTAGCCATATCGGCCTAGGAATATCACAACTTTTCATTTTTCGTCAGTCTTAGTACACAATGTAACATCGTGTACTAAGAGAGAGTCAAGAGTCAAGTACAGAAGAGTCAAGTTTTAAATAGGAAAAATATCGAAACTCTTTGGTCATTTTTTTTTTGCGAGATGCTAACGGTCTAATCAGATTCAATGATCTATGCTAAGCTATGCTAAAAGTGCTACCGCCAGACCCGGAGATCGGCTGAATGGATTCGAAAACGGTAAAACTCAACCGTTTAACTCTAGGGGAGTTGGACAATGAGCCTATTTTCAAAAAAGTGGAGTGTTCCTTTAAGTATTATCAGCTGTTTTACTGATTACTTTTGTGGTTGAAACACTGATTAAAATGAGACCTCATACATTTCAGAAAGTTGTAATGTTTCTTTCAGCATGCCTTCTGTTCATTTATCTTTATTTGAAGCTGTAACTGGTAGTAAAGAGGAAGAGATGATCCGATCACGTGCTGCTTGAACTGAGGAGTGCAGCGATCCGTCACGCCACATTAAAGAGCCACAAAACTTGTTGAATTTTATAATAAAATCGGTAGAATTTGAAAGCCCGAGACTTGAAAGTCCTCCACTGTGATTCAGACACCTGAATTGGCTATTTCAAATGCAGAAAGCACAATGAACTATGCATCATGTCTGCTATAAAGCTTTGAACATCATTTGATCATCATCATTTAATGAATTACTGCTACCATTATCAATAGAAAGAGAAGAAAACATCAAATTAAATTCTGATTCCTGTTTTCGGTGGCCACTAATGGCACAATGTTAATTGCACCCGGCAAATAGTGCTGACTACTGCGAATATGGCACAACACTCATTTGCATACAAAGGAGACGTAAAGAATAAAAAATACTTAATTTACTGTAAAGACTCATGACGCAGCACTGCTCCAGCGCATTCAGCACCTGCTTAAGCTGAAACAAAACTGTTGAGTGAATTCACGCTTATGGCTCTTTCATATCATTACTGTGTGTTTGAGCGTCCCGACCAGCAGTAACAACACACACTCAACCAGTGAGTTCCTAAACAGCTCTGACAAGGCATTGAGAGAGAGAGCATTATATCCATGCTAAATAATACGTCTACTTCATTATTATTACTATAGCTGTTATAGTTTCTAAATGTCTTTAGGCTGCAATGTGTTCCATGCTTTTACTATTACTAATGTCAAGAACTACAGTAAATATTCATGTCAACTAGTATACAGGTGCTGGTCATATAATTAGAATATCATCAAAAGGTTGATTTATTTCACTAATTCCATTCAAAAAGTGAAACTTGTATACTATATTCATTCATTACACACAGACTGATATATTTTAAATGTTTATTTCTTTTATTTTTTAAGATTATTACTGACAACTAAGGAAAATCCCAAATTCAGTATCTCAGAAAATTAGAATATTACTTAAGACGAATACAAAGAAAGAATTTTTAGAAATCTTGGCCAACTGAAAAGTATGAACATGAAAAGTATGAGCATGTACAGCACTCAATACTTAGTTGGGGCTCCTTTTGCCTGAATTACTGCAGCGATGCGGCGTGGCATGAGGAGATCATTCTGTGGCACTGCTCAGGTTGCTCTGATAGTGGCCTTCAGCTCTTCTGCATTGTTGGGTCTGGCGTATCGCATATTCCTCTTCACAATACCACTTATATTTTCTATGTGGTTAAGGTCAGGTGAGTTTGCTGGCCAATTAAGAACAGGGATACCATGGTCCTTAAACCAGGTACTGGTTGCTTTGGCACTGTGTGCAGGTGCCAAGTCCTGTTGGAAAATGAAATCTGCATCTCCATAAAGTTGGTCAGCAGCAGGAAGCATGAAGTGCTCTAAAACTTCCTGGTATATGGCTGCGTTGACCTTGGACCTCAGAAAACACAGTGGACCAACACCAGCAGATGACATGGCACCCCAAACCATCACTGACTGTGGAAACTTTACACTGGACCTCAAGCAACGTGGATTGTGTGCCTCTCCTCTCTTCCTCCAGACTCTGGGACCCTGATATCCAAAGGAAATGCAAAATTTACTTTCATCAGAGAACATAACTTTGGACCACTCAGCAGCAGTCCAGTCCTTTTTGTCTTTAGCCCAGGCGAGACGCTTCTGACGCTGTCTGTTGTTCAAGAGTGGCTTGACACAAGGAATGCGACAGCTGAAACTCATGTCTTGCATACGTCTGTGCGTAGTGGTTCTTGAAGCACTGACTCCATCTGCAGTCCACTTTTTGTGAATCTCCCCCACATTTTTGAATGGGTTTTGTTTCACGATCCTCTCCAGGGTGCGGTTATCCCTATTGCTTGTACACAATATTCTAATTTTCTGAGATACTGAATTTGGGATTTTCCTTAGTTGTCAGTTATAATCATCAAAATTAAAAGAAATAAACATTTGAAATATATCAGTCTGTGTGTAATGAATGAATATAATATAGTTTCACTTTTTGAGTGGAATTAATGAAATAAATCAACCTTTTGATGATATTCTAATTATATGACCAGCACCTGTAAAACCCTAAATTAGGATGATTTAAATCAGTAGGTCTCAACTGGTGGGTCATGAAGACTCAAAAGTGAGTTGAAAAATCAAAATGCTAAAATAAAATAAAATTGGATAAATGCAATAATAAAATGCATCTACGTAATTATACACTGATCAGGCATAACAGTATGACCTAATATTGTGTTGGTGGGTATTGTGTTTTTCTGCTAAAACAGCCCTGACCCGTCAAGGTGTGCTGTGGTATCTGGCACCAAGATGTTAGCAGCAGATCCTTTAAGTCCTCTAAGCTGCGAGGTGGGGCCTCCATGGATTGGACTTGTTTGTTCAGCACATCCCACAGATGCTCGATTGGATTGAGATCTGGGGAATTTGGAGGCCAAGTCAACACCTTAAACTCGTTGTTGTGCTCCTCAAACCATTTCTGAACCATGAAAAAGTGCTGAAAGAGACCACAGCCACCAGGGAATACCGTTTTCATGAAAGGGTGTACATGGTCTGCAACAATGCTTAGGTAGGTGGTACGTGTCAAAGTAACATCCACACGGATGGCAGGACCCAAGGTTTCCCAGCAGAACATTGCCCAAAGCATCACTGCCTCCTCCGGCTTGCCTTCTTCCCATTTATGCTGAATAAAAGTTTTGTAGTAATTTATGATCCCAAACTTTTGAACGGTAACGTATGTACTGTAAGAACATTTTCAACCCCTGCTGAGTGAAAAAAATATGTAGTGGTGACCAGAGGTGGGTAGAGTAGCCAAAATCTGTACTCAAGTAAAAGTACAAGTACTTACGGAAATATTTACTCAAGTAAAAGTAAAAGTAACAATCGTAATATTTACTTGAGTAAGAGTAAAAAAGTATTCAATGAGAAAACTACTCAAGTAGTTAGTTACTAGTTACTTTCGATCTGATTGATAAGAAGCGAAAACCCTGAATTTCAGGCTACTTGGAGAGCTTTCACACACCTCTCTGTAACACTTTACAATAAGGTTGTATTAGTTAACATTAGTTAATGTATTAGTTAACATGAACTAACCATGAACAACACCTCTGTTCAGCATTAGTTAATCTTTGTCAACGTTAGTTCATAAAAATCCAGCTGTTCATGGTTTATTCATGTTAGTTCACAGTGCATTGACTAATGTTAACAATATTTGAATAATGCATTAGTAAATGTTTAAATTAACATAAAGATAAATAAGTGCTTTATAAGTGCAGTTCATTATTAGTTCATGTTAACTAATGTAAGCTAATGAACCTTATATAGCCTATATATATATATGTGTGTGTGTGTGTGTGTGTGTGTGTGTGTGTGTGTGTGTGTGTGTGTGTGTGTGTGTGTGTGTGTGTGTGTGTGTGTGTGTGATTAATGGTTAAACAGTGTAAATTAATGGTGTGCTGGGCTAACTAGAGCTCTTCTTAAAACATACTTTGTTCTTATATTTTTATAAGTATATAGGCTATTCTTTAGGTAGGAATAAAATACAATACCGTTTTTATTTGTATGTATTTTCTACACTTCAGACAGGTGTCTGTCTGGATTTGTGTATAAATGCAAGACGTCACATTAGCACATTAGGCTATTCAATTTGTTTCATTTTGTGAAGAAAAGGATATGTAAATGTGAAGATGTGAACGTTTGTTCGTGGACGTGTTGTTTGGAGGATTCAAACGATTTGTCATTGCTTGCACAAGAGCGCATATGAGGAAAACACTCGGACAGTGTGTGAAATAGTATTATAATAAGGGGAAATTTCCCATAGTTACCAAATGACCGTTAATAGTGTTCAAATATAGGCATCATTGTGACACTTACCGCTACATGTTCTTTTCAGGGTGGAATTCTTGTATGCTGAGAGATGTCAGTTCGTTTTGGTGCACACAACATGCATCGCATTATGAAACTATTCTTTTTGACATCTTGGAGTGAAATCATAGACTGAACTTGAGGCCACGGGTGATCTGCCTCCCGTAGCTCACACACATCTTCCTCTGCTTCGGCCATCATCTTCCGACTAAACGCGCGCTAATTATAAGCGGGTGATGCGTAGCAACCTCTCGCGAAGCAGCCTCTCCAACGTTTCGCGAGACTTGCGAAAGTCATATTAACTTATTTTAAAATATATAATATAATTATTACCATTTGACAGTAACGGAGGAACGCCACCGAATGTAACTTAGTAAAAGTACAGTTTTTTCACAAGAAATTTACTTGAGTAAGAGTAAAAGTACCCATCTTTAAATCTACTCTAAAAGTACAAGTTACCCAAAAAATGTACTCAAGTAAATGTAACGAAGTAAATGTAATTCGTTACTACCCACCTCTGGTGGTGACACTGAAACAATGGAATGGAACAAAAGTGCTGTGGTATCTGTCAGGAGTTAATAAACAGCAATAAAGCACACGAGACAGGAGTAGTGAACTTCATCCATCTTGTTCACTCATTACTTCCGTTCTCACACACATTACGTCATTACACACATTTCAGACTTCCTTTTCAAAAATAGCAGTCAATAAAGCAATTCTTCACATGAACACAACAAGTGCACTAGGAAAACGCAAAATGAGAATTAGTACGACAGGTGGATGATGAGTGAGGCAGTAGAACGAGACGCTGTTGTGCGACTCAATCCGATGCAGCATTGTTGAAATAATGAGGTACTTCTGCATAAACACAAAACACGGGATCTGTGGGCATTCAGCTCTTTTCCTGCGGTGAGAGGGTGTACGCATAAATGCGACTTAACTGTGTGCATGATAAATAGTTCAACTTCCCACCTATTGCCAGGGCTCCAGACTGCAACCAAATGATTGCATTTTGCAAGCTTTTTTCTTGCTGGTGCGACTACATTTTGTTTGTTAGAGGTCGCACATTCTCATAATGCAACAGGCAGGGGTGCCGCAAAGGGGGTGGGGGGTGGGGGGGTTGGGTAGGGAGTTAGGACGATTCTAAGGGCCGACACACTTTTGGGGCCCCCAGAGATTGGTTTTATTAGTAGTAACAGTACTAGTAGTAATGTAATAGATATTATAAATGTATAATCTACCAAAGAGTTACAAATATAACAAAATTATGGCTTATTTCTGCATTTCCGGCAAAATCCAGCAAAACACTCCACTCATGAACTGCTCACGCTCACAACGACATTTGCTAAAATCCCACTCCGACATGAAATTTCTCTGTACTGTAGACTACTATACTTGTTGTAGACATTAAGAAAAGGTATTTAGTTTTATATTTATGTTTAAATATTATAATGTTATTTTTTTATGTCTATCTATGTTGTCAATCTATGTTGACTATGAAAAGTGAACAGCATGAGTGAGAAAGGACACATCACGCCAGGAGACATGGAGTGGGTCAGACACGATTTTGACCACTTCATTAAGTTTCGTTTTGTAGAAAGCCTTTCTTTAAAGTAAATTGTGTTTTGTATAAATTGCATCTTAATTCGAATCAATGTTTCATCAGCCAATTGGGGCATTACGGGTTGAGCGAGCGGAGCTTAATTGGTCAGTATTATTAAATTGCAGACAGAGATTTTGGATAGCTAGATTGGTGCGGTAGGGGGCCCAACATCATATTCTTTCAAAGGGCCAAAAATTGCTAATCGCACCTGGCAACAGAAATGGCAGCTCTTTTCAGTTGGGCAACGAGGTGGCAATAAATGGCAAACGAAACAAAAGCGGAACGGAACCGTGATATTCGTTTGAGCTGTGCTGCGTGGACCGTTTCTCAGCTCGGAGCAACAATAGACAGCGCGATCACATGACACCGTTCCCACACAGCACTGGGAGATCCAGTGAGAAAGCCACGGAATTAATAACATTGCAGCGAGATCCAGTGGGAAGCGTTCGGCGCACAATTCTGTTATTAACCACAGACATCAGAGAAACATTGTGCCATGAATGAAGTTCTGGGGTTTCAGTCCACAAATCATAAACATTCACCATGGATTTAATGTAGTAACACCCCATGGTATTGTGGAAGAAATAGTAAAAAAAAAAAAATATTGTTTTTTTTCACATTATTCATCTCAAGGGTTCGTACAACCTTTTGAGAGTGAAATTCACTTTTTCCAGCACTACATTTTTCAACTAAACATCGAAATAAATCTAATTAATAAACTAAATTAACCATTTAAACTAAATGACTGATCTAATTACTGATCTAAAGCCCACACTGTCACTGTATGATAATTGAAATGAACTGATGACATCAGCGTTTTTTCCAGAATGGCTATACAGCTGAATAAAATTATGCTGCATTATTTTCCTGTTTAACACTGTAAAGCTGCTTTGAAACAATCTACATTGTTAAAAGCGCTATATAAATAAAGTTGACTTGACATGACACTTAAAATCTCTAAATATTATTCAGTTTTAATGTTATTTTTAATGTCATGATTAATATATGGAAAAAAGTAGGAGGTCACACCGAAAAAGCAAGTAAAGAGCGCTCCTTTTATAATCACTAAAGTCAGTTCAGTGTGATACTATAGAAGAAAAATGGTACATTTAATAAAAGTAGAATATTGAAATTTTGCCTATAAAAATCATGAGTAGTGTTAGTTCTGGCAGGTCATGTTAGTCAAGCTTGCATCAGCTGTCTGTCAGCTCATCATGTCTACCCAGTGGTGGGCTGTCAGAGCCATCAGGGCCTTCTCTGCTGGCTCTGTCAAACTCTAACATTTTTTTTTTCATAATTAAATTAAATTAATGTGTGTCTGAACGTGTCTAAATTCAATTACTGTCTATTTCAGTATGTTAAAATTATATTTCCAGAAAGAATGTGGTTATTTTTTGTCATCATCTAAACGCACAACAGCTCCGTGGACCAGCACTAGTAGTATAGCTAGCCTTCCGTTGAAGCTTCCATTTTCCATTTGATCATAACTTTGACTGACATGGGTCATCAGCCAATCAAATTTTGATGTGTAGTGATAGAACCATAGATATCCATAATAAAGGCTAGATGTCTCGTCCGCTCTGCTGGCCAATGGAGGTCGACGTCCGCACCTGGCGGCCATCTTGTCACAGGCAGCTCGCTCACTCGTAACATTGTTTTCATGGGTGCTTGCACTTTTTAAATAACCATAACTTGCTAAATTTTCTACCGATTTTCAAACTGTTTGGTTTGTTATAAACATCAGAGATGTAGTTATGACACTGCATACTTATGAAAAATTATTCATAATTTGTTCAACCATCCATAATTATAGCCACGTTAATAGCGTTTGTAAGAAACCAAACCATTTGTGAATCCATCAAGATTTCAGCGAGATAAGAGTATTTGTGTTCATGCAGATCACTCGCCTTACATCAGGTACTATAGAGCCCTGCCTGTGACAAGATGGCCGCCGGTGATGACGTTAGAGACTCCGCCGTAAGACATCTAGCCTTTATTATGGATATCTATGGATAGAACGCCCCAGAGGCCCAGCGATGTGTCGGCGCTACCCCCCGCTGATGTCATCAGCCGTTTGAACTTTTCGCAGGTTGTGAGTGATCTATGTGAAATAAGCTATGGCCGCTGCATTCTAATGAGCTTCGTGTGCATCCTGATGTAAAGCCCGTCACTGACAAGCTGTGTTTTTTCTGTGTTTCTTTTGATGTTCTTGTTGGTCTGTGTTTTTGTTTGTTTAAGGCAAGACACTACAGGTGATTAGGGAATTTTTTAAATATTACAAGATATCACTGTGAAACTTCTACAGTTTATTACTGGCATAAACGTAAGAAAAAAATGTATTACAAGTTTTGTGTAAATTAATGTTTTAATATGCAAATGAGGCCTTATAGGGGAGAGCGGGGCACAACCTAAAGCAGGGTTAGTTGTAACACACGTTTTAACACTTTCCACACATGCCAGGATGACGAAACTTAGTGTATTTACTAGTTGCCATATCAACACTATTTAGAGAAAAAATAGCGCCAAAATAAAAAAATCTCTGGAAGATATTACTGAACATGTATTTAACCATAGCATTAGTAAATTTCTTACTTAAGTTTATTTTTCATCTCTGTTTTTTGTGTTTATTTAAAATAAGACAAATCCGATATTATTAGGGGCCAAGCACCGAAGGTGCGAAGGCACCTATTGAAACCGTTCCCGTTCTTATTATTATTATTAGGGGCCAAGCACCGAAGGTGCGAAGGCACCTATTGAAACCGTTCCCGTTCTTATTATTATTATTCATCTTCTTCTTCTTCTTCTTCTTCTTCCGCCACGAAGTCTATGGCAGCCCATAGAACCGTATGGTAAAAAGTTGTGAAATTTGGCACACTAATAGAGGACAGTCTGACATGTCACCGTAGCAAATTTGGAGTCTCAAACTCAATCCCTCTAGCGCCACCATCAGTCCAAAATTTGACTCATGTTTATGCTAATAACTTTTGAACCATAAGGGCTAGAAACAAAATTCTTTTTTCCTCTGATTCCTTGGCTCAAGACGATTCCATTGCACCATATGACGTCATTTTCCGTCATAAAAATTTTCCCGCCATTTTGAATTTTCCGAAAAACCTACTTTTACGAACTCGTCCTAGACGGTTCATCCGATTTGCACGAAAATTGAACCATATCATCTTCAGACCATGCTGACAAAAAATCTTGCAAATCAAGTTGATTCGTCAAATCATTTGCGATAAACGCGCAAACAAATTTTACATAGCGGTTGCAAAAACACTCTTAAGGCAATATCTCCGCAACGCTTTATCGTATTCAAACCAAACTTGGTACATGTCATCACAAGCATGACTTGAGGCAACATACAGCGTTTCGGCACAGTGCCACCTACTGGTCTGGAGATACAAAAAATTGCAATTTTTGCTTATAACTTCTGAACTGTTTGTCCAAAAATCATAAAAGTGGTCTCGTTACATTCAGGACGGCATGCCGAGTCGTCTGATATTCAATTTTACCATATCGGCCATTTTGGCTGTCGGCCATTTTGAATTTTGTCAAAAAATGCTATATTTTACAAATGCATTAGTATATTGTTACTAAACTCGGTATGTGACTTCCTTGCTATGCCTTGAAGGTACTCAAAAAGTTTTAGGGCAGTGCCACCTTGTGGTCAAAAGATATAACAAACTTGACAAAAATGCTAATAACTTTTGATTAAATTAGCCTAGTATATTGAAACTGGTCATAATAGAGTCATTGGCTCATGCCGATTCAATTGCAACCTATGATGTCATTTTCGGTCATGATAATTTCCCCGCCATTTTTAATTTTCCAAAAAACCTACTTTTATGAACTCGTCCTAGACGGTTTGTCCGATTTGCACGAAAATTGAACCAGATCATCTTCAGACCATGCTGACAAAAAATCTTGCAAATCAAGTTGATTTGTCAAATCGTTTTTGATAAACGCGCACACAAATTTTGCGTAGCGGTTGCAAAAACACTCATAAGCCTATATCTCCACAACGCTTTATCGTATTCAAACCAATCTTGGTATATGTCATCACAAGCATGACCTGAAGCAACATGCAGCGTTTCGGCGCAGCGCCACCTACTGGTCCGGAGATACAAAAAATGGCTATTTTTGCTTATAACTTTTGAACTGTTTGTCCAAAAATTATGTCTTCCGCACCATGCTTTGAAGGTACTCAAAACGTTTTCGGGCAGTGCCACCTTGTGGTCAGAGGTTATAACAAAATTTACAAACATGCTAATAACTTTTGATTAAATTAGCCTAGTTTAATGAAACTGGTCATAATACAGTCATTGGCTCATGCCGAGAACAGAGATACTAATTTTTCCATATTTGGTCAAACATCCTGTCCTCAATGTTCTTATTTGATCAAAACCTACTTTTTCAAACTCATCCTAGACCACAATTTCCACCAAAATCGAATCGTATCATCTTCAGACTGTGTCAACAAAAAGTTAGGAATTTTGCATCAATAGATGAAACCGTTTTTGTAAACCGCAGTGACGAAGTTGAGCCATGATGCCAAAATGACTCTTGAGGCTGTATCTCTGCAATGCTTTGACATATTGGCATCAAACTTTGCATGTGTCATTGTTCCCTTATTCTGACCACACCACATCAATTTCGTATCTGTGCCACCTATTGGTCAAAAGTGATAAACCATTAACTTACATTATCAGTGACTCAATATATGATATTTCAGCCATTTTGCCTAATCTTCTTAAACTGTATAATTGTTAATTGTTGCAGTTGGTCTGACACTCTCAGACTACAATGCATTTTCAGCCTTTTGTTTAAAATCATCTTAAAACGTGATTAATTGCTCATTGCTCCAGTTGATCTGACACTGCCAGCCATTTTTGCATGTCTTGTCTTCTTCTTTGCGCTTGGCCCCGGTATTGCTGCTTGCAGCTATATTTATTCATCTTCTTCTTCTTCTTCTTCTTCTTCTTCCGCCACGAAGTCTATGGCAGCCCATAGAACCGTATGGTAAAAAGTTGTGAAATTTGGCACACTAATAGAGGACAGTCTGAAATGTCACCGTAGCAAATTTGGAGTCTCAAAATCAATCCCTCTAGCGCCACCATCAGTCCAAAATTTGACTCATGTTTATGCTGATAACTTTTGAACCATAAGGACTAGAAACAAAATTCTTTTTTCCTCTGATTCCATGGCTCAAGACGATTCCATTGCACCCTATGATGTCATTTTCCGTCATAAAAATTTTCCCGCCATTTTGAATTTTCCGAAAAACCTACTTTTACGAACTCGTCCTAGACGGTTCATCCGATTTGCACGAAAATTGAACCAGATCATCTTCAGACCATGCTGATAAAAAATCTTGCAAATCAAGTTGATTCGTCAAATCATTTGCGATAAACGCGCAAACAAATTTTACGTAGCGGTTGCAAAAGCACTCTTAAGGCAATATCTCCGCAATGCTTTATCGTATTCAAACCAAACTTGGTACATGTCATCACAAGCATGACTTGAGGCAACATGCAGTGTGTCGGCGCAGCGCCACCTACTGGTCCGGAGATACAAAAAATGGGTGTTTTTGCTTATAACTTTTGAACCGTTTGTCCAAAAATCATAAAAGTGGTCTCGTTAGATTCAGGACAACATGCCGAGTTGTCTGATATTCAATTTTACCATATCGGCCATTTTGGCTGTCGGCCATTTTGAATTATGTGCTAAAATGCTATATTTTACAAATGCATTAGTGTATTGTTACTAAACTCGGTATGTGACTTCCACTCCATGCCCTGAAGGTACTCAAAACGTTTTGGGGCAGTGCCACCTTGTGGTCAAAAGTTATAACAAACTTGACAAAAATGCTAATAACTTTTGATTTAATTAGCTTAGTATAATGAAACTGGTCATAATACATTCATTGGCTCATGCCGATTCAATTGCACCCTATGACGTCATTTCGGTCATGATAATTTCCCTGCCATTTTTAATTTTCCAAAAAACCTACTTTTACGAACTCGTCCTAGACGGTTTGTCCGATTTGCATGAAAATTGAACCAGATCATCTTCAGACCATGCTGACAAAAAATCTTGCAAATCAAGTTGATTCGTCAAATCGTTTTTGATAAACGTGCACACAAATTGTACGTAGCGGTTGCAAAAACACTCATAAGGCTATATCTCCGCAACGCTTTATCGTGTTCAATCCAAACTTGGTATATGTCATCACAAGCATGACTTGAGGCAACTTGCAGCGTTTTGGCGCACCGCCACCTACTGGTCCGGAGATACAAAAAATGGCTATTTTTGCTTATAACTTTTGAACCGTTTGTCCAAAAATCATAAAAGTTGTCTCGTTAGATTCAGGACGGTATTCAGAGTTGTCTGATTTTCAATTTTACCATATCAGCCATTTTGGCTCTCGGCCATTTTGAATTATGTGCTAAAATACTATATTTTACAAACGCATTAGTCTATCGTTACGCAACTTGGTATGGGTCTTCCGCACCATGCTTTGAAGGTACTCAAAAAGTTTTGGGGTAGTGCCACCTTGTGGTCAAAGGTTATAACACAATTTACAAAAATGCTAATAACTTTTGATTAAATTAGCCTAGTTTAATGAAACGGGTCAAAATACATTTATTGGCTCATGCCAAGAATATAGATACTAATTTTGCAATATTTGGTCAAACATACTGTCCTCAATGTTCTTATTTGATCAAAATCTACTTTTTCAAACTCATCCTAGACCGGTTGTCCAATTTCCACCAAAATCGAATCGTATCATCTTCAGACTGTTTCAACAAAAAGTTAGGGATTTTGCATCAATAGATGAAACCGTTTTTGTAAACCGCAGCGACGAAGTTGAGGCATGATGCCAAAATGACTCTTGAGGCTGTATCTCTGCAATGCTTTGACATATTGGCATCAAACTTTGCATGTGTCATTGTTCGCTTATTCTGACCACACCACATCAATTTTGTAACTGTGCCACCTATTGGTCAAAATTGATAAACCATTAACTTATATTATCAGTGAATCTTTATATAATATATCAGCCATTTTGCCTAAAATCATCTTAAAACGTGATTAATTGCTTATTGCTCCAGTTGATCTGACACTGCCAGCCATTTTGGCATGTCTTGTCTTCTTCTTTGCGCTTGGCCCCGGTATTGCTGCTTGCAGCTATATTTAGGGGCCAAGCACCAAAGGTGCGAAGGCACCTATTGAAACCGTTCCCGTCTTTTTTTCTTCCGCCATGGGAGTCTATGGCAGCCCATAGAACCGTATGGTAAAAAGTTGTGAAATTTGGCACACTAATAGAGGATGGTCTGGTATGTCACCATGGCAATTTTGGTGTCTCTATCTCAATCCCTCTAGCGCCACCACCTGTCCAAATGTGTACTCATGTTTATGCTAATAACTTTTGAACCGTAAGGGCTAGAAACGAAATTCTTTTTTCCTCTAATTTCTGAGCTCGTGCCAATTCGGCTGCACCCTATGACGTCATTTTCCGTCTTGGATATTTCCCCTTCATTTTCAATTAACCGAAAAACCTACTTTTGCGAACTCGTCCTAGACGGTTCATCCGATTTGCACGAAAATTGAACCAGATCATCTTCAGACAATATTGACAAAAAATCTTGCAAATCAAGTTGATTCGTCTAATCGTTTTCGATAAACGCGCGAACAAATTTTACATAACGTTTGCAAAAACACACTTAAGGCAATATCTCCGCAACGCTTTATCGTGTTCAAACCAAACTTGGTACATGTCCTCATAAGCATGACTTGAGGCTACATGCAGCGTTTCGGCGCTGTGCCACCTACTGGTCTGGAGATACAAAAAATGGCTATTTTAGCTTTTCTTTGCTGAACCGTTTGTCCAAATATCATAAAAGGGACCTCGTTAGATTCGGGACGTCATGCCGAGTCGAAGGATATCCAATTTTACCATATCGGCCATTTTGGCTGTCGCCCATCTTGAATTATGTGCTAAAATGCTGTATTTTATCAGCGCATGAACGGATTGTTGCAAAACTCGGTATGGGTCATCACCACGATACCCCAAAGTAGCCTGACAAGTTTCGAAACAACGCCACCTAGTGGAGATTTTAAAAAAAAAAAAGGCTCAGAACTTTGGGTGTGGTTGACTTATTTTCACGAGACTCATCTCATTAGACTCCTGAATCGTTGCCGAGTCCAACGATACCACACTTGCCAGGTTTCGCCGTATGGTTTGTGCACCGTTGTAATTTAGCGCTTAAAACTTTTTTGCCGATATCTTCGAAACCGCTAGTCCGATCGAGACGAAACCAGCGTCAGAAGTTCGGAAACGTAGGTCGTTAGGCACGATCGCGAGCCCAAATGTCAAAATATTGATAGTAAGGGGTAGTAAAATCCAATCAAAGTCAGGTGTCAGGCTGAAACCCTATTGTAACTGCTCATTTTCCCATGATGCATCATTCTCCAGCTAAAACTGATCGGGCAGACCAAACCGTAAGTCGTAGAGACTTGAAACTTGCAGGGCTGGTAGTACTCACAACGACTACTGACGTCACCGAAGCACGCCCCGATCGGCCTGACGGGGGCGCTACAGCGATCAAAAGTACGAAACGGCGATCAAAAGTACGAAACGGCTCTTAACTCCTCAACCGTAAGGCGTAGCCTCGAGTGCCTTATATCGCTGGAATCCTTGGCTCAAGGCGGACAAAATGCATGCCTCGGATTTGCTCGTCAGAGTGGGAAAAATTTCGGCTATTTGGGATTTTTTGCAAAACCTACTTTTGCAAACTAGTCCTAGGTTATTGGCCCGACCGGAACCAAACCAGCGCAGCGAGATTCTCTGGAGTCGGATTGTCAAAGGTTATAAAAAAAAAGTGGAAATTTGGGTTCACGGTCACTAAGTGCCGCCAAAACGTTGGAAGGGGGAGGAGCCACTTTTACTAAATTGGCTATAACTCGTGAACGGAACGAGGTATTTTCACCAAACTCAGCACGCATATGTAAGCGCTCGTTCTGTGGCCGCATGAAAAAGGACGTGGAGATTGGCCACTTGGTGGCGCTATAACGGTTAAAAAGGGGTCACAATGATGTATTTCTATGGAAAATCCCATTAAATGCCTGAAAGCGGCCCTCTTCCTGCCTGATTTTGCATACAGCTTCACGAAATCACGCGTGCGCATGCGTCACGTGACCCTAAAGAGGCTTGCAGACTTTTATGGCCGCCGTGGCGCTTTAACTGTTATAAAGGTGAAAAAAATGCTCTATATTATCCTATGCGAAATGACATTTAAATGACTAAAAATTGCCTGCTCTGCGCAGAACTTCACCAAATCGGCTGAGCATGTGCGTCGCATTATTGTAAAGACGCGTGCAAACTTTGACGGAGATCGGCCCATCAGTAGAGGCATACCAGTTTAAAAGGTAAAAAAAAAAAAAAACACTTTTCCATGATAAATGAGCTGAAAAGGCAAAATTTGACCTTTGACCTCTCCGATGCACATGTCACCAGGCTTGATAAAGTTTTTGCAACCAGCAGCTCAAAAATCAAGTGCTCAGACCCTATAGTCTTTTTTTTATAGGCCTTTTTAGACCCTTTTTATGCCCTTTTTATTAGGGGCCAAGCACCAAAGGTGCGAAGGCACCTATTGAAACCGTTCCCGTCTTTTTTTCTTCCGCCATGGGAGTCTATGGCAGCCCATAGAACCGTATGGTAAAAAGTTGTGAAATTTGGCACACTAATAGAGGATGGTCTGGTATGTCACCATGGCAATTTTGGTGTCTCTATCTCAATCCCTCTAGCGCCACCACCTGTCCAAATGTGTACTCATGTTTATGCTAATAACTTTTGAACCGTAAGGGCTAGAAACGAAATTCTTTTTTCCTCTAATTTCTGAGCTCGTGCCAATTCGGCTGCACCCTATGACGTCATTTTCCGTCTTGGATATTTCCCCGCCATTTTCAATTAACCGAAAAACCTACTTTTGCGAACTCGTCCTAGACGGTTCATCCGATTTGCACGAAAATTGAACCAGATCATCTTCAGACAATATTGACAAAAAATCTTGCAAATCAAGTTGATTCGTCTAATCGTTTTCGATAAACGCGCGAACAAATTTTACATAACGTTTGCAAAAACACACTTAAGGCAATATCTCCGCAACGCTTTATCGTGTTCAAACCAAACTTGGTACATGTCCTCATAAGCATGACTTGAGGCTACATGCAGCGTTTCGGCGCTGTGCCACCTACTGGTCTGGAGATACAAAAAATGGCTATTTTAGCTTTTCTTTGCTGAACCGTTTGTCCAAATATCATAAAAGGGACCTCGTTAGATTCGGGACGTCATGCCGAGTCGAAGGATATCCAATTTTACCATATCGGCCATTTTGGCTGTCGCCCATCTTGAATTATGTGCTAAAATGCTGTATTTTATCAGCGCATGAACGGATTGTTGCAAAACTCGGTATGGGTCATCACCACGATACCCCAAAGTAGCCTGACAAGTTTCGAAACAACGCCACCTAGTGGAGATTTTTAAAAAAAAAAAGGCTCAGAACTTTGGGTGTGGTTGACTTATTTTCACGAGACTCATCTCATTAGACTCCTGAATCGTTGCCGAGTCCAACGATACCACACTTGCCAGGTTTCGCCGTATGGTTTGTGCACCGTTGTAATTTAGCGCTTAAAACTTTTTTGCCGATATCTTCGAAACCGCTAGTCCGATCGAGACGAAACCAGCGTCAGAAGTTCGGAAACGTAGGTCGTTAGGCACGATCGCGAGCCCAAATGTCAAAATATTGATAGTAAGGGGTAGTAAAATCCAATCAAAGTCAGGTGTCAGGCTGAAACCCTATTGTAACTGCTCATTTTCCCATGATGCATCATTCTCCAGCTAAAACTGATCGGGCAGACCAAACCGTAAGTCGTAGAGACTTGAAACTTGCAGGGCTGGTAGTACTCACAACGACTACTGACGTCACCGAAGCACGCCCCGATCGGCCTGACGGGGGCGCTACAGCGATCAAAAGTACGAAACGGCGATCAAAAGTACGAAACGGCTCTTAACTCCTCAACCGTAAGGCGTAGCCTCGAGTGCCTTATATCGCTGGAATCCTTGGCTCAAGGCGGACAAAATGCATGCCTCGGATTTGCTCGTCAGAGTGGGAAAAATTTCGGCTATTTGGGATTTTTTGCAAAACCTACTTTTGCAAACTAGTCCTAGGTTATTGGCCCGACCGGAACCAAACCAGCGCAGCGAGATTCTCTGGAGTCGGATTGTCAAAGGTTATAAAAAAAAAGTGGAAATTTGGGTTCACGGTCACTAAGTGCCGCCAAAACGTTGGAAGGGGGAGGAGCCACTTTTACTAAATTGGCTATAACTCGTGAACGGAACGAGGTATTTTCACCAAACTCAGCACGCATATGTAAGCGCTCGTTCTGTGGCCGCATGAAAAAGGACGTGGAGATTGGCCACTTGGTGGCGCTATAACGGTTAAAAAGGGGTCACAATGATGTATTTCTATGGAAAATCCCATTAAATGCCTGAAAGCGGCCCTCTTCCTGCCTGATTTTGCATACAGCTTCACGAAATCACGCGTGCGCATGCGTCACGTGACCCTAAAGAGGCTTGCAGACTTTTATGGCCGCCGTGGCGCTTTAACTGTTATAAAGGTGAAAAAAATGCTCTATATTATCCTATGCGAAATGACATTTAAATGACTAAAAATTGCCTGCTCTGCGCAGAACTTCACCAAATCGGCTGAGCATGTGCGTCGCATTATTGTAAAGACGCGTGCAAACTTTGACGGAGATCGGCCCATCAGTAGAGGCATACCAGTTTAAAAGGTAAAAAAAAAAAAAAACACTTTTCCATGATAAATGAGCTGAAAAGGCAAAATTTGACCTTTGACCTCTCCGATGCACATGTCACCAGGCTTGATAAAGTTTTTGCAACCAGCAGCTCAAAAATCAAGTGCTCAGACCCTATAGTCTTTTTTTTATAGGCCTTTTTAGACCCTTTTTATGCCCTTTTTATTAGGGGCCAAGCACCAAAGGTGCGAAGGCACCTATTGAAACCGTTCCCGTCTTTTTTTCTTCCGCCATGGGAGTCTATGGCAGCCCATAGAACCGTATGGTAAAAAGTTGTGAAATTTGGCACACTAATAGAGGATGGTCTGGTATGTCACCATGGCAATTTTGGTGTCTCTATCTCAATCCCTCTAGCGCCACCACCTGTCCAAATGTGTACTCATGTTTATGCTAATAACTTTTGAACCGTAAGGGCTAGAAACGAAATTCTTTTTTCCTCTAATTTCTGAGCTCGTGCCAATTCGGCTGCACCCTATGACGTCATTTTCCGTCTTGGATATTTCCCCGCCATTTTCAATTAACCGAAAAACCTACTTTTGCGAACTCGTCCTAGACGGTTCATCCGATTTGCACGAAAATTGAACCAGATCATCTTCAGACAATATTGACAAAAAATCTTGCAAATCAAGTTGATTCGTCTAATCGTTTTCGATAAACGCGCGAACAAATTTTACATAACGTTTGCAAAAACACACTTAAGGCAATATCTCCGCAACGCTTTATCGTGTTCAAACCAAACTTGGTACATGTCCTCATAAGCATGACTTGAGGCTACATGCAGCGTTTCGGCGCTGTGCCACCTACTGGTCTGGAGATACAAAAAATGGCTATTTTAGCTTTTCTTTGCTGAACCGTTTGTCCAAATATCATAAAAGGGACCTCGTTAGATTCGGGACGTCATGCCGAGTCGAAGGATATCCAATTTTACCATATCGGCCATTTTGGCTGTCGCCCATCTTGAATTATGTGCTAAAATGCTGTATTTTATCAGCGCATGAACGGATTGTTGCAAAACTCGGTATGGGTCATCACCACGATACCCCAAAGTAGCCTGACAAGTTTCGAAACAACGCCACCTAGTGGAGATTTTTAAAAAAAAAAAGGCTCAGAACTTTGGGTGTGGTTGACTTATTTTCACGAGACTCATCTCATTAGACTCCTGAATCGTTGCCGAGTCCAACGATACCACACTTGCCAGGTTTCGCCGTATGGTTTGTGCACCGTTGTAATTTAGCGCTTAAAACTTTTTTGCCGATATCTTCGAAACCGCTAGTCCGATCGAGACGAAACCAGCGTCAGAAGTTCGGAAACGTAGGTCGTTAGGCACGATCGCGAGCCCAAATGTCAAAATATTGATAGTAAGGGGTAGTAAAATCCAATCAAAGTCAGGTGTCAGGCTGAAACCCTATTGTAACTGCTCATTTTCCCATGATGCATCATTCTCCAGCTAAAACTGATCGGGCAGACCAAACCGTAAGTCGTAGAGACTTGAAACTTGCAGGGCTGGTAGTACTCACAACGACTACTGACGTCACCGAAGCACGCCCCGATCGGCCTGACGGGGGCGCTACAGCGATCAAAAGTACGAAACGGCGATCAAAAGTACGAAACGGCTCTTAACTCCTCAACCGTAAGGCGTAGCCTCGAGTGCCTTATATCGCTGGAATCCTTGGCTCAAGGCGGACAAAATGCATGCCTCGGATTTGCTCGTCAGAGTGGGAAAAATTTCGGCTATTTGGGATTTTTTGCAAAACCTACTTTTGCAAACTAGTCCTAGGTTATTGGCCCGACCGGAACCAAACCAGCGCAGCGAGATTCTCTGGAGTCGGATTGTCAAAGGTTATAAAAAAAAAGTGGAAATTTGGGTTCACGGTCACTAAGTGCCGCCAAAACGTTGGAAGGGGGAGGAGCCACTTTTACTAAATTGGCTATAACTCGTGAACGGAACGAGGTATTTTCACCAAACTCAGCACGCATATGTAAGCGCTCGTTCTGTGGCCGCATGAAAAAGGACGTGGAGATTGGCCACTTGGTGGCGCTATAACGGTTAAAAAGGGGTCACAATGATGTATTTCTATGGAAAATCCCATTAAATGCCTGAAAGCGGCCCTCTTCCTGCCTGATTTTGCATACAGCTTCACGAAATCACGCGTGCGCATGCGTCACGTGACCCTAAAGAGGCTTGCAGACTTTTATGGCCGCCGTGGCGCTTTAACTGTTATAAAGGTGAAAAAAATGCTCTATATTATCCTATGCGAAATGACATTTAAATGACTAAAAATTGCCTGCTCTGCGCAGAACTTCACCAAATCGGCTGAGCATGTGCGTCGCATTATTGTAAAGACGCGTGCAAACTTTGACGGAGATCGGCCCATCAGTAGAGGCATACCAGTTTAAAAGGTAAAAAAAAAAAAAAACACTTTTCCATGATAAATGAGCTGAAAAGGCAAAATTTGACCTTTGACCTCTCCGATGCACATGTCACCAGGCTTGATAAAGTTTTTGCAACCAGCAGCTCAAAAATCAAGTGCTCAGACCCTATAGTCTTTTTTTTATAGGCCTTTTTAGACCCTTTTTATGCCCTTTTTATTAGGGGCCAAGCACCAAAGGTGCGAAGGCACCTATTGAAACCGTTCCCGTCTTTTTTTCTTCCGCCATGGGAGTCTATGGCAGCCCATAGAACCGTATGGTAAAAAGTTGTGAAATTTGGCACACTAATAGAGGATGGTCTGGTATGTCACCATGGCAATTTTGGTGTCTCTATCTCAATCCCTCTAGCGCCACCACCTGTCCAAATGTGTACTCATGTTTATGCTAATAACTTTTGAACCGTAAGGGCTAGAAACGAAATTCTTTTTTCCTCTAATTTCTGAGCTCGTGCCAATTCGGCTGCACCCTATGACGTCATTTTCCGTCTTGGATATTTCCCCGCCATTTTCAATTAACCGAAAAACCTACTTTTGCGAACTCGTCCTAGACGGTTCATCCGATTTGCACGAAAATTGAACCAGATCATCTTCAGACAATATTGACAAAAAATCTTGCAAATCAAGTTGATTCGTCTAATCGTTTTCGATAAACGCGCGAACAAATTTTACATAACGTTTGCAAAAACACACTTAAGGCAATATCTCCGCAACGCTTTATCGTGTTCAAACCAAACTTGGTACATGTCCTCATAAGCATGACTTGAGGCTACATGCAGCGTTTCGGCGCTGTGCCACCTACTGGTCTGGAGATACAAAAAATGGCTATTTTAGCTTTTCTTTGCTGAACCGTTTGTCCAAATATCATAAAAGGGACCTCGTTAGATTCGGGACGTCATGCCGAGTCGAAGGATATCCAATTTTACCATATCGGCCATTTTGGCTGTCGCCCATCTTGAATTATGTGCTAAAATGCTGTATTTTATCAGCGCATGAACGGATTGTTGCAAAACTCGGTATGGGTCATCACCACGATACCCCAAAGTAGCCTGACAAGTTTCGAAACAACGCCACCTAGTGGAGATTTTTAAAAAAAAAAAGGCTCAGAACTTTGGGTGTGGTTGACTTATTTTCACGAGACTCATCTCATTAGACTCCTGAATCGTTGCCAAGTCCAACGATACCACACTTGCCAGGTTTCGCCGTATGGTTTGTGCACCGTTGTAATTTAGCGCTTAAAACTTTTTTGCCGATATCTTCGAAACCGCTAGTCCGATCGAGACGAAACCAGCGTCAGAAGTTCGGAAACGTAGGTCGTTAGGCACGATCGCGAGCCCAAATGTCAAAATATTGATAGTAAGGGGTAGTAAAATCCAATCAAAGTCAGGTGTCAGGCTGAAACCCTATTGTAACTGCTCATTTTCCCATGATGCATCATTCTCCAGCTAAAACTGATCGGGCAGACCAAACCGTAAGTCGTAGAGACTTGAAACTTGCAGGGCTGGTAGTACTCACAACGACTACTGACGTCACCGAAGCACGCCCCGATCGGCCTGACGGGGGCGCTACAGCGATCAAAAGTACGAAACGGCGATCAAAAGTACGAAACGGCTCATAACTCCTCAACCGTAAGGCGTAGCCTCGAGTGCCTTATATCGCTGGAATCATTGGCTCAAGTCGGACAAAATGCATGCCTCGGATTTGCTCGCCCTTCAGGCGCCAATTTCGAGATATTTTAGGTTTTTTGTAAAACCTACTTTTGCAAATTACTCCCAGGTTCTTTGCTTGATCAGAACCAAATCACTGCAGAAATGTTCTCTGGAGAGTGATTATCAATAATTATTTAAAAAAAAACACATTTTGATTCATGGTCGCTAAGGGGAGCCAAAATGTTTGATGTAACCGGGACCTCTTTTACTAAAATGGCTATAACTTGTGAACGGAATGAGATATTTTCACCAAATTCAGGTCACATGTATGTGAGCTCAGTCTGAGATCACATGAAAAAAATCGCAACTATTAACCACTTGTTGGCGCTATAACAGGGGAAAAACACGTGAAAATGGCAATATGGGCACCCAAACATTAGTCAGATGACAATGGGCATTCATTGTCTTCATCCAGGTTGCCATGATAGTCTATGAGGACACTGGCATATCTCAAAAAACTCTGTATACGTCATTGGCACAATGCCCTGAATGAGCATTCACCTCCTTAGACTCCTGAATCATTGCTGAATTCCAGTGATACCAAACATGCCAGGTTTCACCTTATGGTATGTGAAAAGGTGTATTTTAGCACCTAAAAAACCTTTGCGAATGTCTTCAAGACACATAACATAGGTCAATAGCTAAACAATAATGACCAAAAGCCAACATTTTGGAAGGAAGTGGCAAAAAAAAAATCCAATCAATGCAACCAATTCTCTCTAAATATAAGTGGCTATAACTTTAAAATAAAATGAGATATTTACAAATTTTACACATATATTTTTGGGCACACTTTGAGGACACCTAAAAAAAAGCTGTGTTATAACTGTCAAAAAAAACATATTTTTCCTTAGTTAAATTGCCTGTTTTGCCGTGAATGCTCTTTCCCATCTATGATCTAAGTTTATTTGTTTACTTGGATCCCCATTAGCCAGTACCTAGGCAGTGACTACTCTTCATGAGGTCCCAAAAAGTAAAAAATACAAAACTACATTAAAGCTGCAAGAGCAATGAAAGGGATCTCGCACCTATGCCAGGTGACCTTGGGGCTTTAGGAACACAGAGCACGGTGGCCAATATGCATTTAAGTATATAAAAATAGGAGGACTACATCAATCATTTGTATTTGCCACACTTCCTGCTACCGGGCTGTGTTCAGATCAGATGGTCGACCTGCACATGGACATGACCAATGCATCCCTGATATGTCTAAAGAGAGCCTGTCAACTAAACTCTGCCCTGTAAATGCTGCATCTAAATGACACCCTCATTAAACCCGTCTCCAGCACGACGACTCCAATCTATCGAATAATCTTACGAATATCTATTTATCTAATATGACTTCTGAACTGTAATTTTGCCAGAATTATAATCATACACTGTTTGTTTGCGCTGTGTAAGTTACTCAATGCGCGTCACTGACGCTTTTCATATGATTGGAACATATCTAGAAATAATGCTATGCTCAACACTTACTAACTCGTTCATCTCGCTGTAATGGTACATTGCATGTGTTACAAAGTTGGTAGAATAATGATGAAGACGGACTCGGCGTGACTGGGACTCATGTTTATTCAGAACTTTCAGATACAAACACAATAAACTCGCGCTGACTGACAGCGCTCTCATAACTCAGTAGTTACTATAAATAACTTTGTTAGCAATCGCTCCGTCTCCGTGATGTCCGGTTCGCGAACGAATCATTCTTTTGAATCGGTTCTTTTTAGTGAACCGAACCAGTTCACCAAATCGGACTGAATCGTTCTAAACGGTTCGCGTCTCGAGTCAGCGCTGATCCACATGAGTGACAGTCCCTCCGACTAGAAATGAACGAATAACCTGAAGTATATGCTAGTAACTACAACAGTTCACCTTGAACTGAGACATGCTGAGAGAACTGATGAGAAGTGAACACAGGTCCATCCGTCTCTGGCAGACTCGTGCCTGCTCGTGCCTCGTTAAACCACGCCCCCTCCGCTCATTTAAAATGCAAAGATGTCAGCCAATCACAACAGTGGGCGATTTTACTGAAGTCTCACAGCAGACACGCCTCTTGAAGCAGGGCATTCAGCCACAGGGCAAACAGCAGTATAGAAAAAATGCCTTTTATTTCTAAATTATGACATTTTATGATGTAAAAATCAAATGCCATGCCATGGGACCTTTAATTCAAGTATGGCTTTAACCAGATTAAGGTAATTAGAAATCACTGTTTACATGGTAGATTCTTAATCAGAGTATGGTCTTAATCAGATTAATATCGGAGTATTGTTGTCCATGTAAACGTAGTCATTGTCACATATTAAACAATCAATTTATCCAGCAATAATTTATGATCCATTACATAAAATGCTGAGCTACAATCTAACGATACAGCTTCTACTAAGTTATTATCATCAATTTGTGCTCATACTACTCCCTAATATTGATCTGTAATTCATATTTAGACATTATAAAATCACTATTATAACATTTACAATCATATTTTGTAAAATGCATCACTTCCTTTCTATTGAAGTATTGGTATTGACAATTGTGCCACATGATGAGTAATGTGAAACCTGAAAAAAACTTGCAGTAAACATTTTGTTCCCACCATATATTTCACATATCTGTATCTACAACAAAATGTGTGTTTGTGTGTGTGAGCATGTTTAGTCTGTATAAAATATTATTGTTTAAGCCTATTGTTTAAGTATTATTGTTTAAGTATTCATTTTCCGCCATATTTTGTGGTCTCAGTAATACATTTTAGGTTGACATAGGGTTGACAAAACTCAGTATGGGTCATCACCACGATGACCTGAGGTAGCCTGAGAGGTTTAAAAACAGCACCACCTAGTGGAGATTGCCCCTCCCAAATGCTTATAACTTTGGTTGTGGTTGACTTGTTTTCATAGGAGTAACTTTTTTTTGTCTCCTGAATCCTTGCCAAGTCCAACGATACCAGACTTGCCAGATTTCGCAGCATGGTAACTTAGCGCTAAAAAAACATTAGCGGATATCTTCGAATGCTAGTCTGACCAAGACGAAACCAGCGTCAGAAGTTCTGAAACATAGGTCGATAGCCAAGTGTTAATACCCAAATGTCAAAATATTGACATTAAGGGGAAGTAAAATCCAATCAAAGTCAGGTGTCAGTAATTTTTTATGTGTTTTTTCATATAAATGTCTATAACTCACCAAAATCGACACACATATGTATGGGCTCACTCCGAGGACACATAAAAAATGGTGGTATCATATCTCTTGGTGGCACAATAATAGAAAAAACATGAAATACAGGATTATGAAAAAAATTAATTCTAGGCCTTTGTTTAAATAACGCTTTGGAGTATAATTACGAAACTCGTTATGTGTTCGAGTTCTGCACCATGCCCTGAAGGTATTCAAAAGGTTTTAGGGCAGCGCCACCTTGTGGTCAAAATGTATAACAAGATATACAAAAAGGCTAATAACTTTTGAATAAATGTGTCTATAATAATGAAACTGGTTATAATACATTCCTTGGCTACTGCTGAGAACATAAATATAAATTTTGCCATACTTGGTCAAACTTCCTCTCCTCCATCTTGCTATTTGTTAAAAAACTACTTCTTCAAACTCTCCTAGGCCGTTTGTCCGATTTTCACCAAAATTTAATCGTATCATCTTCAGGCTGTGCCAAGAAAATATTATGGATTTTGCGTTTATAGGCAAAACCGTTTTCCTATATCGCTGCGACGAATTTGAGGCATGATGCCAAAATTACTCTTGAGGCAGTATCTCTGCAATGCTTTGACATATTGGCATCAAACTTTGCATGTGTCATTGTTCCCTTATTCTGACCACACCACATCAATTTCGTAACTGTGCCACCTATTGGTCAAAAGTGATAAACCATTAAATTATATTATTAGTGACTCTATATATGATATTTCAGCCATTTTGCCTAATCTTCTTAAACTGTATAATTGTTCATTGTTGCAGTTGGTTTGACACACTCAAACTACAATGCATTTTTCAGCCTTTTGCCTAAAATCATCTTAAAAGGTGATTAATTGCTCATTGCTGCAGTTGATCTGACACTCTCAGACTACAATGCATTTTTCAGCCTATTGCCTAAAATCATCTTAAAACGTGATTAATTGCTCATTGATTCAGTTGATCTGACACTGCCAGCCATTTTGGCATGTCTTGTCTTCTTCTTTGCGCTTGGCCCCGGTATTGCTGCTTGCAGCTATATTTATTATTAGGGGCCAAGCACCGAAGGTGCGAAGGCACCTATTGAAACCGTTCCCGTTCCTATTATTATTAGGGGCCAAGCACCGAAGGTGCGAAGGCACCTATTGAAACCGTTCCCGTTCTTATTATTAGGGGCCAAGCACCGAAGGTGCGAAGGCACCTATTGAAACCGTTCCCGTTCTTATTATTATTATTCATCATCTTCTTCTTCTTCTTCTTCTTCTTCTTCTTCTTCCGCCACGAAGTCTATGGCAGCCCATAGAACCGTATGGTAAAAAGTTGTGAAATTTGGCACACTAATAGAGGACAGCCTGACATGTCACCGTAGCAAATTTGGAGTCTCAAACTCAATCCCTCTAGCGCCACCATCAGTCCAAAATTTGACTCATGTTTATGCTAATAACTTTTGAACCATAAGGGCTAGAAACAAAATTCTTTTTTCCTCTGATTCCTTGGCTCAAGACGATTTCATTGCACCCTATGACGTCATTTTCCGTCATAAAAATTTTCCCGCCATTTTGAATTTTCCGAAAAACCTACTTTTACGAACTCGTCCTAGACGGTTCATCCGATTTGCACGAAAATTGAACCAGATCATCTTCAGACCATGCTGACAAAAAATCTTGCAAATCAAGTTGATTCGTCAAATCATTTGCGATAAACGCGCAAACAAATTTTACGTAGCGGTTGCAAAAACACTCTTAAGGCAATATCTCCGCAACGCTTTATCGTATTCAAACCAAACTTGGTACATGTCATCACAAGCATGACTTGAGGCAACATACAGCGTTTCGGCGCAGCGCCACCTACTGATCCGGAGATACGAAAAATTGCTATTTTTGCTTATAACTTCTGAACTGTTTGTCCAAAAATCATAAAAGTGGTCTCGTTACATTCAGGACGGCATGCCGAGTCGTCTGATATTCAATTTTACCATATCGGCCATTTTGGCTGTCGGCCATTTTGAATTTTGTCAAAAAATGCTATATTTTACAAATGCATTAGTATATTGTTACTAAACTCGGTATGTGACTTCCTTGCTATGCCCTGAAGGTACTCAAAAAGTTTTAGGGCAGTGCCACCTTGTGGTCAAAAGATATAACAAACTTGACAAAAATGCTAATAACTTTTGAATAAATTAGCCTAGTATATTGAAACTGGTCATAATAGAGTCATTGGCTCATGCCGATTCAATTGCAACCTATGATGTCATTTTCGGTCATGATAATTTCCCCGCCATTTTTAATTTTCCAAAAAACCTACTTTTACGAACTCGTCCTAGACGGTTTGTCCGATTTGCACGAAAATTGAACCAGATCATCTTCAGACCATGCTGACAAAAAATCTTGCAAATCAAGTTGATTTGTCAAATCGTTTTCGATAAACGCGCACACAAATTTTGCGTAGCGGTTGCAAAAACACTCATAAGCCTATATCTCCACAACGCTTTATCGTATTCAAACCAATCTTGGTATATGTCATCACAAGCATGACCTGAAGCAACATGCAGCGTTTCGGCGCAGCGCCACCTACTGGTCCGGAGATACAAAAAATGGCTATTTTTGCTTATAACTTTTGAACTGTTTGTCCAAAAATCATGTCTTCCGCACCATGCTTTGAAGGTACTCAAAATGTTTTGGGGCAGTGCCACCTTGTGGTCAGAGGTTATAACAAAATTTACAAACATGCTAATAACTTTTGATTAAATTAGCCTAGTTTAATGAAACTGGTCATAATACAGTCATTGGCTCATGCCGAGAACAGAGATACTAATTTTTCCATATTTGGTCAAAAATCCTGTCCTCAATGTTCTTATTTGATCAAAACCTACTTTTTCAAACTCATCCTAGACCGTTTGTCCAATTTCCACCAAAATCGAATCGTATCATCTTCAGACTGTGTCAACAAAAAGTTAGGGATTTTGCATCAATAGATGAAACCGTTTTTGTAAACCGCAGCGACGAAGTTGAGCCATTATGCCAAAATGACTCTTGAGGCTGTATCTCTGCAATGCTTTGACATATTGGCATCAAACTTTGCATGTGTCATTGTTCGCTTATTCTGACCACACCACATCAATTTCGTATCTGTGCCACCTATTGGTCAAAAGTGATAAACCATTAACTTATATTATCAGTGACTCAATATATGATATTTCAGCCATTTTGCCTAATCTTCTTAAACTGTATAATTGTTAATTGTTGCAGTTGGTCTGACACTCTCAGACTACAATGCATTTTTCAGCCTTTTGCCTAAAATCATATTAAAATGTGATTAATTGCTCATTGCTGCAGTTGATCTGACACTGCCAGCCATTTTGGCATGTCTTGTCTTCTTCTTTGCGCTTGGCCCCGGTATTGCTGCTTGCAGCTATATTTCATCTTCTTCTTCTTCTTCCGCCACGAAGTCTATGGCAGCCCATAGAACCGTATGGTAAAAAGTTGTGAAATTTGGCACACTAATAGAGGACAGTCTGAAATGTCACCGTAGCAAATTTGGAGTCTCAAACTCAATCCCTCTAGCGCCACCATCAGTCCAAAATTTGACTCATGTTTATGCTAATAACTTTTGAACCATAAGGGCTAGAAACAAAATTCTTTTTTCCTCTGATTCCTTGGCTCAAGACGATTCCAATGCACCCTATGACGTCATTTTCCGTCATAAAAATTTTCCCGCCATTTTGAATTTTCCGAAAAACCTACTTTTACGAACTCGTCCTAGACGGTTCATCCGATTTGCACGAAAATAAAACCAGATCATCTTCAGACCATGCTGACAAAAAATCTTGCAAATCAAGTTGATTCGTCAAATCATTTGCGATAAACGCGCAAACAAATTTTACGTAGTGGTTGCAAAAACACTCTTAAGGCAATATCTCCGCAACGCTTTATCGTATTCAAACCAAACTTGGTACATGTCATCACAAGCATTACTTGAGGCAACATACAGCGTTTCGGCGCAGCGCCACCTACTGGTCCGGAGATACGAAAAATTGCAATTTTTGCTTATAACTTCTGAACTGTTTGTCCAAAAATCATAAAAGTGGTCTCGTTACATTCAGGACGGCATGCCGAGTCGTCTGATATTCAATTTTACCATATCGGCCATTTTGGCTGTCGGCCATTTTGAATTTTGTCAAAAAATGCTATATTTTACAAATGCATTAGTATATTGTTACTAAACTCGGTATGTGACTTCCTTGCTATGCCCTGAAGGTACTCAAAAAGTTTTAGGGCAGTGCCACCTTGAGGTCAAAAGATATAACAAACTTGACAAAAATGCTAATAACTTTTGATTAAATTAGCCTAGTATATTGAAACTGGTCATAATACATTCATTGGCTCATGCCGATTCAATTGCAACCTATGATGTCATTTTCGGTCATGATAATTTCCCCGCCATTTTTAATTTTACAAAAAACCTACTTTTACGAACTCGTCCTAGACGGTTTGACCGATTCGCACGAAAATTGAACCAGATCATCTTCAGACCATGCTGACAAAAAATCTTGCAAATCAAGTTGATTTGTCAAATCGTTTTCGAAAAACGCGCACACAAATTTTGCGTAGCGGTTGCAAAAACACTCATAAGCCTATATCTCCACAACGCTTTATCGTATTCAAACCAATCTTGGTATATGTCATCACAAGCATGACCTGAAGCAACATGCAGCGTTTCGGCGCAGCGCCACCTACTGGTCCGGAGATACAAAAAATGGCTATTTTTGCTTATAACTTTTGAACTGTTTGTCCAAAAATCATGTCTTCCGCACCATGCTTTGAAGGTACTCAAAACGTTTTGGGGCAGTGCCACCTTGTGGTCAGAGGTTATAACAAAATTTACAAACATGCTAATAACTTTTGATTAAATTAGCCTAGTTTAATGAAACTGGTCATAATACAGTCATTGGCTCATGCCGAGAACAGAGATACTAATTTTTCCATATTTGGTCAAACATCCTGTCCTCAATGTTCTTATTTGATCAAAACCTACTTTTTCAAACTCATCCTAGACCGTTTGTCCAATTTCCACCAAAATCGAATCGTATCATCTTCAGACTGTGTCAACAAAAAGTTAGGGATTTTGCATCAATATTATCAGTGACTCTATATATGATATTTCAGCCATTTTGCCTAATCTTCTTAAACTCTATAATTGTTCATTGCTGCAGTTGGTCTAACACTATCAGACTACAATGCATTTTCAGCCTTTTGCCTAAAATCATCTTAAAACGTGATTAATTTCTCATTGCTCCAGTTGATCTGACACTGCCAGCCATTTTGGCATGTCTTGTCTTCTTCTTTGCGCTTGGCCCCGGTATTGCTGCTTGCAGCTATATTTTTAATCTTATATCTGTTATTTAACAATTGAGATAGTTCTTTAATGCTGATCTAACGGCAGAAGACACAAGCCACGATTTAAATCCCAGTTGTGCAGATGGGGTGTGTTGTAACACTGTGTTACAATGAGCCCCTATTAGAAATATGCCATTATATTCTATACTTTTATGAACTCTTTTGAGAAACCATGAGAAAAGGGTGAATAATGACTGAGAGTTAATGTTCAGAAATTATTAATTATTATTATGTTTTGAACTATGCTGTTTAGCTGTATTTAGTGATGTTGTCAAACTCAAACATTTTTAATTCTTAAAAAATGCCATTATTTTATTTTAAAAAGTGAATAATTGTATTTTGTTGACAAAATATTTTAGTTTGTCTTTTATATTTTTTTGATTATATCAGATAACATTTTAAGCTGTCATTTGGTCATGTTACGATGTACCCCACCTATGGGTATGTTGTCACATTTCACTTCCCTTCTTTCGGGGTGAATCAAGAAAAAAGTATACACTGTATTAATGAAACAAAACCACATAGTTGTACTAGACATGTGTGCAATTAATGTGGGAAAAAAATAAATGCTCTGAACCCCAAGTGGATTTACGCAAACTGAGAAAGTCAAAAAGCGTTAGGTTGTGCCCCGCTCTCCCCTATACTTGGTTGTAAATTCAAATTCTTGGTTGTATTTGTTGACATATTAGATTGGAGGGCTTTTACAGAGGGGATTCTGGATGTCTTATTTTGTGCTTTAGTAAATTAGAGAATACTGACAATAGCCTTAAAAAATAAATTTTCGCCATGTTTTTGGGAGTGAAAGGACCTATAACTCAGGATAGGAATGATATATCAACAAATCCCTCAGTAAAAGCCGTCAGAATATAGTTAAGTATAAGACTGTAAAAGTTGGTGCTTGTAGGGGCTACTGAAGTGAATATATATGACTCTGAGTGTCAGAAAAAACTCATTTTGAGAAAACGGCCTTTAAAGTTTTAAATTGTATAATTGCATACATTTCTATGAAACCCCTAACCTACAAACAAAATATATATTCAGTTCATTAATATCAGTAGCGTATAGAATTTCAAACACATGGAAATTGAAAAATGAATAAATAATAAATAGCAATAGCCTTAAGCTGAAGAGCTACCTTAACAAACACATAACAACAGTCACAAAAACTGCAGACGAACTGTCCCTGTTTGTTGTATGTCCATCTATATTGATTTGAATTCTGACAGGGTTTCATAATCTAATCTGTTGTTGTTTACTTTCTTTTTACTATCTCTTGCTACTTGGTCTATTGTGTGAACGTTTATGAGCTGATTTCGGCATTGCCGTTGCCTGCATTTTCTCTCAGGCGGAGAATACACAAGGAAGCAGCAGCGCGTATCATGTAGTGAGAAATTCACATCGACCAATCAGATGTGGTTTTTCGGCTGCAAACTTTTGCGGTTGGTTAGTTCTACAAAGGAAATGCCCCTATTTGAATTAGACAGCGCTGTGTGTGAGACTGAGAGCTTTATAATGATACCAAGCATGGCATGTTTCTGTGAATGGAGACGGCCCGGAAGCTTGCGTTTGATGTTTTCGGGTAGAAATCTAAAGGTGCAAGTTGACAAAATATAATGAAATAACCACCTTAATGTGTAATGTTGACATTTTTTTTTATTTTGACATGCAAGCTTACTTGTTAAGGGAGCAAACTGGCCCAAAATCTCAAAATTGACCACTGCATTAAAAAACAATGTTTTCACCTGCTGTGTCTCGCCTTAAGAGTATTTGTGTCAGTGAGTTGATTTTGATTCATTTCACCAGTTGCCTAAACAGTGATACGTGAGTGCAGTGGTATCAATAAATAGTTCCTTTTTGTCTCGCTTGTCCTTTTATGTTGCTTGCCCCCTTCCCAACAAGCACTTTGAAAGCGGGGTTCGTAACAGTAGCGCATACAGTGCGTGATTGTATTTTGTATGTATCGGTGTGTGTGGTGTTATGGCGGCGGCGTGGGGTGTGTTGATGGTTAGTGAAGGCCCTGACTGAAACCCCACGGTATGCTACTGCCTCTACCTATCGGAATACGATGCCAATCACAGCATGCATATACACTCACCCAAAGGATTATTAGGAACACCTGTTCAATTTCTCATTAATGCAATTATCTAATCAACCAATCACATGGCAGTTGCTTCAATGCATTTAGGGGTGTGGTCCTGGTCAAGACAATCTCCTGAACTCCAAACTGAATGTCAGAATGGGAAAGAAAGGTGATTTAAGCAATTTTTAGCGTGGCATGGTTGTTGGTGCCAGACGGGCCGGTCTGAGTATTTCACAATCTGCTCAGTTACTGGGATTTTCACGCACAACCATATCTAGGGTTTACAAAGAATGGTGTGAAAAGGGAAAAACATCCAGTATGCGGTAGTCCTGTGGGCGAAAATGCCTTGTTGATGCTAGAGGTCAGAGGAGAATGGGCCGACTGATTCAAGCTGATAGAAGAGCAACTTTGACTGAAATAACCACTCGTTACAACCGAGGTATGCAGCAAAGCATTTGTGAAGCCACAACACGCACAACCTTGAGGCGGATACAACAGCAGAAGACCCCACCGGGTACCACTCATCTCCACTACAAATAGGAAAAAGAGGCAACAATTTGCACGAGCTCACCAAAATTGGACATTTGAAGACTGGAAAAATGTTGCCTGGTCTGATGAGTCTCGATTTCTGTTGAGACATTCAGATGGTAGAGTCAGAATTTTGCATAAACAGAATGAGAACATGGATCCATCGTGCCTTGTTACCACTGTGCAGGCTGGTGGTGGTGGTGTAATGGTGTGGGGGATGTTTTCTTGGCACACTTTAGGCCCCTTAGTGCCAATTGGGCATTGTTTAAATGCCACGGCCTACCTGGGCATTGTTTCCGACCATCTCCATCCCTTTATGACCACCATGTGCCCATCCTCTGATGGCTACTTCCAGCAGGATAATGCACCATGTCACAAAGCTCGAATCATTTCAAATTGGTTTCTTGAACATGACAATGAGTTCACTGTACTAAAATGGCCCCCACAGTCACCAGATCTCAACCCAATAGAGCATCTTTGGGATGTGGTGGAACGGGAGCTTCATGCCCTGGATGTGCATCCCACAAATCTCCATCAACTGCAAGATGCTATCCTATCAATATGGGCCAACATTTCTAAAGAATGCTTTCAGCACCTTGTTGAATCAATGCCACGTAGAATTAAGGCAGTTCTGAAGGCGAAGGGGGTCAAACACAGTATTAGTATGGTGTTCCTAATAATCCTTTAGGTGAGTGTAGAAGCTCCTTCAGTTTTGTCAGCTGCTATCGCGTTTCTCCGGAGCTAATTACCCTCCTCCATCCCCAGCTCCTCCTCTCGTCCAGTCAGGATTTGGTATTCTGATTCCCCCTGAATCCTTCTAAATTCCCGAATTAGGTTGTACATTTAAATATTGACATTAATGCTATCTGCAGTACATTGTTGGTTCAGTTCTGTTTACCCTATAGGGTTTATCACTGCTCTCCCTGCTCTTATCCATGGTAGACTGCATGGATGCGCAGGGAGTTCTTGCCCAGAACAGAACCACACCGCCAAGCCAAACTATAATCTAATTGTCTATCATCTTTGCCGATAGTGGTTCTGACAGAAATTAGGTTTTGCACATTACTGTTGTTAATAAAACTTAATTTTATCTGCATATCATTTCAAGCTCAGTGCTTCGCTGTTAAATTTCCAATAAACAAACATGTAATATTATTATTACCTGCACTTATTAACCTATTTAAGCCCACTGGCAACTATAGTTGCCTTTTGTTTTCCTTTTGTAAGTATTTATCCATGTTTTATATCTCAATGACACGCAAGCAAACAACCAAATAAAGGATTTCAAGAAAAAAAGAAAAGGTTTTCACTTCCTTCCTGTCACATGAGGCTGCCAACTTCATACCCCTACTTCCAGGAAGCATAGCGAAGGCAAATCCTTCCAAAGAAAGGTTATTTTCGTGTTACTAATAAGCATTTTAAGTATTTATATATCTACATAATCATGAAGGTCTCTAGAATTATCCGAACAAAACAAATCTTACAACAGATCTACAGTTTTTTGTATACTTAGTCAAAAGTTCAAGCGGCAACTATAGTTGCTGGTGGGCAAATGACTTGTAAGTACATATATCATGGGGAAATGGGGTATACTGTGTTAATAGGTTAATAAATCAAGGTTTTTGGTCTTGTTTAGTGCTTTTTGCTTTCATAATATCCCACCTAAAACATAACAACCCTTTAACTGACATCTCTACTGTACATTAGACCTTATTTCGATAGGGAAAAATATCATATTTTATAATATTATGTCTTGAGGACCCTTCATCCAGTTTGGATGCGTTTTATTCTAATCGGTCAAGGACACTAATTATTTTTATGACTAGTAGCTTATGATTCCTTTATAATGTGGAAATTCAGACAAGTAATGAGTTTACATTTACATTATTATATGAAATCACCTACAGTCAGCCATATACTATGAATACTATGGGACTATTTTGTCATTTTGTTATTTTTTTTGGAAATCTTTCGTCATTCTATTTATTTATTTTCATTTAACTTTTTGATATACAATGCCCTGTTAGGGCAACTTAATGGCAGCACTTTGTTCTGCACTATATTCCACCACTTTAAGACAGATGTATTTGTTGTGTTTTCATATTCAAACGATTATAAGATAAATCGAGCTTTTTTGAATTTGCATCTAATGTTCTTCGACTTTTATACATAATACATTTGTTTATGAATAAAGATTGACCTGTTGAAAGCAGTTATTTTGAGTTAGATGCCAAATGTTCTCCTCCTATTCAAATTTGACATTGAAGGGGTGCCTACTACATATTTGCCCACCGGCAACTATAGTTGCCGCACATTCAAATACGATTTTCAAGAAAAAAAAGAAGAAAAAAAAACCTGGGGGAAATAAATGCAGAACATGTTCACATAGGACACTATTAACATGACTATATGCATGAAACCATTCAGAAAAATTTGGGCACAAAAGGGTTATCAAAACAGCGCAAAACAATAGTAATTTTATGATTACCACCACCTGTAGAACTCTCTCAAATGTTAATCTGGAGCCCTGCCTATTGTGTCTTTCTGTTTTGTTTCTTTTTGCGGCTATGCACTGTAGCAGTAACAGAGTAAAAACTAATACTGATTATAATCAAAAAGCACTATTACTACAGCTCACAATTAGTTTGAGTGATTAGTAAAGTATTAAACCTTGTTGAGCAACTCCACCACCCTAGCAACAAGTCAAAACACCATAGCAACAACAGCAACCCTCAAATCAATCCAGTGATTGGCTCTTTAAACAGATAGGCAGGACTTCATGTCAAGCATTGGTAATGATACTCTACACTTCATATGTTCTACTAATCAAAAGCACAATAAAAGCTGTATTTCTGTAACCTTGAGCTGGAGTGCGATTCCACATGTGTCTGAGATTCAGTGAAAGTGTCGACAGTGCAGAAACTCCCTCTTTATTCTGTCCATTATTCACCTTTACAATAACACTTACTCAGCACTTTAGTCAAAGTGAGCACTACATCACACACTGTTCCTCCCTGCGTCACTGTATAATCTACACACGAAAACAACTTCCTCAGGTGAACCTTTAGCTTGGCACGTTATTTAAGGACCGGAAAACTGAAGGCCGCTCGATACGGAAAATAAAATGGAGCATGCATAGATTAATGTCTGAACGTGTTCGCATGTTTAGTTCAGCAACTTGCATCCAGTTACCTTCTCAGAATTAATTTTTAATCAAATTTTGCGCACAATTTTCATTTCAAGTGGGCAGTAGACAGAAGAATAAAATACATTCTAAATGCAAATAATAAAATGCTACTAACTACAGTATATAATCATGCTTAGGACAGTCAAATTAACAAATAAACATTAGACTAAAAATAAAATTTAAATAAATATATAGACTTATCCCAACACATCCCATATGTTTGGTTGCCAATATGTCATGTACACTCTAAAAAATGCTGGGTTGAAAATGGACTAACCCAGCAATTGGTTTGTTCTAACCCAGTGAATGGGTCGTTTTAGCCCAGTGAATGGGTCGTTTTAACCCAGCAGTTGGGTTAAATGTTTGCTTAAAACAACCCAATTGCTGGGTTAGTCCATTTTCAACCCAATTTGGGTTGTTTTTAACCCAGCATTTTTTAGAGTTTATGGTAAGAACATGTAACATACGTAACAAGTGTTGAATATATATATATATATATATATAGCATTTTTTAGAGTGTACTTTGAAGCTCCAGATACTTCAATGATTGATATCCTATAAAAATAAGATACAATTATTTGATTTAGTATTATTAGTATTATATTATTTTATAATATAATTATAGATAAACTTATTTTATTATTAGATATAATAAAATAATGATATGTATTTTTCATACTAGGAATGGAAGGTCAAGTCTAGTATATTACATAACTGTATATATTATCAATGCATACAAATGACATAAAACAAAATGAGTATGCAAATCTAATTGAACATGTTTGCATATTTAATTCAGCAAGTGGCATCCAGTTATCTTCTCAGAAATTGTGCACAATTTTCTGAAGGCAAATTGTAAAATGCAACTAACTATGCAATTGTGCAAAGTTAGGATAGTAAAATAAAGACATAAAAATCAATGCATACTACTTTTTTTTGTGCATATTTGGCACGGTGTACATACTATATACTGCTGAAATGGTAAGAGTAGCATGGCAGTGTTTTATTCGGAATAATTTGTACTCAAACACAGAGCAAGGTCAACTTTTATCATCCAAACCAAACCAAACGCCAGCAGCACCATCACCGTAAGCACACCTCAGCTCTCGGCTTCCCTCATATTATCTTTGATCTGGGGTTAATAAACCGCTCTACTACTACGGTCTTGTCCACACTTAGACTCATTTTGCACAGGGCCCGTGGGTTCACACGAGGCACATGTAAAGCCAATGAGAGCTGCTGCCATCCCATATTTCTTAGTTATGGACAGCAATGTTATTTGAGAACAACCTACAGCCCTTTTCCAGAGGTAATAACCCTCACAGTGGAGTCGCTGTTTCAGCATGGAGTGAGAGGACATCACCCACGGTCTGCCCTCGTCTCCTGCCTGCAGACTCAATAACACTGAGTGTGCGTTAATGAGAGCGGAGAGCTACCGAGCTCAATTCAGCCTCGCCGTCATGCTTTCAGAGCATAGCCGAGGGTGTGATACCGATGCTAGCGCTTGACGTGCTAAAACTGCATTTACAAAAGTGTTTTCACAGTATTTAACGCCGCATTTGCAAATCAAGAAGCATCTTAGGCTGAAAATATGTCCGAATTATAATGTTAAAGGGGCTATATGTAGAATTCAGAAACTATTGTTATTAGCGACACGGTGGCCGTTACGTGAACTGCAGCCAGCAACTTACTACTTGTGCACGTAACATACAAGAGACTGAACGTGATTCAAGGCCCCGATATACTCATGGCGAAATTCTTTTTCGAAAGTAAAAAGTTGGAGATATGATGTTAACAAACATCCAGGCACCATCCACGCTGCTGAGAGCGATGTTTATATGAAAATATGACGTTTAGATGAAAATCGATGTAAATACTCAGATCAGGCATAACATTATGACTTCCTAATATTGTGTTGGTCCCCCTTTTGCTGCCAAAACAGCCCTGTCCCGTCGAGGCATGGACTCCACTAGACCCCTGAAGGTGTGCTGTGGTATCTGGCACCAAGATGTTACATGGTCTGCAACAATGCTTAGGTAGGTGGTGACCCTTAGGTAGGTGGTGACCATGACCCTGATAATCAGTAATAAAACAGATAGTCAGTGTTATTCACTTCACCTTGGTCATAATGTTATGCCTAATCGGTGTATGTGCTGGGCATTTTCCTCTCAATAACAAAATAAACACAGAACAAAAATGACATAAAATGACTGAATTAAATTGATTATTCAGACACATCCTATATGATTTTTTCTGAATAATAAAAAAAAAAACACTCATTAATGATGCATAAAAAAGGCTGGAAAACTTGGATATTCATACTGAGATGTTAAATATTATATTTAACAGTGTTATTACAGTATTATTGTTTTAAAGATGAACTTTAAATGAGCATTAGATGATGGCAAACATCATCTAAGAGTAAAAGTAGGTGAAAAGAGGATGCACAATTAAATATCCAATACTGTAAACTGGATATGTAATTGTGCATTTGCCCTATTTTTACATTTAAATTACTTTTGCCTATTGCTACAGTACTTTACAATACATAAAATAATATGACACCGATACCTTAAGTGATGTTACTGCCGCAGAAATGACACACTTCAGCTTTAAAATGCAACTAGATTTTTAAAATGAATAATATTACTTATATATTGTAAAAATATATATATTTTTTTTTTCAATAATAATAAAAAATGAATAAAAAAGCCTGGAAGACATTCGTTCATGTCACAAAAGGTGCAGGATGAGTCTTTTCCAATCACCAACTCTATACTGCAGTTGCTTTGCAAACATCAAAACACAATAAACCAAAAAAAAGGTTTAAACAAACAAAGGAACCGAAATCCCAGAATCCTCCAGAGCGCTGAACAAGTGTGACAGACAAAAGCGAGACCTTTCAGAATGTAAACGAGTACCTGGAGGCAACGCAACTTTCAGAGACAACAAATCTACATCTGCATCAAGTGTCACCAGCAGCACTTAAAAAAAAAAAACAATATTCACTTGAGATATAAGTGTGTACGCCACAGGTTCCCCTTCACTTTGAATTGCTCGGTCACAGCAGTGCATTTAGCGTCTATCAAAAACACAGAAGACAGAAAAAGAGCCTCGTCTTCAGGAGATTTACTTCAGTCTGAAAGCAAAACAAACCGATTTCTGCCTCAAGCCAAATGAACCAAACATTCACAGACATGAAACTAACAGCAGAGAACATGTTCACAATGGAATACTGCAGTATATACCGAAAACAGCATCATATGTATTCATAATATGAAACAGTGTCGCTAGTGGGGTGAAAGGTGGTAAATCCACTAAATCCAGTAGTTATTCTATATATTCCCCTACTCTTATGAATCAATATAACGTATACATTTGTTTGCCTGAGAGTTCAATGAATAATTTAGGCTAGTTAAAGAAGTTTTCCAAATTTCCTCTCTCCTCCTCCCTAAAAATGGTTTAGTCTGATGGTTAATTAGTGAATAGAACCAAAAAATAGATATGCATGTCAATAGGATTACAGACCTGCCAGCTGCTGATGTGATATTTTTAACAATACTGTCATGAAAACCTGAATACAACTCACTGCTATTGATGGATACATTTATTAGCTTTATTTAATAAAGTAGCACATTATCTTTATCAAAAATGAATACAGTGAGAAACTTAAATGGTTCTATTTTACATTTGACTGCACTCGTTTTAATTTCTGAAAATTGATCTCAGCTGTTAGACATCAGACTGACTGGAAAGCCATTTTATTGGCCTATTAAATTGCCGGTAGGCCTACTTTAAAAAAAGTTTATTTTATCATTGTACAAATTTCTTGTCTTTCATTGTCATTTTATTAGTTTGTCTTGCACAATAATACGTTATTAGTCGCTTAATGCCATTGTTTTGATATAATATTTATTTACAACTTTGCATATAAAATAAGTAAAAGCAATAACCTTTATTTACATTTATTTATTTGTCTGTTTTGTTAGAAATCCTTATTGGGTGCATGGCACCAGATGTACGCCTCCATGTCTCTATCCTATAGGTATATGATATAAGTGGAGGGAGTTAGGGGCCCACATCAATGTTTTTTTCAGGGGGCCCAGAATTCCCGAACTACGGCCCTGGTGCAACGTTACTATTATTGTCATTCAAGCTCAATGCACTGTAATCATTTTGCAATCCAGTTTTGTGTAAAAATATCTTATCTTTGGGAGCCTGACTAACTAGAAATTTTACATTATATGTACAGTATACATATCGCATACTATTAATAGACGGCTATATCAGCATGGCAAATATTTGGCTATTCTGAGATTATTGGCACTCATCTACAGACAGCCTTGTCAATGCAAAATAAACAATTATATGGTATAGAACAGGAGAGTCCAAAGTCCGGCCCGCGGGCCAAATGCGGCCCGGGATGAGTTTCAAACGGCGTGTCTATTAAAATATATGTGGCCCGCCATGCATAATTTACAAATCATACAGTTTCACAATGTCAACACAAGGTTTCACCAACATTTATCATGGGTTTACTGTGGTAACACTAACTGTAACCGTGGTAATTTGTCATAAATGTAGGTTAATATCTAATTTTATAAAATTTTTAATGTAGACATGTATTAAATGAGTAATAAAGGCCAAATTACAGACAATTTTTTGTCATAAACTTGCAGTTTTGTGCATTTGTATTTATTTGTTTATAGACTAAATACCATAAAGTCATTCCAGATATAGAACTTATATTTTTTACTTTTTGCCATGTGTGCACTGCAAAAAAATGCTCTTATTTAGTATTTTTTGTCTCGTTTCTAGTCTAAATATATACAATTCTTAAATCAAGATGCATTTACTAGATAAGTAAAATGATAAAAAAAATGATATTTTTTCTTGTTTTCTGGAAGATAAAATGAAATTTTTTGCTTAAAACAAACAAAATGATCTGCCAATGGGGTAAGAAAAATAATCTTGTTTCTGTTTGCAATCTTGTTTCTTGACTCTGTCCCAAACAGAAACAAGATTATTTTTCTTACCCCATTGGCAGATCATTTAGCTTGTTTTAAGCAAAAACGCAATTAATTTAGATTTTTTTCTCCCCAGATATCAAGAAAAAATATCATGTCAATGTCATTTTCCTTTTTAACAGCATCTTGATTTAAGAATTTTTAGATATTTGGACAGGAATAAAGACAGAAATACTAGTGTGGTTTTACCTGTGGTGATCTAAATAGAGTACTCGTTCATTTAAATAAGAATAGAGTTCTAACTCAGTAATAATATTTCACCCATTAAAACTTTTTGGTTGATGACAGTTTTACAGATATTGTTAAATATCTATAAATGTACATCTGTGTCCTATCACAAGCTACTCTACTTTCAGCTCAAGCTTTTGTCAAATCTGTCATGTTTCCAAGAAACAAAACGTGTTAGGTATAATAGAAAAGGGACCGGCCCCCGGGTGTGTCCACAACATCGAATCTGGCCCCCTTTTAAAAAAGTTTGGACACCCCTGGTATAGAATAAGCATTCATTTTAACAATTTCATCTCACCTGCCAATGAAAACTGGATATTGCTCAACTACGACTGCAAAAATAGTACAAGTTGTATGTAATTTAAACTGAATTATGAACTAAAGTTGAATTTATAACAAAACAGTAGGCTAAGTGTTCCATTTTTATTGATCAGATGGATAAACATTGAAATGAGAGCAGCTTCTCCCTGAGGCATATCATCTGCGTCTTTTAGCAAATCAGTATTCAGAAGCATTTCTCCGGCTAATTAATCTCTATATTTACATAATCAAGCCTAACGCATCTATTTGGCGAGGAAGAAAATGTTAAGCGGAACGTTTTGCGAGTTCACATAAAAGCGTAATTGACAGGAAGAGTGCTTACCTGTCAACTATCCCACACATGTCCATCTGTAGATCGCTAAAATTCCCAAACAACATCTGCTGCACTTTGATAAGATCCACTAAAGCACTGTCTGTTCGGATGAGGCGCATGCATCCTTGGAAAGCATTGAACGGGTTTCTGCAGACAGTGCCGTCTTCCGTGTTCGGGCATCCTGTGGACAAAAACACTCACATGTTCACCTGATGCCAAATACATACAAAATAATTGCAGTGTTGTTTTAGTATTATTAAGATATTATAATAGTATGTAAATGTGCAAGTGTGTGTCTATATTGTATCTATGTGTGTTTGAGTGGGAGAGAGTATGTGCTTTCCGTACATAATAAAACGTAATTTGTGGCAAAAAACTAGGGCTGTAATCAACCAAAGAAAATCTTGGTCGACTGAAGTCCTGAAATTTTCGACTAAAAATCGACTAAAATGACGTTAGGAAAAAAAAACGTTAAATGAATAAGCTGCGCACTGTGCGCAGTACTTGGTAGCCTTGTTGTCTGCCTCAATTAATTATAAATAAACATAAAAAACTAGTAGGCTATTTGCAGAATATTAAATCGTTTTTGAGCTGATTATTTTGCACTGAAATGAGTCTGACACACGAGTCTGACGGCTCTGACAGCGTTGCTTCACGTGCACCTGCGCAATATCATAGCCTATGACTTCCGAGAATATAGTACTGTGTCAACTAGATATCATCACAAGAACTTTTGAGGAATATGCAACATAATTTAGACAATTGTTTTTGTCATATGTATTATAATAACTGACAGACACTATCATTTCAGCCGCTCTGTGCAGCTCGAACAGGAGCTCAGCTTCGCGGCTGAGACACGAATAGACTATTAACTTAAAGCTTTTACTCTTAAACACAAAAGGCACGTCCACTTGAATAAAAAAGGAATATTTAATAAACAAGCCAGATCAAGAGCAGAGAAAACGCTCTCACAATTAAATAAATAATATACAAGAAAACTAGCCTTCTTCAATCTGTCTCTCTTCTCCAGTGGGTTGGGCTAATCCAAAAGAAGTGAAAACAAGGGGGTGTTCTGAAGACAGACTGTTACCTGTGAAACAGGGCTGCTTTAAAAACACCCCCATTAGCAATTAGTGCTTTCCACCTGATGAAAATGAACACGGCGCGGCAAAACTGATGAAGTGAACGCAGCAAAACTAATTAAATGAACGTGGCTCGGCAAAACTGATGAAATGAACGCGGCAAAACTGACCGTACAGATCCACTTAGCGCGGTGTTGTGACGCTTCCCCTCATGTGTATGTTGATGGGCGTTCCTCAAGTTTACTGCAATGGGTGTGCGTTTGAGCCAGCGGGAATGAAAAACAAAGGACCCGCGAGAGACTTCTCTTCGCCAGTGGGTTGGGCTAATCCAAAAGAAGTGAAAACAATGGGGGTGTTCTGAAGGCAGACTGTTACCTGTGAAACAGGGTTGCTCTCAAAACACCCCCATTAGCAATTAGTACTTTCCACTTGATGAAATGAACGTGGTGCGGCAAAACTGATTAAATGAACGCAGCAAAACTAATGAAATGAACGCGGCAAAAAATCGACCAATCAGAATTTTGGTCGAGCCAGAACGTATCGACTAATAATCGACTAATCGACTGGGAGATTACAGCCCTACAAAGCCCTCGTTTTTATCCTATTGATTACGTGTGGCAAGCAGGGCGGGGACGAGAGCCGTGGGGATGGAGCAAGGCCGGTGGTGCGAGCGTTACCTGCGATCCACACCGGTCTCGAGTCCCACAGAGGAGCTCCAGAAGGACAAAAGGAGGAGTGACGACAATGAAGGACCAGAGAGGACCAGGCCTGGACTTTATGTTGCTGTTTTGTTATGTTTATATGCGGCCGTGAGGGGCTGATTTACTTTCGTTTTGTTGTTTGATTATAGAGGGTATGCACATGACATCACCGTCGGCCAGAGTGACTGCGGTTACGCCCATTGACCGTTGACAAAACACATCTAAAATGCGAAAGAGCTTTGAGATTGACTGCACAAAGAGATTTGACACGAAATCTGAGATATATTTTTACAGACTGCCAAAAGCTACAGAACAGATAAGCAAATGGATCGCTGCAATTCACAGAAACAACTGGACTCTCCAGGCAGTGAAATGTGGATTTGCGGTTATCATTTTGTGTCACAACTCATCAGTTAAATATTTACCATCTTATACAGTATTCTGCATAATTGGATGTTTTTAAGTAAACACTGACAACAACTATACCAGTTTTAGGGCTGGACGATATGAATGTACACTCACCTAAAGGATTATTAGGAACACCATACTAATACTGTGTTTGACCCCCTTTCGCCTTCAGAACTGCCTTAATTCTACGTGGCATTGATTCAACAAGGTGCTGAAAGCATTCTTTAGAAATGTTGGCCCATATTGATAGGATAGCATCTTGCAGTTGATGGAGATTTGTGGGATGCACATCCAGGGCATGAAGCTCCCGTTCCACCACATCCCAAAGATGCTCTATTGGGTTGAGATCTGGTGACTGTGGGGGTCATTTTAGTACAGTGAACTCATTGTCATGTTCAAGAAACCAATATGAAATGATTCGAGCTTTGTGACATGGTGCATTATCCTGCTGGAAGTAGCCATCAGAGGATGGGTACATGGTGGTCATAAAGGGATGGACATGGTCAGAAACAATGCTCAGGTAGGCTGTGGCATTTAAACGATGCCCAATTGGCACTAAGGGGCCTAAAGTGTGCCAATAAAACATCCCCCAAACCATTACACCACCACCACCAGCCTGCACAGTGGTAACAAGGCATGATGAATCCATGTTCTCATTCTGTTTACGCCAAATTCTGACTCTACCATCTGAATGTCTCAACAGAAATCGAGACTCATCAGACCAGGCAACATTTTTCCAGTCTTCAACTGTCCAATTTTGGTGAGCTTGTGCAAATTGTAGCCTCTTTTTCCTATTTGTAGTGGAGATGAGTGGTACCCGGTGGGGTCTTCTGCTGTTGTAGCCCATCCGCCTCAAGGTTGTGCGTGTTGTAGCTTCACAAATGCTTTGCTGCATACCTCGGTTGTAACGAGTGGTTATTTCAGTCAAAGTTGCTCTTCTATCAGCTTGAATCAGTCGGCCCATTCTCCTCTGACCTCTAGCATCAACAAGGCATTTTCGCCCACAGGACTGCCGCATACTGGATGTTTTTCCCTTTTCACACCATTCTTTGTAAACCCTAGAAATGGTTGTGCGTGAAAATCCCAGTAACTAAGCAGATTGTGAAATACTCAGACCGGCCCGTCAGGCACCAACAACCATGCCACGCTCAAAATTGCTTAAATCACCTTTCTTTCCCATTCTGACATTCAGTTTGGAGTTCAGGAGATTGTCTTGACCAGGACCACACCCCTAAATGCATTGAAGCAACTGCCATGTGATTGGTTGATTAGATAATTGCATTAATGAGAAATTGAACAGGTGTTCCTAATAATCCTTTAGGTGAGTGTATATATATAACAGTGATCACCCGTGATTTAGACCTACCTATATTGTATTTATATAAAGAGTATTTGCTTTATGTATTTTCCCGGCGTTGAAATAAGGCTCATATAAATGTCAGGAAACACGATTCCTGGCTGCATGTCAATATCCATGGATCACTGGATCTTTGGTAAGTTGTAAGGAACACTATTGAGTCCAACCTTTAGTTTAATCTAATAATCGTTTGTTTTACTCGAGTTTCCCCTATTAAATCCAGACATGCAGCAGCTCTTCTGCCACCAAGTCCGGCTAAAGGGGTGTGTTCCGGCGGGAAAGTGACATCAATGCATACCCTCTATTTTGATCATTAGAATTGTGTTGAACATTTACAGGTTCCCGCCTCCTCCTTCCCTGTACTTGAACTTTGCTACATTACTATATTTATGTGCTTGGTCAGTGTTGTGGGTTTTGGTTATTTTGCTTTTGTAGGCACAATAACCCTGTTTAAATCTATGTGATAAACAAGTTAGGTCAAAAGTAATCTAAAAGTAATCTAAAAGTCAGAATACACAATCTAAAATGTGTAATTACGTTACTAACTACAATTTTCATGTAATTTGTAATCAGTAAACTACCACAATTTACCCAGAACCAGTGTTGGGGAAAGTTACATTGAAAAGTAATACATTACATCATTGCGCTACTCCCTTAAAAAGTAACTAACTGCGTTTCTTAGTTACTTTTTAAGAAAAGTAATTCCTTATGTTACTTTTGAGTTACTTTTTCTCACCTGGGCTGGGCTTATTTGTTAGTTTTTTTAATAAAAAAAAAGCTTTTCTCAACATTGAGAGAGGAGAACTGTCAGTCAATAAATGGGAAAACAAAGTAACTTCTGTTACTTATTTAAAAAAGTAACTCAGAAATGTTGTTGTAAATACTAGTTACTTGAAAAAAGTAATCTGATTACGTAACTCGAGTTACTTGTAATGCGTTACCCCCAACACTGTCCAGCACTGTATAAATAATATCTGGTTTGACTGATATATTATACGTGCTCTACTGCGGCCCAAGGGGAAACCATTGCAGACGAAAGAGACTGCCATGCATGCGTTACACTTTCTCCAGAGTCTGAGCTAAAGGCAATTAAGCCACCAGCCTCCAGGAGCCGAGAGCGATTCAGCCCCAAACTGCTTGAAAGGTAAACAAATGTGCTTTTCTCAGCGGAAGGTGTGTGTTGAGTGACAAGACGGATTGATTAACGTGAAGGATTTGGCTTGTGTAGAGGGAAATTACTCTGAGCTAGCGTGTTGCTTTGTGTTAGCAGAAGGCGATGGATGGCTAAAGGTTGTTCTTACCGCCTAAGAATAGCTGGCTGTCAGGCGCGACAGGGAAGGAAGTGGACGCTGTAGAGCTGTCCGTTTTGTCCAGGGTGACTGCGAGACGCCCTCGACGGACAACTAGCTCCACCGAGTGCCACTGACCATCATTTAAATTGGCACCTGTGGAAATAGAACCAGCATTGTGGATCAGGCAAAAAACAACAGTCTCACAGTGCTGCATTAGGGAGATTATTTTCACATAAACCTCAACAAAAAGAACAGCTTTCAGCATCAGGCTAAAAGCATACACCGATCAGGCATAACATTATGACCAGTGAAGTGAATATCACTGATTATCCCTTCATCACGGCACTTGTTAGTGGGTGGGATATATTAGGCAAGTGAACATTTTGTCCTCAAAGTTGATGTGTTAGAAGCAGGAAAAATGGGCAAGCGTAAGGATTTGAGGGAGTTCGACAAGGGCCAAATTGTGATGGCTAGCATCTCTAGGGTCAAAGCATCTCTAAAACTGCAGCTCTTGTGGGGTGTTCCCGGTCTGCAGTGGTTAGGCGACCAAGGCTCATTGATGCACTTGGGGAGTGAAGGCTGGCCCGTGAGGTCTGATCAAAAAGACGAGTTACTGTAGCTCAAATTGCTCAAGAAGTTAATACTGGTTCTGATAGAAAGGTGTCAGAATACACAGTGCATCACAGTTTGTTGTGTATGGGGCGGCATAGCCGCAGACCAGTCAGGGTGCCCATGCTGACCCCTGTCCACCGCCGAAAGCCCCAACAGTGGGCACTTGAGTATCAGAACTGGACCACGGAGCAATGGAAGAAGGTGGTCTAGTCTGATGAATCACGTTTTCTTTTACATCACGTGGATTGCCACAAAGCAAAAATGGTTCAGGAATGTTTTGAGGAGCACAACAACGAGTTTGAGGTGTTGACTTGGCCTCCAAATTCCCCAGATCTCAATCCAATGGAGCATCTGTGGGATGTGCTGAACAAACAAGTCCGATCTATGGAGACCCCACCTCGCAACTTCTTGGTGCCAGATACCACAGCACACCTTTAGGGGTCTAGTGGAGTCCATGCCTCGATGGGTCAGGGCTGTTTTGGCAGCAAAAGGGGGACCAACACAATATTAGGAAGGTGGTTATAATGTTATGCCTGATCGGTATATAGGGAATGGGATACTAGCAAAGTACTTCATTCATAAAGTTAAAAACCTTTAGACATATTGCAATGCATTTGTTTGATTGTCTCATATAAACATGTTTATAATGCCACATGCTGTCATTCTCTGTTGACTTTGTGCTACCCTTGACAAACAAGAGAGATGTGTTTAGCTTTTACTGTCAAATAAACTGAAACTGTACATGTGATTATATCTGAGTTTAACCTGCTGTGATGTCCGTCATGATCCGTCCAGTCTTATGGATCTGTAGTCGTGCTCTCGCCTCGCTCAGATAAAGCCACAGCGTTCCTCCGTTATGCTGCAGGTCAAAGGTCATCAGCAGGCCCGCTTTGTTCCACGTTCTGAATTGCAGACTGACCGACAAGCTTTCTCCACTGGAGACCCAGGGCAAACTGAGAAAACTTCCAGGACTGGCAAACGTCACCGGCACATCAATGGATTCGGCGCATGTAAAGGTGACATTCCCCTATGAAAGCACAACATATTGTAGTATAACCAAGAACATTTTTAGAGTGAAGTACCGCAGCCATGACGTCTGCCTCATAAATTATGCATTTGCCTCCCTGGCTGTTCCTGATACCACTGTCACGGTCATTGCGACAATGAATTAAAGGGTTGGTAATTGGTTTAACCCCCAAATTCCCAAGACAGTGGTTGTAAAAAATGTATAATAGAGGAGAACATGGTAAGGGTCACAAAAATGCTAAACTCTCATTAAGGAAAAATGAGGCAGCCAAACAACTGACAATTGCTAACAAGCCAAATTAAGCAACCCGAAGACATAACTGTATTAACATATGGTTTCTGCTTACTGCAATAGCCACTTGCTTCTCTTTGGCTCGATCAATCACGCTGATATCGTTGTAAAGCACATTTTCCAAGCAGCCATGGAAGTTTCTTCTCGAATGGGATTTCTGGAGTCCAGCCAATGACGTACCACCAAAACTGATCTTGTGAAAGAACGACAGATTCATGTCAGAAATCACACAGATTAATGGAGTGTTACGCATTTAATACTGACTGTCGATACTGTATCAACTATGCAAATCTTTGTTTTATTTCCAGTGTGTCAAATGAATCTGAAAGCAACTCTTTTATGATGCAATATTTGATTGCCGATAAAGTAACACGAGGGCTAAAATGCACAAGACTAATGACAACAAGGATCACATGAACAATCAAACAATTAACCAATCAGAAAATGACACAAAAACAGGGGAAGCCCAAGTCATGATCACATGATGGCAAGGGAACCACAAGACAAACCAGGAAAAAAAGGAACCGTGACTACAAAATAAAAGAAACCATGAACATGAAACAAAACTAGACAAGACAGTAATACATTCAAAAACTGTAAATATTAAAATAGTTTCAAAAATATTGTTCCAAGACTTGAGACTAGGTAGTGTGAGAAAATCACTTAGTAACCATGTCAGTGTAGTTATTTCCAACAAATAGATTTTATTTTAATATCTATATGCAAATGTATTTATTATGTAATAATAATGAATTGTATTATATATAATATTATTATATACGTATTTCTTACTTTTTATTGTTTATTTATTGTGTACCCTTTATGGCTACTAATCATTTATTTTAATAATGTATTCTTTTTCATTTATTATTCTTTTTATTTATTACCTTTTTATTGTTTTATTTGTATTTTTATGTGCCTTTTTATGACCTCAATTTCATGTAAAGCACTTTGAAGTACTATTGTGTATGAAATGTGCTATATATAAATAAACGTGCCTTGCCTTGAATGCATAATGCTAGTTTACTGTAATAGAAGATATAAGTATTGAAATGTACATACATTAGCAGTTTATCATAACAGAGTGAATAAAGTGAATTCTCATACTAAACTAATTACACATGGACATTCTAATTCTAGTGAATTTATGTCGTATGCATAATTCACGTGTACGTATGTTTTGTGTGAGCAATTTCAAATGCTACGAGCTGCTCTGTAAGTTATACTGGACTAATTATGTGAGAGGTCGTTAAAGGCTCACCTCGTTAATCTCAGAGTGACTCGAGTACTCAGGGAGCTGTAACTGCTGGGTATTTTTGTCCACGGTGAAGTTAACTAGTCCTCGAACCCGCTCGATGCTGACGTGGTGCCAGTGCTGGTCGTCCAGCAGACTGCCCAGTGACACGAGAGGGTGAAAATCCCCCGACGAACCCCTGCCTGAATCAAACACAGGATCATTTGATGGTTAAGATGGCTTGTTGCTGTTACAAATGTTTGGTTAAACCTTAAACATCTTTCAGCAGAAACTTACCTTAGAAAAAATTCAATAACCATTTTTTATTTCTGAGGTGTTAACTGAATTAACACGGAGGTTGCTGTTTGAAACATGTGTTGTATATACAGTTTTACATACTATTTATAAGCATAATAAGTAGTACACAGAATTTACTGCAGCTTGCAGAACACCCTGACTTTGCAGAGTTAGACACATTCCTGGGTCAACATGCACTATATTGCCAAAAGTTTCGGGACGCCTGCCTTTACACGAACATGAACTTTAATGACATCCCATTCTTAATCCGTAGGGTTTAATATGGAGTTGGCCCAGCCTTTGCAGCTGTAACAGCTTCAACTCATCTGGGAAGGCTTTCCACAAGGTTTAGGAGTGTGTTTATGGGAATTTTTGACCATTCTTCTAGAAGCGCATTTGTGAGGTCAGACACTGATGTTGGACGAGAAGGCCTGGCTCGCAGTCTCCGCTCTAATTCATCCCAAAGGTGTTCTATCGGGTTGAGGTCAGGATTCTGTGCAGGCCAGTCAAGTTCCTCCACACCAAACTAGCTCACCCATGTCTTTATGGACCGACGCTTTGGTCACTGGTGCGCAGTCATGTTGGAACAGGAAGGGGCCATCCCCATTACCACAAAGTTGGGAGCATGAAATTGTCCAAAATGTCTTGGTATGCTGAAGCATTAAGGGTTCCTTTCACTGGAACTAAATGGCCTTTCCCAACCCCTGAAAAACAGCCCCACACCATAATCGCCCCTCCACCAAACTTTACACTTGGCACAATCCAGTCAGGCAAGTCCCGTTCTCCTGGCAACCGCCAAACCCAGACTCATCCATCGGATTGCCAGACAGAGAAGCGTGATTGGTCACTCCAGAGAACACGTCTCCACTGCTCTAGAGTCCAGTTGCGGAGTGCTTTACCCCACTGCATCCGACGCTTTGCATTGCACTTGGTAATGTAAGGCTTGGATGCAGATGCTTGGCCATGGAAACCCATTCCATGAAGCTCTAAACACTGTTCTTGAGCTAATAAGAAGACCACATGAAGTTTGGAGGTCTGTAACTATTGACTCGGCAGAAAGTTGGCACACTGTGCACCTCTGCATGCGCTGACCCCCCTCTGTGATTTTACGTGGTCTACCACTTTGTGGCTGAGTTGCTGTTGTTCCCAATTGCTTCCACTTTGTTATAATCCCACTAACAGTTGAGCGTGGAATATTTAGTAGTGAGGAAATTTCCCGAATAGACTTATTGCACAGGTGGCAACCGATCACTGTACCACGCTTGAGTTCACTGAGCTACTGAGAGCGACCTATTCTTTCACAAATGTTTGTAGAAGCGTCTGCATGCCTAGTGCTTGACTTTATACACCTGTGGCCATGGAAGTGATTGGAACAACTGAATTCAATGATTTGGAGGGGTGTCCCAATACTTTTGGCAATATAGGCCTAGTGTATTTTGTTTATCCTAGAACAACGTTCCTGACTGAAAATTTAGTCCTAACCACATCCCTGCCCCTAAACCTAACCTTACCCATTTGTTATCCCCAAAAATCAGAGGGAAATGATAGGTGAATAACACTGATGTAGAAGCAATTAACACTGTTTGTCAGCCACAACTTGACATAAACTGTAAACTTGACCCTCAAATCTGATTGGTAGATTGGAATGCTGTTCCAGGATCAAGAAAGATGTTGTATGTGGGGAAATCAGGTTCTGCCATCTTGCAAGTTTTCATTTCTGAACATAGCCAAGATAATAGAGAGATAAATATGAGATGTTTTCTCTGGCTGCAGTAAATATAAGGCAGAAAATAGTTCCATAAAATATGTATGATTAAAGAAAAATAAGACTTTTTCTGCAAAAAATTGCAGGGTTGTTACTGTTAACTATAACTAAAACCATAAAAAATAAAATTTTCATTAATTGAAATAAAATTAAATATTAAAAATGTAAGCTTTTTTATATCAGCTAGCTGCCATGGCAACATTTCTAATCTTTGTTTAAGTCCTAAAATAACCTAAAATAACTTAAAGTAAAACGTAATAAAAACTATATACACTCACCTAAAGGATTATTAGGAACACCTGTTCAATTTCTCATTAATGCAATTATCTAATCAACCAATCACATGGCAGTTGCTTCAATGCATTTAGGGGTGTGGTCCTGGTCAAGACAATCTCCTGAACTCCACACTGAATGTCAGAATGAGAAAGAAAGGTGATTTAAGCAATTTTGAGCCAGGCATGGTTGTTGGTACCAGACGGGCCGGTCTGAGTATTTCTCAATCTGCTCAGTTACTGGGATTTTCACGCACAACCATTTCTAGGGTTTACAAAGAATGGTGTGAAAAGGGAAAAACATCCAGTATGCGGCAGTCCTGTGGGCGAAAATGCCTTGTTGATGCTAGAGGTCAGAGGAGAATGGGCCGACTGATTCAAGCTGATAGAAGAGCAACTTTGACTGAAATAACCACTCGTTACAACTGAGGTATGCAGCAAAGCATTTGTGAAGCCACAACACGCACAACCTTGAGGCGGATGGGCTACAACAGCAGAAGACCCCACCGGGTACCACTCATCTCCACTACAAATAGGAAAAAGAGGCTAAAATTTGCACGAGCTCACCAAAATTGGACAGTTGAAGACTGGAAAAATGTTGCCAGGTCTGATGAGTCTCGATTTCTGTTGAGACATTCAGATGGTAGAGTCAGAATTTGGCGTAAACAGAATGAGAACATGGATCCATCATGCCTTGTTACCACTGTGCAGGCTGGTGGTGGTGGTGTAATGGTGTGGGGGATGTTTTCTTGGCACACTTTAGGCCCCTTAGTGCCAATTGGGCATCGTTTAAATGCCACGGCCTACCTGAGCATTGTTTCTGACCATGTCCATCCCTTTATGACCACCATGTACCCATCCTCTGATGGCAACTTCCAGCAGGATAATGCACCATGTCACAAAGCTCGAATCATTTCAAATTGGTTTCTTGAACATGACAATGAGTTCACTGTACTAAAATGGCCCCCACAGTCACCAGATCTCAACCCAATAGAGCATCTTTGGGATGTGGTGGAACGGGAGCTTCGTGCCCTGGATGTGCATCCCACAAATATCCATCAACTGCAAGAGGCTATCCTATCAATATGGGCCAACATTTCTAAAGAATGCTTTCAGCACCTTGTTGAATCAATGCCACGTAGAATTAAGGCAGTTCTGAAGGCAAAAGGGGGTCAAACACAGTATTAGTATGGTGTTCCTAATAATCCTTTAGGTGAGTGTATAGACCTATTTTTTTTTTAAATGACAAAAATACACAACAAAATTACTAAAACTTTAAAGTGAAAATATAAAAATAAAATATTCAAAATATTAACAAAAACTATAAAAGTATAACGGCAACACTAAAATAATACAGACCCTGAAATATAGACCTGCAGGAAACTTTCATTACAAACGTGTCATGACAGCACAGCATGATTACAAAGAAATATTACACTGAAATAGCATTTTCTTGTAAAATGTACTCTAATAATCTGAAGTTTAAGACTTTGAAGAAAAACATTGTAAATTGTAGTTGCCATGTCTGGTTGACAAGGAAAAGAGTTAAGGTGAGGCAAACGGTACTTTAATAATCCAAACAAAAGGCAAAAAATTCTAAATATTAACATAAACTATAATAGTATATCAGTGACTGACGGACACTGGAGAAACGTGCCACAGAATGTGTTCTCAGCATGTTCTCCCTCTATACGAAACACATCTATCAATTATTCATCAGAGTTACAGTGACTTGCGGCCGGTCGTGCCGCTGGTCAGTTACCATCAGAATACAAACAAGCTCTGCTTTGTTTTTATGCACATGCGAGGACGGCTGTATGCTCTGATGTCATTTAACATTTAGTGTTTTGCTGCTCAATATTTCATGGTCTTCGCTCCTTTTAGAAAGCATGCTGAGCGGCTCTCAGCCTTGACCTCTCCTGTTCGCTCATACGACAATGATACTCATATTTGTGTTTGAAGAGCAGCTCTGATTAACACCACAGGCACATGGAAATATAATATATGACATCGCTTTTTCAACGTGTCACCATCTGACAATGAAAATTTGAGAAACGTCTGTCCTCTTCTGTTATCTCGGTAAAAGTGACCCTGAATTTTTGACCATTTTCGCTCAAGGCTTTTACATTGGACATCAAGTGCCTATCAAACCTATCAAAGTACCACAATGGTAAACAATCTTCTTTAAAGGATTAGATAATTTCCTGATAATTTACTCACCTCCATCTTATCCAAGATGTTCATGTCTTTCTTTCTTCAGTCGAAAAGAAATTAAAGGGATAGTTCACCGTGAAATGAGAATAAAGCCATCTTTTACTCACCCTGCTGTTGTTCCAATTCCCTATGTCCCTCTTTTCGGACCTCAAAAGCAGAAATTTTAAAAATAGTCCTACACACGCTGACAGTGGCAGTGAATGGCGACCAAACTAAAACTTAGCAAAAATTATACAAAAGTATCACGAAATGATACAGTGAGACGTGCGCCATATATGGAAAGTGTTCAGGAGGCATATTATAAGGTTTTGCAAGAAAGAAACCAATATTATTCAGTCAAAATACTGAGCTCGGACGTTACTCTGTGGCGTTCCTGTAAGTGCAAGCGAGCCGCCAGCAGCCGCTCACGCAGTGTTGTCATGACAACCGGTACACAACATTCACTTAATGAGGTTTTATTATTAGTATAATAAGTCTATACTAATAGACTTAGTATAGACTTATCGCGTTTGTTTCTATTGAGCCTAATTTCTCAAAATGGTGCGTGTGTGTGTGTGCTTATGCTCTTTGATACCAATCTTTCGTTTGAAAGCCACGTTTCTAGCATCTGTAAAATTGCATTCTACCATCTTAAAAATATATCTAAATTTCGGCACATGCTCTCAATGCAACAGGCCGAACAGTTAGTTAATGCGTTCATGACCTCAAGGCTAGATTATTGTAATGCTCTACTGGGTGGTTGCCCTGCTCGCTTAATAAACAAACTCCAGCTGGTCCAAAACGCAGCAGCGTTACTAAAACCAGGAAGTATGATCATATTAGCCCAGTTCTATCAACACTGCACTGGCTCCCTATTAAACATTGCATACATTTTAAAATATTGCTTATTACTTACAAAGCACTAAATGGTTTAGCTCCAGTACTTGAGCGAGCTCTTAACACATTATACTCCATCACGTCTACTGCGGTCTCAAAATTCTGGCCAGTTGATAATACCGAGAATATCGAAATTAACGGCAGGCGGTCGATCCTTTTCCTATTTAGCACCTAAAGTCTTCCTAGAATTGTTCGGGAAGTAAACACACTCTGTCAGTTTAAATCTAGACTAAAAACACATCTCTTTACTATGGCGTACACATAAAATACTTTTTCAATGAAATGATTGTTAGGCTACATTAACTAGGTCAGCCGGAACCGGGAACACTTCCCATAACACCTGATGTACTCGTTACATCATCAGAAGAATGGCATCTACGCTAATGTTAGTCTCTCTCTGTTTTATCCCGAGGTTTACTGCAGTCAGCCGGATCCAGGCCGTATCCAGATCAGATTGTGGACCTGCGCCCAGACATGACCAACGCATCCCTGAAGTGTCTGCAGAGACCGTGTCAATTATACGCCCCCTGGAATTGCCTCATCGACACGGCATCCTCAATAAACCTCCGGCGTGATGACTCTGATTGTTTGAATATTCCTATTTAATAATTGTTAAAGGGTTAGTTCACCCAAAAATGAAAATTCTGTCATTAATTACTCACCCTCATGTCGTTCGACACCCGTAAGACCTCCGTTCATATTCGGAACACAAATGAAGATATTTTTGTTGAAAGCTGATGGCTGAGAAAGGCTTCAAATAGGCCTCCATTGGTACATTTACACTCCCACGACCCATAAAAAGGCACTTAAAACGTCGTTAAAAACACAATGACTCTACGACGACAATAGTTTTTGTGCGAAAAAAAAGCAAAATAACACCTTTGTCCAACTTGTTCTTGTCTTCCGTGTGTGCGTTCGGACACATGACCCAGAAGCGATTTGTTTACAAGCAGAGGAAGACGCGCGTATCTAAGCTGTTGAATTCTACATTGATCGTGCTTTAGGTCTCGGCGTAGTGCTCAAAATGGGGCTAAAGTGCGCATTTCATGGATTCCCGAACCCCGGCGCTACGTCATATTCTCGCGCATGCGTCGTGGAGGCACACACGGAAGGCAAGAACAAGTTGTTATTTTGATTTTTTTTTTCGCACAAAAACTATTGTTGTTGCATTGTAAAATTATTGTAGAGCCACTGTGGTGAGATGGACTTTGTAACGACGTTTTAAGTGCCTTTTATGCGTCTTGGGAGTGTAAATGTACTGAATGCCAATGGAGGCCTATCTGAAGCCTTTCTCAGCCATCAGCTTTCAACTAAAATATCTTCATTTGTGTTCCGAATATGAACGGAGGTCTTACGGGTGTCGAACGACATGAGGGTGAGTAATTAATGACAGAATTTTCATTTTTGGGTGAACTAACCCTTTAAATCGATATGTCATCCTCAATAAAACCCGTCTCCGGCGTGTTGCCTCCGATGTTTCGAATATTGCACTTTAATAATTGTTTCATCAATATGTGATCCTCAATAAACCCGTCTCTGGCGTGATAACTCTGATATTTCGATTATTCCTATTTAATAATTATTTAATCAACACATCATCCTCAATAAACCCGTCTCCAGCGTGTTGCCTTCGATCTTTCGAATATTCCGATCTATTATGACCTCTGACCTGTAAAGTTGTCAGAATAATAATCATACACTGTTTGTTAATTGGCCAGAGGAGAACTGGCACCCCAACTGAGCCTGGTTTCTACAAAGGTTTATTTTTCTCCATTAGGTCACCTGATGGGGTTTTTGTTTCCTTGCCACTGTTGCCTCTGGCTTGGCTTGCTCAGTTGGGGACACTACATTTTTCAACTAAATATCCAAATAAATCGAATTGTTAAACTAAATTAACCATTTAAAATAAATTACTGATCGAATTACTGATCTAAAGCCCACATTGTCACTGTATGATAATTGAAATGAACTGTTGACATCACTGTTTTCTCCGGAATGGCAATACGGCTGAATAAAATTCTGTTGCATTATTTTCCTGTTTAACACTGTGAAGCTGCTTTGAAACAATCTGCATTGTTAAAAGCGCTATATAAATAAAGTTGACTTGACTTATCCTGGGTACCATGACAACAGTGTGGTTGCTGGCTCGCTCGCACACATCACAGAAACGCGCTCAGAGTAACGTCCGAGCTCAGTGTTTTGACTGAATAATACGGTTTCTTTCTCGCAAAACCTTATAGTATGCCTCCTGAACACCTTCCATATATGGCGGGCGTCTCACTGGATCATTGCGTGATACTTTTGTATAATTTTTGTAATGTTTTAGCCTGGTCGCCATTCACTGCCCATATATAGAGGAGCGCGTGCAGGACTATTTAAAACATTTCTGCTTTTGTGGTCCGAAAAGAGGTACATAGGGTATTGGAACAACAGCGGGGTGAGTAAAAGATGGCTTTATTTTCATTTCAGGGTGAACTATCCCTTTAAGTTTTTGATGAAAACATTCCAGGATTGTTCTCCACATAATAGACTTCAATGGCAACCAACGGGTTGAAGGTCCAAATCAATGCAGTTTCAAAAGGAAGGGATTCGGAGTCTCTGCATGATCCCAGACGAGGAATAGGGTCTTATCTAGCCAAACCATCGGCCATTTAAAAAAAAAAAAAAAACATGTATATATTTTTTTTAACCTAAATTTTATCATCTTGCACTGTTCTGTGACGTCCCATGGATTGCGCAATCATGTCGGAAAGGTCACGCTAGACGTAGGCGGATGTACCGCCCCAACTGACTAATACAAACGCCTTTTACCAAAAAACACTCCATCTCCAACTTGCTAAAGGATGTTTGTATTAGTCTTTGCGCGAGCGCTTTGTAAACATGGGGACGGTACTTCTGTCTACGTCTAGCGTGACCTTTCCGACGTGATTATGCAATCCGTGGAGCGTCGCAGAGCAGCACAAGATGAGCAATTTAGGTTAAAAGGTATACACATTTTTATATTTTTTAGAAAATGGCCGATGGTTTGGCTAGATAAGACCCTATTCCTCGTCTGGGATCGTGCAGAGCCTCTGAAGCCCTTCCTTTGAAACCACATTGATTTGGATCTTCAACATTGGTTGCCATTGAAGTCCATTATATGGAGAAAAATCCTTAAATGTTTTCCTAAAAAAAACGTAATTTCTTTTCCATTGAGGAAAGAAAGACATGAACATCTTGGATGAGATGGGGGTGAGTAAATTATCAGGAAATGTTCATTTTGAAGTGAACTAATCCTTTAAAGGGAGCTTATTATGCCCTTTTTCAAAGTCTTTGACCTACTAGAACAGGTTTTCATGCTTGAATGTTCAAAAAAACTTTTTTTTCACATATTCTCCACTGTTGCAGCTCCTCTCTTCCCAGTCTGTCAGTAACGCTCTGTTTAGATCCTGTCTCTATGAAGTTTCAGAGTGTTCAGAAACAAACAGTGACACTCATATAGAGAAGAACTCCCGCTGGAGGGACTTTGTGCTTTGAAACTTTGCAGAACTTTATGCTTTTTAATGCAGCAACATTACACACTATAGACAGTTGAAAATGTAAAAAGCATAAATGAAGAATATATTCATTTATTCCCTGAGCCATCATTTCTTACCACTGTAAACAAACCCTTCTGAAATGTTTACCACTGTCACCTGAAAGTCGTCCTGTTTATGCAATGGAAAAATGTCATTTCTTAATATAACCATATTAGACCACACAGTCGAAGTGCTGCTCGAGTGTCAAAGCAGAAGGTGAGATAAAGCTGCTCTAAACATCTCAGCATCTCAGCCCACACCACAGTTTATTTCACAGATCTGGAGCTGAGAGCCTTCTACTTTAAGGGCTGATAAGTAAGGTTTTGAGGCTTTAAAAAAAATTACAGTTTTACACCAGCCAGTCGCAGGTTGTGCAATAAGCATGCAGGGATTTTACAGATTGTCTTGTTGATGCATTGGTGTTTGATATTCATGGCAATTACATTTTTTGTATACATTTATTTTTTATTTTAGTTTAAATATTAGTACTTCAACTAGTTAGTTGCAAAGGCAAAATTTAAAATGCATATCCACTGTGTGTCACAGTCATGTTCTGTTTGTTTTGGTTTTCAGTCATCACATGTGATCTGTATTCCCACCACTCATCAGTCACCATGGACACTAACTATCATCACTGCTGTTTTGTTTTTGTGTTAATCATCTCCATGTATTTAGTTCCTGCTTGTGTTCTGTACGGTATTGTCTGCGCTATGTGCACTCTGTTTCGCATGTTGGCTGTTATCTTGGAAATATCTATTAAACATTGTTATATCTTCTAATCATCTAAATTAGAGAAAACGTTACACTCGATATGAATGTATATTTAATGCATTTGGCTTGCAAACACACGCTGTAAATAGACAATGAAAGGAACATCAAAACAGATTATTTACTTTTTTTTAATTCGTGCTTCAGAACGACTAATCCGAAAACTCATGGGTGTATCAAAATGAATGTCTGTGGCGACCTGCAAAACAAACTTAAAGGGGTAGATCACCCAAAAATGAAAATGTCCATAATTTACTCACCCTCAAACCATCCTAGGTGTATATGACTTTCTTCTTTCAGACAAACACAATCATTAAATATATTAAATAATGTTCTGGCTCTTTCCAGCTTTATAATGGGAGTGAATGGAGATTTTAAAGACTAAAAAAGTGCATCCATCCATCATTAAAGTAATCCATACGACTCCAGGGGTTTAATAAAGGCCTTCTGAAGTGAAGCCATGCATTTCGTAAGAAAAATATCCATATTTATAACTTTATAAACTATAAATCACTGGGTTCCCGCAACGTCCGTACACAAGTCGAGTTCTGGCAGAAGAGTGACCTCTGACCCGACGCATGACGTAGGATGTAGCGGAAGCTCAGGTGAGAGTAGACGCCTCAAGAACAGTGTGTAGAGCTTCATGGAATGGGTTTCCATGGCCGAGCAGCTCGTCCAAGCCTTACATCACCAAGTGCAATGCAAAGCGTGGGATGCAGTGGTGTAAAGAGACCAATCACGCTTCTCTGTCTAGCAATCCGATGGAAGTTGTCAGGAGAATGGTACTTGCCTGATTGTGCCAAGTGTTAAGTATGGTGGAGGGGGGATTATGGTGTGGGGGTTGTTTTTCAGGGGTTGGGCTTGGCCCCTTAGTTCCAGTGAAAGGAACTCTTAATGCTTCAGCATACCAAGACATTTTGGACAATTTCATGCTCCCAACTTTGTGGGAAAAGTTCGGGGATGGCCCCTTCCTGTTCCAACATGCACACCTGTGACCAAAGCATCGGTCCATAAAGTCCTGACCTCAACCCGATAGAACACCTTTGGGATAAATTAGAGTGGTGACTGCGAGCCAGGCCTTCTCGTCCAACATCAGTGTCTGACCTCACTAATGCACTTCTAGAAGAATGGTCAAAAATTCCCATAAACACACTCCTAAACCTTGTGGAAAGCCTTCCCAGAAGAGTTGAAGCTGTTGTAGCTGCAAAGGCTGGGCCAACTCCATAATAAACCCTACAGATTAAGAATGGGATGTCATTAAAGTTCATGTGCGTGTAAAGGCAGGCATCCCAAAACTTTTAGCAATATAGTGTTTCTCTTTAAAGCTTCTCGTTTTAGACTTCTAATTCATAACTGGTGTTTTCTTTTGCTCTATCTCGGCACTTCCGCCTTTGTCAATACATCATGCGTCGGGTCAGAGGTCACTTCCACCAGAACTAGATTTGCGTTTGCATACGTTATCGATTCGCTTCAGAAGGCCTTTATGAACCCCATGGAGCCGTGTGAATTACTTTAAAAATGGATGGATGTGCTTTTTGAGCTTCAAAATCTCAGGTACCATTCTCTCCCATTATAAAGCTTGGAAAAGCCAGGATATTTTTTTTATATATAACTCTGATTGGATTTGGCTGAAAGAAGAAAATCATATACACCTAGGAAGGCTTGAGTAAATTATGAAGTGTTGAAGTATTGGTCAATGCAATCAGAACATTGTGTATATAAATCCCTTCAAAGTTTGGGGCAAAACATGAAGCAATGGAGCACAATATAAACAGACATTTTGATGAATGCAAACTACCAGCAAAATAAAATAGTTTGGGATATGGGGCATAAATCTTCATGTCACAGCTTGTTTGCAGATGTATTATTCGGCACAGACAGCAGCGAGTGTTTGCCAGCGACTTACATCTGTCTCTGCACCAAAACAACAGCGTCACATAAAAAACCCTGTTCAGCATGTCTGACTCTTTCGGATTATCGGACCTGTGGCACAGTTTGTCCTCCGATACATTGGTGCTGGATATTTATTTAGGCTTTAGATGTGGACGTCGTTCAAGGACAATGAAGACTAAATGAATCCACTACGTTTCTCAAACAAACCTATGAAAATATTTGAAATATATGATGCTTCAAACTGATCTTCAACAGACTTTATATACAATTCAACTTGCAGCATGTCCTGCCTGCTGAGATATGATCGCTGCTTCATCCGGAGCTGTAATCTTCACATTTATAAATGCCAAAGTCAAACGTCAAAGGCAAATCGAACAAGCATGTTTAACTGTCAAACCAGTGCCGGTCCTATACTTTTGGGAGCTCTATACTATAAAAAAGAAGACAATTACAAACAATAGGACAAATAAAACTGAAAAAAGATACAAATGAAATTAACTATTTAGCCTACTATACAGAAATGTAATAAAGTAATCAAATGTAAAAATGAAACTTAATGAATTAATTATACATTGTTACTTATTAAAGTTACTAAAGTTATTCAGTGAGGAGAAGTGAATAATTCTCTCATTTTCTTTTGTTGTTTGATTAACATTAAATGACAGACAGCAGCAGGTTTATTAGGCTGCTGTCCCTTTAAGACAGATCTAATAAAAAAGTATTCGTTAATGTTCACTTAAAGGGTTAGTTCACCCAAAAATGAAAATTCTGTAATTAATTACTTACCCTTATGTCGTTCGACACCCGTAAGACCTCTGTTCATCTTCGGAACACAAATGAAGATATTTTAGTTGAAATCCGATCGCTCAGAAAGGCCTCCATTGGCACAATGCACTTTACACTCTCAAGACCCATAAAAAGTACTAAAGACGTCGTTAAAAAAAAGTCCATCTCACTACAGTGGTTCTACAATAACTTTATAAAGTGACGAGAATAGTTTTTGTGTGCAAAAAAACCCTAGATAACGACTTATATCATGATGACCGATTTCAAAACAAGGCATCACGAAGCTTCGAAGCGTTATGAATCAGTGAGTCGATTCAGCGGTTTGAATCGCCAAAGTCACGTGATTTCAGCAGTTTGGCAGTTTGACACGCGATCCGAATCATGATTCGACTCGCTGATTCATAACGCTTTGAAGCTTCATGATGCATTATTTTGAAATCGGTCATCGCTATATAAGTTGTTATTTAGGTTTTATTGCGCACAAAAACTATTCTCGTCACTTTATAAAGTTATTGTAGAACCACTGTAGTGAGATGGACTTTGTAACGACGTCTTTAGTACCTTTTATGGGTCTTGAGAGTGTAAAGTGCATTGTGCCAATGGAGGCCTTTCTGAGCGATCGGATTTCAACTAAAATATCTTCATTTGTGTTCCAAAGATGAACGGAGGTCTTACGGGTGTCTAACGACATGAGGGTAAGTAATTAATGACAGAATTTTCATTTTTGGGTGAACTAACCCTTTAAGTTCACTTAAGACATAACTGAGCGTAAGTGAAAACTCCTCAAGATGGACATTATGATATAATTTTGTGTGTATTTGTACATATCAGCACACACTCGAAGCCCAATGTAGCCTACACTCTAAAAAAAATGGTGCTATATGGCACTAAAAGTGGTTCTTGGCTCATAATCATAGGGGAACCACTTTTGGTGCTATATAGCACCATATCTTAACATGTTCTGTATATGATAGCAGTGCTATTTAGGACCTCAGCCAGTGAAGAACCGCTGAAGAAACACTGAAGCACCAAGATTGGTGCTATACAGCACTTAAAGAGGTTACAAGCCAAGAACCTTTTTATTACGTGACGCTGCCTCCTTGTCATTTCTGACTTATAACAGAAGACAGAACAATGCTAAAATAACTAAAAGCTGCTTTGTGATAGGGTGTACAGCAAAAATGCTAAAAAACACAGAAATAAGTTTTTATAAGCTGTCGACCCCAAAAAACGAGCGTTTAAGGAGACAAAAGTGGAGACAGGCAATAAGACGTGAAGCGTCAGCAGGAAGAATGGGTACATTTTGGGATCCTGACACTCAGTATGCCTCAGTATGCCTACATGTGCAGTAAACATTTTGTCACTGTTAAGTCAAATATCCAAATGTCAGTTTAATATTTTATATTTCCTGTCGCTGATTACATTCCCCTCTAGTGGGCGTAGTTATTATAACATGTGGCACTCTGTCTCAATTGCCTGTATCCACTTTTGTGTCCTTAAATGCTCGTTTTTTTAGGTCAACAGCTTATAAAAACTTCTGGGGTTTTGATTCTGGGTTTTTTATGTTGTTTGCTGTACACCCTGTCACATATCAGCTTTTAGACATTGTTCTGCTTTTTTGTTATAAGTGAGAAATGGCAAGGAGGCCACTTCACGCAATACAAAGTCAATGGAGATGGTTTGTTTGTTTTCTCCCCCGGTGGGCGTGGTTTTCAGATTATGACGCGCGTCGCTCTGTCTCTATAGCTCCTCCTGGGGCAACATTTAATTCAGTAACAATAGGCAGTTTATATTTATATGCTGTTTAATGTTGATGATTGTATTATTCTACAAATGCATTTGATTACATATGCAATTGTTTGTTTCAGCATCTTCTTTGCCTGTGTTTTGATCTGGAGATTTGATCTGTACTCTTTCAGAAGATGTGTAATAGTGCCCCCTACCGTATAACAGTGTAAACACGGAAACTCATCTTGGGGAAAGAGTTAAGGTGCTGCAGTAACACAACATCCACTAAAAAGGCCTATAAGAATCAAACATGTCTAAATTAATATAAAATAAATAAATAGCCTACCATATTGTTAAAAATATAAGACAACTCTGATTATAAGACTTCTCCCCCATTTTCAAGATGTAACTTTTTGATAAAGATAATGCTTTAATTTTTTAAAAAAAATTGTATTGGAAGTATGGTAAATACATAGACTGGGTAAACCCAGCCTGATCTGCCAGCGATTTGATTTCGCCCTGCAACTCAGTCTGGAAACCTGTACATTAATTTCTACTGCTTCTCTTACACTTTTGCGGAAACCAATCACAGACCGGCTTATCCACCTGGCACACCATTAGCGGGTTTAACACATGATGGATAGAGAAGCGATGGGTCGTTGCTCGTTGATCACGCCTCTTGTGGTCTGATTGGTTGAAGGACTATCCAATTGCATAGAGAGTCATTTGTATTATGCTTGTTTATCATGCCTCTTGTGCAGTAGAAAATACAAAGCAGACTCCCCAGACCAATGTTCAATCTTAAATTAACACGGCTCTTAGACGATAAGCTTTTCTTTGACTCTTTATTTTTTTTAAGACTGTGCCTGCATCTCAATATGCATACTATCCATCCTAAATAGTATGTGACATTAGTAATATTAAGTCGTATTTAGGGCAGATAGTATGCGCATTGGATTGCAGGGTGTCTCTTTGCGCTCAAGATCTTCTAACATTACACTCTGAATCTGAAATCGCCCCTAAACCCTCATTCAATATTCCCTACGTTAGTCCACTAATACAGTTCACTTGAAGGAGTGAATGAAAACGAGTGAGTGAATTCAGACTGCCATTGTGTGTTCATCGGCTGTACACTCGTTATTGCGGTGCAATGTGAGATTGAATGAGTGCACTCAATAACGTCCACTATGGTTTCGGACACCACTACAAATGGCTGTCCCTTCAAATAATGCCCTATTTGAGGGTATGGGGGCGATTTCGGATTTAGCCACTGTATTTCTTGGCACACTTGTTTTACGTGTATTTGACGCCACCTATTGTTGTGGCTGTATTATTGATATGTAAAAGTCTAGACCAGGGGTGGTGAACTCCGGTCCTGAAGAGCCACAGTCCTGCAGAGTTTTGCTTCGACCCTAATCAAACACACCTGAAGTTAATCAAGGTCTGAAGGTTTACTAAGGCTGAATCTGCAATCGCCCCTATACACTTAAATAGGGCATTATTTGAGGGGACAGCCATTTGTAGTGGTGTCCGAAACCATAGTGGACGTTATTGAGTGCACTCATTCTATCCCACATTGCACTGCAATAACGAGTGTACAATCGATGTACACACAGCGGCTGTACAAATTCGCTCACTTGTTTTCATTCACACCTTCAAGTGAACTGTACTAGTGGACTAAAGTAAGGAATAGTGCTTGAGGGTTTAGGGGGCGATTTCGGATTCAGCCTAGGAAACTACATACAGGTCAGTTTTATCAGGGTTGGAGCAAAACTCTGAAAAAAAACAATGTCTTATATTCAGAACAATAGAGTAAATGACCACTTTTACCAAAGACAACAAAATGTCTCCAATTCAAACATTGGGATTTATGCTCAACATGTCAGAATTTATTCGAAAAGTTCACAAACAAATTACAAAGAAACCGCGAATAAGATTGAATTAAACATGAAATGTTGAGGTAGAAAGACTGAGATGGCATTTTCTGATAAAAAGTACTCCAATAATTTTCTGTTTAGTTTAAAAAAAATTTACAGTGTCTTTCTGGTGAAGCTGTTGAGGAATATTGTCTTTCTGGTTAAGCTAGTTAAAGGATTAGTTCACTTTTAAATAAACTTTTGCTTATAATTTACTCACCCCCATGTCATCCAAGATGTCCATGTCTTTCTTTCAATGGGCTCCAAATGGGTTAAGGTCCAAATGACAGTTTCAGTACAGCTACAAAGGGCTTTAAACGATACCAAACAATACCAGACGATGAATAAGGGTCTTATCTAGCGAAAAGATACGTTTCTGTGAGAAACCGAGCAGTATTTATGCTATTATTTTACCTCTTAACAGACGAACGTGATCGTCTCTGAGCTCCGCCATAACTTCCGCTAAGTGAGGTCAAACACGAGCATGGTCATAGATGTATACGTAGATGCCTCATTAGCGCCTGCACGGATCAGTAGAATGAGGCATCTACGATCGATATATCTATGACCACGTTCGTATTTTGACCTCACTTAGCGGAAGTTATGGCGGAGCTCAGAGACGATCACGTTTGTCTGTTAAGAGGTAAAATAATAGCATAAATACTGCTCGGTTTCTCGCAGAAACTGATCGTTTCGCTAGATAAGACCCTTATTCATCGTCTGGTATCGTTTAAAGCCCTTTGAAGCTGTACTGAAACTGTCATTTGGACCTTGAACCGTTTGGGGCCCATTGAAGTCCATTATATGGAGAAAAACCCTGGAATGTTTTCATCCAAAACCTTAATTTCTTTTCGACTGCAGAAAGAAAGACATGGACATCTTGGATGACATGGGGGTGAGTAAATTATCAGCAAAAGTTTATTTAAAAGTGAACTAATCCTTTAAGAAGTCTGCTGAAAACACAGCATAACTAACCAACATTGAACAGGACAACCCAAATATTGAATTCAATGTGTACATTCTAGTCACCTATTCTTCATTATGTAGTTTCTAGCCTCTAAACACAACATATGCAGGTATTTCCAGCCCAAAAAGTTTGAAAAGCTGCCTGAAGTGATTGATATTCAACGTTCGCTCCTAATCGTTGACTTTTAAATGTCTTATAAAAAACAACCCAGAGTGAATGCAATGTCCTTACGGCACAGTAAATCTCATTTAAACACGAGAAAGGCACGGCCATCATTGGACAACAGCCGAGTGCCATGTGTATTTCTGACAAACAGTGTCGAGCCATTATCCGAGCGAGGCCGAGAGACCACTTTAGCACTTTCAGAAACACCTCTAATAAATGATGCCAGGCATCTTCCATTTGCTTGAAATTATGGTGAAAGCAGAGAGAGCAAAGTGTGCAGAGAGAATGGCAGTTAGACTTCAGTTACTTTACGATGGAAAAGCCTGACAGCGGCTGGATGTGCCGAGATTTACAGACGCGAGGTATTCCATCTCCTCCGGTCTGACCCAACTGAGCTCTGAGAGACTTTAGAAAATACAACTGTACAGCTGAGATATGACGAAAACGGCACATGCTGGCCGCTTCCTCCAGTGCTGTAACCGTCACATTTCCAAATGTCAAACATAAATTGAACACAGAAGAGTAATGGTCAAAGGACCACAGACATGCAGCATGTGAGTTTCACAACTACAGACTGAGATAAAATGAGAAAGCACAGTTAGGAACATCCGCTAATTAAATCTCCTTTATATCTCAACTGTTTCTCCTACTGGACAGGACTTGCTGCCACGCCATGTTTCTCCAGTAATGACTGTAATCTCACATGTGCCAAACAACTACAGTTGTACACTGCAGTAAGTGTTTGTGAGGAGAGAGAGAGACTGTGACGCTGGCAGTGACACCCGAACGCTGCGATCACAGATGGCACATGGGAAACTGTGCCATACTGGCTGCTTACGACAGACTGCATCTCTGACCGACAACTGAAGGCTTTTCTTTAAAAGTGGTACACCTTATGAACAAGCCTTCTAAATTTATCAGCGTCCCTGATTTATGATTAGAACAGATTTGTTAATCTGCCGGAGATTTGAACCAACAATACATATAATAATATAATACATATATAAACTACTGAATAGTACCATGGTATTGTCATATGATGCAGATGTACTATGGTAATTTCATGTTTTTCTTTAAAATGTCTTGGAATAACATGCCCAGGTTTTATATATATATATCAAGCGGCAACCTCCCCCAGTTTCTCTTGAAGCCAATACAGAAGTGACTTAAACTGCAATTCATTGACTGGCCGCTAGGGACAGGCTCCAGAAGGGGCAGAATCTCATTGAGCTCCATGTTAAAATGGCCAACTTTACAGCAGAAAAAAAACATGTTTACAGCCTCGTACAAATTGTGGTTTTGGTCTATACAGCTAATTGTGCCCTTCATGACAACTGTGAGGGGGGCAGAGCATATGAGCGGAGTGGAGCGGTGAGAATCTCCGCTCATCGCTCACGGAACTGTTCACCCCTCCGCTCCCCCGCTCAAAGCTACATCAGGCCGCTCCGCTCATTATCGCTCAGCGCTCAACGCAGTTTGCTTTGCGCTCCACTCAAATCGCCCCCCGCTCGCTCCAAAAAAAGGAAAAAAATCTACATGTATATCACTTTTAGCTTAGCCACAGCCTTACCTCCTAAAGAGCTGAGCAACAATAACATTTTTCAAATAGAAATGTTTTATTTCAAATTACAAATTAGGCTAGTCACAAAAAGTCCTGTAAAATTAAACGAATAAATGGGCCTAATAATATAAATAAAAATGATATAAACAAAAATATACAGAAAAGTTTTAAAAGTAAATTAACTATTAGGCCAGAATTTTGATTTGTGAACTTCTGCGCAACGCGCATGATTAAAATTTAAATTGGCTTATATCCTTCCATTGTACACACAAACTGCTGTAAAATTAAATGAATAAATGGGCCTAATAATATAAATAAAATGTAGGCTATATAAACAAAAATATACAAAATCCACAAATGTTTTAAAAGTAAATTAACTATTAGTCCAACATGTAACTGATTTTTGCGCAGCGCGCAGGATAAATTTAAATTTAAATTGCCTTATATCAATTGTAAAAAAAAATGCTGTAAAATTAAACAAATGAATGGGCCTAATTATATAAATAAAAATATACAGGCTATAGGCCTAGATCAAAGTTTTAAAATTAACTATTAGGCCAAAATTCTTAACTGAACTTTTGCGCAGAGTGCAAAAAATAATAATAATTGCTTTTTATGATTGCATAACGAATTAAGAATTCATTACCACCCGTCAGCATGTTTTAATAATTTGTTTCCTCATTTTAATTAGATCGTGGCCACATTGTAATAATCCGTTCCCTATAGTTTTAATACAATTGGAGAACGAATTAATTCAACGTGGCCACAATTTACTTAACCAGGGAGAACGAATTAAGAAGTTGTGGGAACGAATTTAATTTGTGGCTACGATTTAGAAATGAGAAAACGAATTCTTAATTCATGGGAACGAAATATTAATTCGTGGCCAATGGCCATGGTATATTTTTGTCTGCATGTAATAAGAGCAGGGCTCCGTATACACGATAGACCTACCGTACCTTCCCTATTTATCTATTAATTTATTATCGAATGATATATAGCTCACCTTTTGCTGCACTGCCATGTTTGCGTAGCACATCCTCGTGCTTTCTGGCAATGTGTCGCTTTAGATTCCAATATCTTAGCTAACTCTCACAATCTCTCCACACTCCCTTTCAATTTCTTCTCCCTGCTCGTTCTTAACTTTGTGCATTTATGTATAAGGCTCGCAACTTCATTAAAACAATATTTGAACTCCATAACCTATTGCTCCACTATTGCTTAGCTATTTCACAGATTCTAGATCTCACTACGTCCATATTTTTTTTACAGTCTATGATATACTGTATATCATATATAGCACAATTTTGCTGTTTGGAAATTACATTTTATATAATTAAAGTTTGCTTAAAAAATGCTTAAATTACTTGATTTTGAGTAATTTTACTTGATTTATAAGATTTAAAACTTTCAAATGCAGAGTGACCACCCAAATCAAGACTACATTGTATCAGCTGTGCAGGTGGGTAATATGAGCATAGTTTGATATGAAAAATTTAATATGATATGAGTTATTTTTGTTAGGCTATATAAAAGAACAAAGAAGCAAATTAGCAAATTGCAGAAACAATGGTAAATTTAAAAAAAATCTTATTTCAGATACAGTAGGTTTATTTAATATGTATACATTTATTTAACATTTGTAGTTGTTTGATTAACATTAATGACTGACAGGTATTTAATTGGGCTGGTGAATGCATGGACGTAATATTCTGACACATATCCAGTTATTACCCACCTGTTTACATACACTAAGCCATAACCGACTGTGTTCATACGAGATACTCCACACGATGGACATTTTGACTGATGTGCGCGTGTATTTGACTATTCAGGCACAAGAAGAGAACTGATCGCGCGTGCAACAGAGAGAGAGAGAGCGCACGCGAGAGAGAGCTTCTGCTGTGTGTCATTCAGCGCGATTCCACCTATCCCGCCTTCACTAACTGCAGGTTAATCGATAAAGAATTGTAATTTAGTGATACGACGGTCTTGGCATTTCATTTGGCTGTAGGCTGAAATTATTTTTCAACTCGCCAAAGTGGCTAGTGGGAGTGGCTGCCTTATCCGCCACAGCTGAAATCTACCCGCATTCGGCAGGCTGGCGGGTGTTAAAGGGATAGTTCACCCAAAAATGAAAATTCTGTCATCATTTACTCACTCTCAAGTTGTTCCAAACCTGTATGAGTTTCTTTGTTCTGCTGAACACAAAACAATATATTTTGTAGAATGTTTGTAACAAAGCAGAGAGAGCAACCTGAGCAACTTGAGAGAGAGTAAATGATGACAGAATTAAAATTTTTGGGTGAACTATCCCTTTAATGTCAAGCCCTGCAAATATAAATATAAATATAAATATATAATATATATATATATATATATATACATATACACACAGGAGAAACTGAGGGAGGTTGTCGCTTGATATAATAATGTCACCTTGTCTCTAAAATAAGCTTTAAGCAAAGCATAATTTCTTACTTTTTAAAGTTTACATGTTCATCTTTCCTAAGTGTGTAATGTTGCTGTTTGAGCATGAAACATCTCTGCAAACTTCCAAAGCACAAAGTCCCTCCAGCGGGAGTTCTTTTCTATATCAGTGTCAGTGTTTCTGAACTCCATGAAACACCTCCATTGTAGTCTTGAGTTTTCTTCCGGGAACGAACATGTCGCAATATTCCTCATTTAAATAATTTATATACAGAATAAAGGTGCGGGGCCTGTTGAGTTAGTTAGTAGTGTGTTGAAACTGCCAGTTATGGTAAGGGGCAGGATATTTCCCAAACACGCTCAAATCGCTTGACCAATCACAACACACTGTTCCAGCCGACCAATCAGAGCAAATTGTGCTTTACAGAAGGAGGGGCTTCATAGAGACAGGAACTAAACAGAGCGTTACTGACAGACTGGGACGAGAGGAGCCGCAACAAGTAAAAAATAAGGTGTTTTGTGAACAATCAAGCATGAAAACCTATTCTAGCAGAGCCCAAAATTAAAATCAAGACTTTGTAAAAATGCATAAAAGGTCCCTTTTAATAAAAAAAGATGGCATATGAATGTGGTACATGCATATTAGTACCTTTTCTAAGCTGAAGTAAGAGTTTTCCTTTGAATAACTCCAAAGTGAGGGTGTGTCCGCTGTGGCCTTCCATATGAACCAGCATCCCAGAGTTCTGCTGGGTTCTGAAGTTCATGGATAACACGTCTTTGTCTGCAGGATTGGCGCTGGGAGCCGGCTTATAGAGCAAGTGACCGCTGCCATCAAAACCGGCCACATCAGACCCTGAAAACACACAAGAAGCAAATAAACAGTGTTCACACAAAATAACACAAAGATCAGAGTGAAGAGATCGAAGGCTGTCTCCCTCCACCCTCAAAGTCTATGTTGCCGCTATCGCCGCTAATCATGAGCTAGTAGATGGAAAACCTCTAGGTAAGCACGATCTGGTCGTCAGGTTCCTTAAGGGGGAGAGGCGACTAAATCCGCCTCGTCCTCCCCCCATACCCTCTTGGGACTTAACTCTGGTGCTAACTGCACTACAGAGAGAACCATTTGAGCCTCTGCAGTCAGCTGAGTTGAAAATTTTGTCGTTAAAGACAATACTCCTGACTGCGTTGGCCTCCATCAAGAGGGTAGGGGACCTGCAGGCATTTTCGGTCGACGAATCGTGCCTGGAATTCGGGCCCGGTAACTCTCATGTGATCATGAGACCCCGGCCTGGATATGTGCCCAAGGTGCCCACTACTCCCTTCCGGGACCAAGTGGTGAGCCTGCAAGCGCTGCCTTCGGAGGAGGCAGACCCAGCCCTAGCTTTTCTCTGTCCCGTCCGTGCTCTCCGGACTTACGTGGACAGAACGCAAAGCTTCAGGACCTCAGAGCAGCTCTTCGTCTGTTACGGAGGACAGCAGAAGGGAAAGGCTGTCTTCAAGCAGAGGATGGCCCACTGGATAGTGGATGCCATCGTCTTGGCTTATAAGTCCCAAGACGTGCCCTGCCCGCTCGGCTGGGCGACACCTAACACGTTCGCTAGATTCTATAGCCTCCGTGTAGAGCCGGTATCTTCCTGTGTGCTCACTTCCCATAGTCAGTAACACCGAAGTGCCTGTTCTAGTGTCGGCTTGCTGCGCCATTCCCTCCCCTATGGTAGACGGATGCGTGCGCTTATTTGCTCCAGTCGAATTCCCCGGAACGGCGAACCCTGTTGAGTCCTCCGCAACCCACGGCAGTCGGACGTGGCGGAGCGTTCGACGCCAGGTCTAACACTCGTATGCATTGGTGGAACTTGTGTTAGGCTGGGTTCCATATGTAGTGACCCCCACGGCGGTCCCATATGTGTATTCTTCCACGGTACGGCTCCCTACGGCGAGCCCATGTCTTTCCCTCGGCAGAGTCTCCTCTGCCGTCCCAGGTGCGTGTTGTCCCCATCCTCTAATTGGCCGGGGCCACCCCTGGGACTTCCGTATGTTGTGCTGCCCACGGCCAGCCCATACGTGTATTCTCCACATGGTAACTCCCTCTGGGCATGATGTGGCTTCCGCAGCTGCCTTCACAGGCACGCTTTCCCAGCATTATCCAATACAGTCAGCTGAATGGGTCTTGCGGAACAGCAGCTTTGACTCTCCCTGCGTGAACTTTCCCGCCCGCATTAGATCGGGGTCTGAGGGGCTCATCGCTGGGCGCTGGAAGTGGTAGTAACTATGGCGTTTTCCAAAGGGATCCCAATTCGTCGGTACGTCCGACGTACGTCGAACGTGACCGACTGAAAGGGAACGTCTCGGTTACGTATGGTAACCCTCGTTCCCTGAAGGAGGGAACGGAGACGTACGTCCCGTCGCCACAGTTGCTGTACCATCACTGCAGGTTGAGCCACTACATTTGGCTCCTCAGTGAAAAACAGCGTGCATTCGCTCTCGCTTCCTGTTTATACCCACAGTGCGGGGCGGAGCGCGAGATGCAAATCTCGCACGCCAATTGTTCAATGGCCGGTTCTATATAGCGCGAAGCTGATAGGGGCTCCCAGAAGTGATCCCCAATTCGTCGGTGCGTCCGACGTACGTCTCCGTTCCCTCCTTCAGGGAACGAGGGTTACCATACGTAACCGAGACGTTTTGACTGAGGGCAAAGAAAACTTTATTTTTAAGGATATTTAAATATACATGCAGTGAAGATAATGTAGGAGTTGCCTGGACCACATTTGTGTGGCTATTAATGTTTAATATATTTTTTAATGAAAATGAAAAGAGGCAGAGTGGTGTTTTATGACATTTCTCCTGGGGCGCCTTGAAAGTGCGTCTATTTCACTTCAAACGCTCGATTTATACGAGCGTCCAATTCGCTGTGAATGGATTCAAACTAGATGCGGTAGACACGATTTTGACACTCTATTCGCGTTTGGTGTGAACGCAGCATAAGACTTGACATTAATTCAGTAATTTAATTGTAATGAACTAAAATAAATGAACAAGCAGCAAACAAACAAACAAATAAATAATGAGTTAAAATATATAATAATCTAAAAAAAATTATAAATAATGAACTTTGATTAATAAATAAATTATGAATAATAATACATAATAGCGAACAAAAATAAATAACAATAATGTAAAATAAATAAATAAACTGATATAAACAATGGGTAACACTTTAGAATAATGGTAATTAGTTAACATTAGTTAATTTATTAACTAACATGAACTAACCATGAGCAGTACATTTGTTACTGTATTTGTTCATCTTTGTTAACGTTAGTTAACTGTTTATGGTTTGTTCATGTTAGTTCACACAGTGCATTAACTAATGATAACAAGATTTTAATAATGCATTAGTAAATGTTGAAATTAACATTAACAAAGATTAATAAATGCTTTATAAGTGCAGTTCATTATTAGTTAATGTTAACTAATGTAGTTAAATAATGTTAACTAATGACCATTATTCTAAAGTGTTACCAAACAATGAACTACAACAAATACACAAATAAAAATGAACTATAATACATAAACTACAAGCAAATAAATAATAATGAACTATAAATAAATACTAAACTATAATGCATAAATAAACTACAATAATCAAATAAACAATGAGCTTTGTATAAATACATAAACTAAACTAGACAATGACCTATAATAAATAAATAAATAAAAATGAACTATAATGCATAAAAAAATAAACTATAAAAAATCAAATAAATAATTAAATTGTCTAAATAAATAAACTGAACTAAATAATGAATTATAATAAATAAACTAATAAAGAATTTTACTAAAATGTATAAACTACAATAAGCTAATAAATAATAATGTACTACAAATAAATAATAACTGAACTATAATGTATTTATATGAATGAATTAACTACAATAAATCAAATAAATAATGAACTATGTATAAATAAATACACTGAACTAGTTAATGAATTATAATAAATAAATATGAACTATAATGCATAAACAAACAAACAAACAAACAAACTATAATCATCAAATAAATAATGAACTGTCGAAATAAATAAACTGAACAAAATAATGAATTATAAGAAATAAACAAAAAAACTATAATACAAACTAAAATAATCAAATAAATAATGAGCTATGAATAAATACATAAATAAATACTGAACTATAATGCATAAATTAATAAACAAACTACAATAATCGAATAAATGAATGAATGAATAAATAAATATTTGGAGTGTGATGTTCAGATGTTTAGTTTGTTTCTGGCGTGTCAGTCATTAGTAGTTTGACCTCCTGAAGAGTGAAACACTGGGACTCTGTGACGTGTTCAAAACATTGATCTGTTTGTTTGAGTCCACAAACCCCTGACGCCAAGTATTAAACTTTGTGCATTATAATTAGTGCGGTATACAGCGTCTCTGTGCAGGTCTATTGGCACTTGTAATGTATTCAGGTACAGCTCAGCACCTTCACTGCTGTAAGTGGAGAGAAGAGTTTAAACCTGAGGTCGACACAAATGATGCAACCGGCTGACACAGGGCAGTACCTGCAGGATCTGTTCAATAAATTATACATCTGTATAAACGGATGGGGGGGGAAAACAAAACACTCAATCCCTAATGGTCTGCTATATTTATGAACATGGAAACAATCCAAAGTCTGTGTTAATGCACACGAGGCAAATAAACATTGAATGTATGTTGACGGGCTCTTAATGGCTGACAGCTCTCAATGGCAGAAACGCTAAAGCCCAGCAGTTCTGCCCCGTGTGATTTCAGCGACAATACATCTCATTCGAAAAGAGCCACAAGACAAAAGCTGCCACACAGGAGCTCTGTGAGACCAATCATATATCAGTGTGTCGGGCTGGCGTCTGATTGAGAGAAGACCGGACACACTCGTCTGCTCTTAGGCGATAACACATGACAACCATGGCCGGACTTACCATTGGGCTCGACTCCGACCGCGAGCGCCCATGCCATAATCAAACAAACGGAGTACACTTGTATTTATCATTAATTCACAGACGGACACACGTATTGAATCGCATCTGCCCACGTTTATTTGTGACTATGGCTACTTTAAACGGCTCCATTAAAGGATTTTAATCCCAAAAGAGCGATAGACTATTAATCAATTCTCTGTCTAAATTGCGGGAAATATCATCAAAAGGACTAAAAGAAAATGACGAGTTCCTGTTTTTATATTTAGGCTCAGTGCTTTAAGTGGGCCGGTACGCGCCGGTACTCAGTACCGCCACTTCCAAATATCGCTCTTGAGTGTACCGCCACCTTTCCGTGCGCCCAGAACGTGCTTTTAGCATACCGGTATGCTCATTTGCGAGCAGAGACTACATTACCCATACACCCTTGAGTTTTACAAGTGAAAAGTGCATGCGTCGCTTTTGCCGCTGTCAGTAGGCTTGTTTGAGATGCGCCTCGCCTGAAATTCAGCCGAGACTAGGCGGCTGCAGTGAGGAGAACAAGACACAAAAAGAAAAAAGAAGTTTTTGTTATTTATTTCCATTCGAAAGACGTGTTTATCAATCATTTTTACTTTAATTACATTCTGTTTTTTAATAAAAACTTAATAAAATTGTTGTCATATATATAAAAAAGTATATAAAAACGTACTTTTTTTATATATGACAACATTCACATAACCCACAGAGAGATCGCACTGTCTGAGAGTTTGGGAATATTCAAACATAAAAACATGATATATCAGAGTTTTAAAATCAAACATTTTAAAAAAGAACCATTCATCACGGTTGTTTAAACCAATAAGCATTAAGCTGTGTCGTCAGCAAGTCGTTTCCCATCATGCTTTTGCTCAGCGCAGTCGGTGGAGAGCCACTGCGCTCGACTGCAGAATCCGACACATCCGCCTTTCGCTCGCGAGAGTTTTTTGACATAGGTCAGCATGACATCAGAGCAAGGCGGACCGCCCTCGGACACATTTTTAACCGGCATGCATCTTGCGCTGATCATCGGTGATCGGTTCTGCGCAGATTTTGCTCATCTCAAAAAAGCCTAGTGTCAACAACTCAATGTGGTCCGGAGAGGGTGTGTGAAACACGCAACCATAGCTGCTCAGTTAAAATACAAAGCACTTGTGCCACGGTCGCGGTCACAAGTGGTGACGACGAGGACGAGAGTGACACTACTTCTATCGATGACAACAGCCGCATGTTGTAGCTATAGTTTCTAACTGTGTTGCTATTTGATTAGAAAAAAGAAAGAAAAAAGTTAACATTGCATGGTAGCCTAATGAGGTCTTGCTTTGTAAATAAACCCTTATTGTAACAAATGATTTAGTTAAACAATTACAAGAACTATATGTTAGTTCTAAGGCTGAAAACAAGTTAGAAAGAGCTTTAAAATACGGACCTTCTTGAATTATTGACTAAACAATCCCCCCATAACCATGCCCCCAACAAAGCCCCGCCCCCTCTGGTGAGTACCGGCACTTTATTTTTTCCACTTCAAGCACTGTTTAGGCTATAACATAACATAACAAGAAGTTATCACACAAGCAAGAGTGCCGATTTTCCAAACATCTGCACGCAAATGTGACACTAGCTATGTTTCCATCCACCTATTTTTATGCACATTAGTGATTTCCGGTTCGTGAACGAAACTTTCTTTTGAACCGGTTCTTTTTAGTGAACCGGTCGAACCAGTTCACCAAATCGGACTGAATCGTTCCAACCGGTTCGCGTCTCGAGTCAGCGCTGATCCACAAGTTACCAAAGTTTCTCACTTTCTGACATGAGTGACAGTCCCTCCGACTAGAAATAAACTAACATCCTGATGTATATGTTACTCTAGCAACTCCAACAGTTCATTGAACGGAGACATGTTGTGCTGAGAGAACTGTTGAGAACTCACGAGCAGCTGATACTGAGCATGCGCGTGTCCTACCGAACGTACAGCGGTTCTCGAGTTAACAGTTCATATGGGTCATTCAGTGAATGCCGGTGGCTCGACGGCAGGAAAACACAATCCAAACAATCACGATTTTGATAATCTTTTTCATCATTAATCAAAGCTATTATTCGAAATGTAGGCTGTCAAGAAGGAGGCAAGAGGGGCAGTGTATCTTAAAAAAAAACTAAAAGAGACAATATATAATATTACAAAAATAAAACAACGTAAATATATAATACATGTATATATATATAAAACAAATACATTAAAAAGTATAAAAATCTGTCATTTTTTATAAAGTAACACTGTCCAACAACGACACCCGCAGGTAAAGTTAAAGCCGGTTGCCTGAGCCCATTGAATTTTAACAGACCTGCCAAAGTCGCGCTTTGATTGGACGTCGGACAGCGTAGCGTGGCATGGGGACGTAATGATGTGCCATTAATCAAACTATGTTCTGTAACATGTAAAACGGGAACATGAACGGAATATTCTAAAAGCAACTCATGTAAACACCTTAATCAGAATATTGTCTTATTCAGAATAAGGTCAATAATTAGATTAACTGTTGTCCATGTAAACGTATTTGAACGAATCAGAGTACATGATTCAATTATATGATCCTAAATTTGCGAACTATTATATTATTATTTTTAACGATTCAGTTGAATGAACTACTGACGGTTTTAGTTTTATATTTAAAATGTAGATCATTTTTTCAATTATTTAATACAGTACGTGCAAATCCAAAGATGGATTTTGTTGATACTGATTTCATTTGATTGTTATACAGTGTATTTTTATTCTGAATTCATTTATAGACCACCTTCCGTATTCAACTTAAGCAGAAAGTCGTGACGTAAGAAACGCAGTTCCTAGGTCCAAGCCTCAACTTGTTTCACTTGAGAATGCCATCGACGGCCGTTTATGAGTGCTATTTATTCATATTAAACATCAAAAAGTTAAACATTTTAAATACTTACAGTTTACACAACAGTCTCTGTGCTCACAGCGTCACAGACTAATAGATTCATATTTTCATATTCATATATTTCATATTTTAACGATTTATAAAAGATGAATCACTGTCTGTTTTTCCATGTCCGCAGGTTGAAGTGACCCCATATCATTTATGTGATATTTAGACCCAGGAACCCAGGCAACTCTGCCAAAAAAACACATATTTTACCCCCCAAACGCCATTTTTTCCAGAGAACCCCCCCGGAAAGCTATTGGGCTTGTTTTGGGCTAGTTTTGCGTACCAATTGGGCGGGTTTTGTTGTAAAAACTTGGCAACCCTGTCTGCACGCACGCTGGAAGAAGAAGATGGGTGTAAACGATGTTTGCCGGTGTTGTAAAAAATATTTTAAATATACACAGAGTACTTACCAACACGATCATCATTTTTGAGAGAAATGGTAAAGGTGAACACATATACGAACAAGTTCTCAGTTTAGGATTAGAACAAATTCCACCCAAGTGCCCAAGTTGGTGACGTGGATGATTTTGTTACTGTTGATCATCTGTCCATCATCGTATAAAGCCCGCCCTGACAATTTGATTGGCCCGAACAGCTCTGGTTCGAGCATAGTTGCTCCACAACGGAACAAGTCCAGACCGAACTTCCCAAACTCAAATGTTGTGGGCGGGGCTAAGTTCGACTGACATCCATGGTAAGATATATTACTTTATAACGTTTTAAATATTGATCTTTTTCTTACACAAACCCATCGATTCGCTTCAGAAGGCCTTTATTAACCCCTGGAGCTGTGTGGAGTACGTTTATAATGGATGGATGCACTTTTTGAGCTGCAAACTCCTGAGCCCTGTTCGCTGCCATTATAAAGCTTGGAAGAGTCAAGATTTTCAATAATATTGCTCCGATTTTGTTCATCAGAAAGTCATACATCTAAGATGACTTGAGGGAGAGTCCTTAAACTTAATATAATAATTTTAATATTAAAATAAATAAATACATTTCATAACACGAAAGATCTTAAATCATATTAAAGGTGCACTATGTAAAATATTTTCAGTAAAATATCCAAAAACTACTAGGCCAGTGTTATATATTTTGTTCAGTTGAGTACTTACAATATCCCAAATGTTTCCAACTATTTGTAAAGAGTGAGAAAATTGCTATTTTAACCAAGGAACCGGGACGTGTGCGGGAATCGCCTGTCAATGGCATCATATCTGCGTTCCCCTCGGTTTCCGGTTTTATTCTGCAGAAACGCTTTACTCTCACTGTAGTGTGAACAAGTGTCATAGCAGCCGCCGAGAGAACGCACAGAGTAACGCCATCACATCATTAACACACTCAGATGTGTCTAATATGATAAACAGAGCTGCGTTACCTCATACTCATGACCGGAAATGCGGAAGTGGCATAATAAAAGTCCCGCCGGCGACTATGCCATAATAAAAGTCCCGCTGCTCGCAAGGCGTGTGTTGCGTTCATCTTATTAGCAGCAGTTCCTCAGCTCCACAACACTCGGCCCTGCTCTTCTTCATACTATAGTAACGTTAATAATCGCATCTATGAACATGATTTCTGTCCTAGTCCTATCCCGATTCTTTCCCACCGGCTGTGAGGTGAAGACCACATGTCCTAGGATTCTGCGCTCAAACGTGCCGTCATCAAACTACGACACAGGCGACCTCTAGCGGACGGAAAAGTTGCACAGTGCACCTTTAAATGAATGAATGTATGAAAAAATAAAACAATTCATGTCATTTAATTACATGAAAGATGTTAAAGGTCCCATTCCGCATGATCCCATTGTTCAAACTTTAGTTAGTGTGTAATGTTGCTGTTAGAGCATAAATAATACCTGTAAAATTATAAAGCTCAAAGTTCAATGCCAAGCGAGATATTTTATTTAACAGAAGTTCCCTTTCAAAGCCTACAGCGAACGGCTGGCTTGGACTACATCCTGGTACTTCCTTCTTTAATTACGTCAGTAGAGCAGTAGAACAGACTTACCTCCGCCCACAAAGAAACGCGAAAAAGGGGGCGCGGTCTTGTTGCTGTCCCACGTGGAGAAACGGACGTGTCGCGTGGAGAAAAGGAACTGTTGCGTTGAGTGTGTTTATCGCCATGTCGTCGAGACGCTGTTATTTTCATCCAGGAGTCAAATCACCTTTGTTTGGCTTTCCCAGGGACGCTGTAGAGATTATTGAACGCATACATCTCTCCGTTAAGAGGCGTGATCTTTCCAACATGCGCTAAGCTGCTGTCGAATCACAACACAGGAACTGCTGGCACGTGCGCTAAGCTGCGGTCGAATTACAACACGGTAAGCGCTGGCACAATCAGAACTCGTTACGTATTTCTGAAGGAGGGACTTCATAGAAAGAGGAAATCACCAGCCGTTTTTAGGACAGTGAAAACAGCGGTACACAGATAAGTACATTGTGTGAAAAATACTGTGTTTTTTTACACGCGAAACATGAACACATGTTATATTGCACACTGTAAACACAATCAAAGCTTCAAAAAAACACGAAGAACGGGACCTTTAAATGATCCGTAAATGTTAAATACGTACTGTATTGGCATCCGTACGCTTCCAGCCTCAATCCGACCCTCCCATTGGGGTTCCAGTCCAGCGGCAGTATTCTGAGATACTGAGCAATCACTGCATGCTGTAGTTTGTACATCACCACACTGTCGGCGTTGGAGTTCCCAGAGAAAGCCTCAAATAGAAAGAACAACAGCCTTACGTGACCTTTCATGATATTTGTGGTTTGACATGATGCTTTAATGCGGTCTTGCATCTTTAATGGTTTCCCATTGGATCATAAAGAAGCAGAATGTCGATCCTGAACTCAGGCGGGTTCACATGACGAGACCAGTCTATAACTTAAGTTGTACTTAATACGAGCCGAGACCCCGTGACGACCGGAGCGATTCAAATCGCCATGGGTCAATGAGCAGATACATCCGCACTCAGGCACTGTTTTAAAGGAAATCAATACAGGCACTTTTTGTCCAGCAACATCCACACCTGATGATCAAAAATGCTGATCTCACAACAAAGGCAGGTCTATGACTAACAGGCTGATGTGTTTCTTAGGTATAGTTTACATGAGATGCATTATTACCAGTGTTGGGGACTAACTAGATACATGTAAAGGTATTACGTAATTTAATGACAAAATAAATGTAACTGTAATCTGTTACGGTTACTGAGAAAAAAAAGTGTAATTAAATTACAGTTACAGAAAAAGATTATAAAGGGGGTTACATCTGAATATTTTCTGTGAAAAGCTAGGATGTGTTGAATAAAATTAATTTGTTGCTTTGCCGTTGTCTGTTTTGGATGCCTCCTGCCATTTAAAGGCCTTTTAGAAAATAAATGCTTTTCTGATGCTTTTGATTGGCTCTCGTTTGAACTTTCAGCGTCTGCCAATTACATCAATCCACATTGCCGCTGAAAGCTTTAGGCTACAAGCTGTCTGAGAGTTGCCACCATGGTGAGTGATAAAAATGCGTTCCTGTGCTGGAAATGTAAAAATAATTTCATCCAGAAATCTGTATTTAACCTCAGAACAATCTCAGAGTAAAAAGAGGAGCTAAAGTCTGATTTTGTGATGGCTGTGCTTTAAAATTGAATTATTGTCATTTTAATTCAAGTGATGAAGGAAATTCATAAAACACTTAAATGTTAGAAAATGATTAACAGTTGAAAACAGTTGTTAGAAATTTAGAAAAGTAATCAAATTTTATCGTTTACATTACTTTAATACAGTAATTGAAATCGTTACACTACTTATTACATTTTAAATACGGTAATCTGTAACTTATTACATTTCCAAAGTAACCTTCCCAACATATTATTACACAGCATATGAACACAAACGCACATGCATGCACGCACACACACACACACACACACACACACACACACAGTTGGGTTTTCATGTTTTATGGGGACTTTCCATAGGCGTAATGGTTTTTATACTGTACAAACTGTATATTCTATCCCCTTAAACTGACCCTACACCTAAACCTACACCCTTACACAAAACTTTCTGCATTTTTACATTTTCAAAAAGCTAATTCTGTATGATTTATAAGTTTGCTTCCTCATGGGGACCGCAATTTAGGTCCCCACAGTGACACGAGTCCCCATGAGTCTGTGTGCATTCAGGTTTCTATAATAAAAAATAAAATAAAAAAAGTATTTAAAAAAAAAAATACATATATTAAACATACATAAATAAAAATAAACAAATATCAACACACATATATATATATTAAATACATAAATAAAACAACTAATAAACACATTTAAATAAACTATAAATATTACATTTAAATGTAATTATTTATTATATTAAAAATAAATATATACAATATTTATATTATGAAATATAAAGAATATATAATCTACAAGTCAGCTAGTCAGGCTAAGACTGAACAACCACAAAACCAGCAAAACACAAGCTTGGCCACCCGCACCCGCATATCACCTCAGGCGGTTTTTATAGTCAGGGTATTTTCCAGCCATTTTAAGAGGCAAAGTAGAGTTATTGTGGATTATTTTGGAGGGAGGAACGTTCATTTTGTCCTTATATGTGTCAGAGATGTGTGCAATTTGGACTTTCGTAGCTCAGAGTAATTCCGAGCTGAGCAGCGTTCTCACTGCCTTTGAAGGGATCAGCCGTCTGGTGGAGTGGAGCGTTAAGCCGAACAAATTGCTCTGTTTCCTGCTGAGGAGGCGCATCTCATTTGCTCTAAAGTGGCCTGTGAAATATATCAAGAGTCAAGGTGCAAATCCTCCACTGGTAGGAGCGACAAGTTCTCACACTCAGAAGAGGGGAAAAAAGACGCTCATGTCTTAAACTAAGTGCTTCTGACGACAGACGGAATCGTGACTAACGCTTCTCACCGCATACTGCTGCTGTTCTCTACAGGCTTCATGCCCAACGTCACATGAACAAACAGGAAAACAGGTCTCATCGCATCAGCTTGTCGAGGAAAGTGTTAATGCTATCTATGGTGATAGGTATTGGTAATACTTTTATTCAGCAAGGACGCATTCAATTGATCAAAAGTGACAGTAAAGACATTTTTAATATTACAAATATTTCTATTTCTAATATTTGTTGTTCTTTTGAACTTTCTATTCATCAAAGAATCTTGATTAAATAAAATGTATCACAGTGTCTACAAAATTATGGAGCAGCACAACTGATTTAAACAGTGATGATAATCAGTTTTCTTTCTGAAGGACACTGAAGACTGGAGTAATGATGCTGAAAATTCAGCTTTGATCACAGAAATAAATTACATTTTAAAATATATTCAAATAGAAAACTGTTATTTTAGATTGTAATAATATGTCACTATTTTTACTGTATTTTTGATCAAATAAATGCAGCATTGGGGAGCTTAATATACACAAAAACATAAAAAAATGTATCTTACTGACCCCGAACATTTGAACGGAAGTCTAGTTTAAATGCTAATCCTTTCCATTTTTGTACATGATCTTCTGTTGATGAATTATGACAAAGTTTACTTTATGGTGTTTGTATTGTAATATGCTTTAAATGGCTGTAAGAGTGCATAATTTATCTTCCTCATACATACTGTATATTTGAATGAGCAACTGGAAGGCATTCATATTTAATGCTTGTTTACATAAATAGAAATATTTAAAAAATGCTGGTAGGTTCTTATTGGTATTTCTGTTAAAAAATTACCTGTATCCAACATTATGAATATACATAATTTCATAATTATTAAATAAATACAGTTTGAAGCATATTTAAAATCTTACAGTGTACTTTTGTATTCAAATAAATTACAATGTATTGCTTGTAAATTCCTCTATTAAGGAAAATAAATTATTTGATGCATTTTCATTGCGCCCCTAAAGTTTTTATGTGCTCCTAAATTTTCCAAATATAAAGAAGCATCAAGCCCTGCACTTACTAAAATCTATCGCTGTGTTAGTTATCATCTTGTCAAAGCATGTTTTCGTCCATCTCAGGTGAAGCTGCACAGCACCAGGGAGTTAAACCCTTACCCTGATACTATCCTCCTGTCGGTATGGTCTCCAATTATGGCCCGTGTCACTGAACATGAGGAGGTAGCGTGTGACCCAATCAGAGCTCCCGTATCGGCCCTGGGTGGCGATGGCTGTGATCTCCGTCCGCTGCTCCAGCTTGATTTCCAGCCACTGATACTTATTAGAGTCCAGCGGAGACCAGCCTCCGGCACCTGCAGGACACAACAGACAAATGAAGTGCTGGCCTGAGCTGAAGGTTTCACATGTCATGCACTGCATTATGGTCCGAGCTGCATAGATTGCATCACACGCGGTTCATAAATGATGCAGGGATTTATTGGGAGAAAGAAACAGCTGCCTTCAAAGGAGGCGTCCAAATTGAAACAGAACCCGATCTGAGCCGCTCTATATAGACACTAATTCATTTCAATATGATTCATTTCAATATGATGAAAGTTTGATGTTAGCATATTAAAAGGCTAATGAGCAATGTGAAATTCTAATAACACGCAAATATTGGATGAATAATTCCAATAAAGTATATATATATATATACACACTGATTAGGCATAACATTATGACCATAACATATGGTTTGAGGAGCACAACCAGTTTAAGGTGTTGACTTGGCCTCCAAATTCCCCAGATCTCAATCCAATCGAGCATCTGTGGGATTTGCTGAACAAACAAGTCCGATCCATGGAGGCCCTACCTCGCAACTTACAGAAGTAAAAGGATCTGCTGCTAACATCTTGGTGCCAGATACCACAGCACACCTTCAGGGGTCTAGTGGAGTCCATGCCTCGACGGGTCAGGGCTATTTTGGTAGCAAAAGGGGGACCAACACAATATTAGGTCATAATGTTATGCCTGAGCAGTGTATATAACAGTTCTTTCTGGATCTTGAATCTGATTGACTGAGAGCCTTTTCCAGCCGTGCAATATTCACCCAGTTTTAGAACTGGAACAAGAACGTGTCATTATTTTATGCAGCTAAACATGTACCCCGTTGAATGGAATGCTTATTTTACTTTAACCTGCTCATCCATAGCTTAGACAGCGTATACTCACAGAGATACAAACAATAAAGCATTTGCTGCCGCATAGACACAACTGCATAATGCTCCACTTATTTACATTTACATTTATTCATTTTGCAGACGCTTCTATCCAAAGCGACTTACAAATGAGGAATACAGGAAGCAATTCATCGTGAAGAGGCAAATAAATGCAAAAAGTGCTCAGAATAGAAAGTTTCAGACATTTGCTTAGAGTAGCATAAACTAGAATAGGGAGGGATTAAATGAAAGTGAAAGCATTTAAAAAAAAACATTTGATGATGATGATGATGTTAAAGGATTAGTTCACTTCAACATGAAAATTTCTTGATAATTTACTCACCCCCATCTCATTCAAGATGTTCATGTCTTTCTTTCTTTAGGAATAGTGTCTTATCTAGCAAAACCATCTGTCATTTTCAAAAAATAAATAAAATGTATATACTTTTTAACCTCAATTGCCCATCTTGCGCTGCTCTGTGATGCTCCACGGATTACATAATCATGTCGAGAAGGTCACGCTAGACGTAGACAGAAGTCCCGCCCCCATGTTTACAAAGCGGTCGTGCGAAGACTAATACAAACATCCTTTAGCAAAAAAAAGGTAAACAACGATGTTGGATGATTTTGAAGTTGGAGATGGATTTTTTTTGTTAAGACGGTTTGTTTTAGTCCTCGCACGTTCGTTTAGTTCCGCCTACGTCTAGTGTGACCTTTCCGATGTGTTTATGCAATCCATTTTTTTGTTTTTTTTTTAAATGACTTATGGTTTCGCTACACTCTAAAAAAAAAAAAAAATGGTGCTATATGGCACTAAAAGTGGTACTTGGCTCATAATCATAGGGGAACCACTTTTGGTGCTATATAGCAGGGGTTTTCAAACTTTATGATGCAAGGACCCCCAAATATGATGGACCTTTATGAGGGACTCCCTTCCTAAAATCCATCAATCTTTATATACAATTTTTTTTTTTTAACTGTTATATAAATAGTAAGTGTGACATTATAAATACAACATATTGTTTCCCAACTTAAATTGGCTTTACTTAATGTTGGAAGTATAAACCCGAAGAAGAACATTTTCAATTGAAAATTATTTGTATAATCACATTTCACAATAAATGTAAGCAGCTTACGTACTGTGTTAAGAAAACTGCCTTACAACCCCAATGAGTGAGATAAAGGGGACTATAGTGAGAGAAACTCACTAGAAAGATGTAAAGCAAACAGAGACAATTCTGGAATGTATACGGCAAGAAAGGAGAGAAACATTTAGAAATGAAACCGTTAGAATATTCGGTAGATTTTATCCATTTTTGCTTTGTCTTTTTATTCTCTGGGGACCCCTTATGCTGCGTTCACACCAAATGCGAATAGAGCGTCAAAATCACATCTACCGCGTCTAGTTTGACGTGTGAACATTTTGAATCCATTCGCGGCGAATTGGACACGCGTAGAAATCGAGCGTTTGAAGCGAAATAGACACGCGTTCAAGGCGCTTCAGGAAAAATATGTCATAAAACACCACTCTGCCTCTTTTCATTTTCATTAAAAATATATATTAAACATTAATAGCCACACAAATGTGGTCCAGGCAACGCCTACATTATCTTCACTGCATGTATATTTAAATATCCTTAAAAAATAAAGTTATGAAACTTCTCTTTGCCCTCAGTCAAAACGATTTGGCAGACAACAAATTATAGAATTATGACACCAAAGACCGAACGTTAGATCCACACAAGACGAACCACTACAGGACATCAGAGCCAGCGGCAGACGCCAGAAGGACTGGCCGAGGAAAGGCTGCTCTCGCTGGGGTTATGAGCGCTGAGTGCCCGGTGATCGCCTGGATCTCACAACTCCAAAAACACAATATTATTTATTGTGTATAATTATTTATTATTATTTATTTTAAATAGGCACTCTCTTTATAAATATAGGCCTACCACAGATTTGAGCTTTAAACAACTACATTCTCACATTTTGTGACACAATAGTAGTCATTTTAAATTATGCAGGGTTTCTCATCACGTCACTTTACCACGTGACCGCAGCAAGCAGGCTCCTGATTGGTTAACGCAGCGTTAACGAATTGACGGCAAAGTTAAAAAAAATTCAATTCGGGCGTCAGACGCGAAATCGCTTCAAACGCGTGAATGCACAAAAGCACCACCCGCGTGTAACGCGCGTATCACGCAAGACGCTCAATTCACGTCCAATTTGCGTCATTCGTGTGAACTGGACGCGCGAATGAGGCGGACGCGCCTTTCCATTGCCTTAACATTGAAATCACTCGCACCAGACGCTCTATTTGCGTTTGGTGTATACGCAGCATTAGAACCTTCTGGAGGACCCCTGGGGGTCCCTGGACCCCAGTTTGAAAACCCCTGCTATATAGCACAATATCTTAACAGGTTCTGTATAAGGTAGCGGTGCTATATAGCACCTCAATCATCCCGAAGAACCGGTGAAGAACCACTGAAGCACCAAGATTTGGTGCTATACAGCACTTATCAGGTTCCCCTATGATTACAAGCCAAAGAGCCACTTTAAGTGCCATATAGCACCATTGTTTTTAGAGTGTAGATAAGACTCTATTTCTCGTCTGGGATCGTGCAGAGCCTCTGAAGCCCTTCCTTTGAAACTGCACTGATTTGGACCTTCAACATTTCGGTTTGTCCATTATGTGAAGCAAAATCCGGAAATGTTTTCCTCAAAAAACATAATTTCTTTTCGACTGAAGAAAGAAAGACACAGACATCTTGGATGAGATGGGGGTGAGTAAATGATCAGGAAATGTTCATTTTGAAGTCAACTAATCCTTTAAGCGCTCACGGAAGAGATGAGTTTTCAGCTGTCTTTTGAATATTGTCAAGGATTCTGCATTTCGGATGAAGGCGGGGAGATCATTCCACCAGCAAGGAACAGTGAACGAAAACGTTCTGTGCCTCTCTGTGATGGTACCACGAGCCGTCGCTCATTTGCCGAACATAGGCTTCTGGAAGAAATGTAGACCCGTAGGAGCGAGTGGAAGTATGCGGGTGCTGAGCCTGAGGTGGATCTGTAAGCAAGCGTCAACGCCTTGAACTTGATGCGAGCAGCGAGTGTGCAGAGATGAAGAGAGGTGTGACTCTTGGGCTCGTTGAAGACAAGACGTGCCGCAGTGATTATGCTTAGTAAGCTTAGTAAATCACTCCATGAGACTATAAACATGACACTTAGTTTAACTGTTTTGATTGTTCATTTAGCATGATTCAAACACAATTAGCATCTGAATCAAGCACACACATTTAGCATAGCTACTGAAAACACTGCTCTTGGAAATAAATGAATGCGTCATTAAAGTTATACTGCTAAATATGAATTGTTTTCATATCCATGCTAAACAGTGTATAAAACAGAAATAACAGTAGATTGCTGCTGCTGCATAAACACATACAGAACACACTGCTGCTTATATGCTTTAGTGATTCACTCGTGCAACTGATATGATGCTAGTTTAATAGATTTCTAACATAAAGCTAGTTTAAAACTTGTAAAGATTGCTCCATTTAGAGCTTAAAGGACAACTCCGGTGAAAAATGAACCTAGGGGTAATTTACACATGGTTACCGAGTAGATCGTTCTCTGGAATACGTTTTCATGAAAATCGAATGTAAAGAGTTTTATCTCTAAAAACAGATTAGCTTATAACGCGAGTAAATGGGGCACAGAATAGGTCAAATTAAATTGCTAGTTAATAAAGCTAAGTGAGCTGGTCGATAGGAATTATCGCTGCTTAGCACAGCGTTCGTGGCTCGACTTGTCGAGACTGTTTTCCAAGATAGCTCCTGTCTGTATACCCGTAATGTTCTGTCTTCATAAAGTATCTTCTTATTAAACTGTTTGTACACTTACAAAGTTCTCAATGCTTCGGTTTGCATGTAGGGACCCTCATTATGCTACCGTGTTAGTGTGAGGCTATTTTGAGCCTTGTTATTGGTATTAACTAGCTATTTAATTTGACTTATTCTATGCCCCATATACTAGCGTTATAAGCTAATCTGTTTTTAGAGATAAAACTCTTTACATTCGATTTTCATGAAAACGCATCCCAGAGAACGATCTACTCGGTAACCATGTGTTAATTACCCCAGGTTCATTTTTCACTGGAGTTGTCCTTTAATAGACTAAAGAGGAGGCTGTACTGTACAAACTACCTCAGGAGGACTGAATGGTAGAACAAACTGTAATTTGCACTACTGTCTGTCCAAAAAATGAAAAGAAACATAGAATTGGGAATTTGTTTGTTTGTATCGAACCGTAACCACAAAACTGAGGTACATACTGTCCCATGACTTCTGTGTCCCATTACAACCCTAATACATACATACATATATCACACATTTTTATATAAATAAATAAATAAATATATATAATATAGTATAAAACCTTTCGCCCCATTTTTCCTTCATTATGTTGTTATTAGGGCTGTGCAATATATCGTAGTTATCAAAATATCGCAAATGTATATATCGCAATATGCATATCGCAAGGGTACAGGCCCGTCGCGACAAGGCAGGCAAACCAAGCAATTGCTTGGGGCCCCGAGCTGGCCTGGGGCCCCAAGACAACGACAGGTTAAGAATAAAATGAAACAACAAACTGTGTGAGCGCCCCATTGATAGTCAATGCAGTAAAGTGCAATGACACAGTTATCGGGATCCCCCTTAAGGGACCCCCTCTCAGTAGTCGCTGACAGCAGCCAACCACGCGATCTCTGCAGCGGCAAAATACAAAACATCCTCGGTTTTGAAGCGGAATTTTATGCTTCAGGAAGCCAGAAAAGAAAAAAGAGAAAGGAAGAGGAGGATAAGAAAAAACAAGATAGTGGTATGTGATAAATTACACTGGAAAAAATAGCTCTACTTGTCTTGTACAAAAATGGTGTAAGTTTGCAGCAGGTAGGCTAGCAAAAATATGTTTATGTTAGCTATCGTTACCTGCCTGACGGCAAATGCTGCTTGTAACGAACACTTAGTGCAACTTTTTTTTCGACCAGACGGAATGACTTGACATTGCTATAGCTTTGTAATAGGTTTTGATGAAAGTGGCATAGCATGCTATATTAACAATTATTATAAACATTATTTAACCAGAAAGAGGCAGAGGAACATTATTTTTTTCATAGCTTATCTTAATGTGCTAGTGTCGGGATATACGGTAGTGACAGTTTGCAAATATGACATTATTTTTATAAGTTACCAATGGATCTTGAACAATTACTTTATTCTGTGGCAATTTTTACACTGTTACATTTTGAAGTACAGTATCAGGACAACCCACATGTTTTACTGGTACTGTTTACATGTTTTACTGGTACTGCCCACATGTTTTACTGGTACTGTTTATTAACTATTTAACAAGGTATTATAGTCATCTGTTGCAAATTTATTATAACCATCCAGATAATGTTTATAGACAGTTTACAAAACAACTAATAACCCTTAAGTATTCCCAAAGTGTTAGGAATATGGTCCGTCTATCTATGTAAATGTAATGTTTATAGATGTTTAAAAAATGGTTACTTAAAGGTTTACAATTTTTTTTTTAATGATACAGTGGTGTTTTTTGCAAATGTTTTCAAATTTTATGCACAGTATATGCAACAACAGTATTTGCACTGTAAACCTTTTTATTTATATAAAGTGTGGGTGAACTTAAACTGTATGGCTATGCTGTGGTGCCTGTAGGCTTTGCGTGCGGGTGGGGGTGGGGGGTATTGGGGGGGCCTCCATGTTCATTTTGCTTGGGGCCCCCAAATTTCTTCAAACGGCCCTGCAAGGGTACGCAATATCTCAACTATTTTAATAGGCCACTTCAACATTGTGAAAAGTGTACGTTTTAGGTCGATGCATATATGCATATATAACCTTTCTTTATATATCAATACATAATTAAAATGTAAGTACTCTGAAAAAGAATGTATGAAAATTGAGTGTCTGTAGACCTCTCACGCACGACTGTTTTAAAGACAGCTCATTATTTCCATTCACTCCACCTTCTCCCTTCTGGGCTCTTTCCAAAGCCACGCCCCCAAAACACATGAACGCGCCACGCCGACCACGATCAGCTGACGCATTATTTACCTGAGACGAGCGGAGAAGAAGGAGCGGAGTGCATGTAGTGATATCATGTCAGAATCACATGTAATAAAAAATCTAACTTTATCATTATGAATATAAACAAATAAGATGTCTTTTAGTACTCACTCTCAAGCTAGAATAACGATACTGGTAAAGTTTAAAATACACACACAACACAGTGTCTACGACACACACAGATACAAGATAAAAACATTGGTAGAGTATATAAAAACAAACCAAGGGCCGAAATAAACGTGCAGGTAAAGTTCCCGGTGAACATGGTAAAAGAGTTTAGACAGAGGGTAGTAGCTAAAGCTAACTTAGTTTTAAAAAAAGTTCCTGGATGCGGTGTACTAGCTTTTACAAATGCATTTTGTTATCTAAAGTTACATTTTGCGAAATTCAACACGACAGCGATCAACTTGAGCTAAGCATATTGAGTATTTATCATCTCTACTAATGGCTCGCTAGGTGTATAACATTGTAACTTTATGCTAAGTAATGTTATGTTAGCTATATTAGGCAGCTACGTGTGCTAGTGAGACATGCTTCATGAAAACATAAACCAAAAAAATGTATAATCAAAATGAAAGATTACCTGTCCAGCAGAAATACAGCCTCTTGAACTGAAACGGGTGCGCCAGGGTTGCCAGGTTTTCACAACAAAATCCGCCCAATTGTTACTCAAAACTAGCCCAAAACAAGCCCAATCGTGTTTCTCCGGTAAAAATCGCGTCTGGGGGGTAAAATATGTGTCTTTTTGGCAGGGCTGCCTGCTAAAATTCGCAAATCCCGGGGCAAAACATCACATAATTGGGTCGCTTCAACCCGCAGACATGAAAAACAGCCCGCGGCAACAGTGTTGAGGTAGCCCGACTTGGTTGTCAACACTGGGGAGCGCGCATGTGGGCAGATCCTGGAGCAAAAGCGGCGGTAGCCATGGTAGCGAGAGAGAGTGACAGGCGCCCAAGCCAATCACTTGATTCGGCCCGAACGAAAATAATGAGCGGTGTTTATTGCAGATTAAAAAGTCTAGAGTCACTCGATTTTTATACTCTCTTTTTCAGAGTACTTAAATTTTAATTATGTATTGACATATAAAGACAGTTTAAACAAATTTGGACAAAAGAGTTTTAGATCATACTTACCTACCCCACCTTTAAGTTAAAAGTGAATGTTATTATTGCTGGTGCCTGCCATGAACCATGACTCCAAAGCAAACAGAACCAAACCGAACCGAAGCGTGGCATTGGTTTATCGTTACACTCCTAATTTTTATTACCACAAAAAATATCTGATTAATCGTCAAAATAATTGGCCGATTACTCGATTAACAAAATAACCGTTTAGTGACAGCTCTAAATAATTTTCTATTTTATTTACAACTTCAAAAAATCTTTTTTTTTTTACAGTGTAGGGTTTGTAGTTTAAAACCTTTGTGCTAGCGAACACCATTAACATTCTGAGTCCATCAGAACAGAGTCCATTTACCTACAGCGAGCGGATCCATAAATACTGACACAAATAAGCCTGAAAATCTCAGTCAAATCCCTCTTAAGTAGCTGCATTCGTGAGGCCACCCATAGTGCCGTGCGGATTCTCTATGCCTCATGCTGCAGATGTGGATTCTTCTACTTCAGCGGCGCAGGGTAAATCAGATAAGACGGCATCATAAACGGTACCTGTCCGTCGTAAATCATGATAAAATTACCTAACGGTGGGGCACTGAGGTGGGCCGCGCTGTGAGAAGCAGGCGAGAACGACACCTGCTTGGGACAAGAGCCGCGGCACATTGGCAGCAGAGGAAGTGAAAATGCTGAATGTGGCCAAAGATGGATGCCAGATGGATAGAGCCATCAGACAGGTGGAGCCCAGTGAACCCAAATGAACCGCCCAGTGTGTCTCGCTCATAATCAGGGCAGACAAACCGAAGATGGGGTTATTCTAGACCGCCACGGGACCTACATACACATCAGAAAAGCTAATGTTTATAAGCAGAGAACCACTTTAATGCTCACAGGTTGCTCTTTCATAGCTCAGAAGGGTTAATGAGTTATGCTTCACTGAAGTATCAAGACTGTTACTCCTCTAATTCCTCAGAAGAAATAAATATAGACACATTTAACCTGCGATACTCTAAGAAGTTTAAAAATATACACCAGATAATTATTTACAAAATTATTATTAATTATATATACAATTATATATATTATTATATTACATAAATATTGCATAAAATAACAATTGGGTGAAATAGTCATACTTTTTTAATCAACCACGTACAGAAAATAGACAAAATAGAACTGTTATATTAATATATAGCAGTGACACTGAAGACTGGAGTAATGATGCTGAAAATTCAGCTTTGATCACAGGAATAAATTATATTTTAAAAAGCCATTATTTTAAATTGTAATAATATTTCACAATATCACATTTTTTCCCTGCAGTTTTGATCAAATAAATGCAGGCTTGATGAACAAAAGAGACTTCTTTCAAAAAAATTAAAAATAGTAATATTTCCAAACTTTTGACCGGTGCTGTATGCATATGTATGTATATATATATATATTAGGGATGTCAAAAGATTAATCGCGATTAATCGCATCCAAAATAAAAGTTTGTGTTTACATAATATATGTGTGTGTACTCTGTTAATTATTATTTATAAATACACACACAAGCATGTATATATTGGAGAAAAAAATATTATTTTTATATATAAAACATTTATATTTATATATATTATAGATTATATAAATGTATATACAGTATATACATGCAAATATTTCTTACATTTATACATGAATGTGTGTATTTATATATAAATAATAATTAACAGAGTACACACACATATATTATGTAAACACAAAATTTTATTTTGGATGCGATAAATCGCGATGAATCTTTTGACAGCCCTAATATATATATATATATATATATATATATATATATATATATATATATATATATATATATATATATATATATATATATATACAGTGAGGAAAATAAGTATTTGAACTATTTTGCAAGTTCTCCCACTTAGAAATCATGGAGGGGTCTGAAATTGTCATCGTAGGTGCATGTCCACTGTGAGAGACATAATCTAAAAAAACTTTTAAAAAAAATCCAGAAATCACAATGTATGTTTTTTTAACTATTTATTTGTGTGATCCAGCTGCAAATAAGTATTTGAACACCTGAGAAAATCAATGTTAATATTTGGTACAGTAGCCTTTGTTTGCAATTACAGAGGTCAAACGTTTCCTGTAGTTTTTCATCAGGTTTGCACACACTGCAGGAGGGATTTTGGCCCACTCCTCCACACAGATCTTCTCTAGATCAGTCAGGTTTCTGGCCTGTCGCTGAGAAACACGGAGTTTGAGCTCCCTCCAAAGATTCTCTATTGGGTTTAGGTCTGGAGACTGGCTAGGCCACGCCAGAACCTTGATATGCTTCTTACAGAGCCACTCCTTGGTTATCCTAGCTGTGTGCTTCGGGTCATTGTCATGTTGGAAGACCCAGCCTTGACCCATCTTCAATGCTCTAACTGAGGGAAGGAGGTTGTTCCCCAAAATCTCGCAATACATGGCACCGGTCATCCTCTCCTTAATACATTGCATTCGCCCTGTCCCATGTGCAGAAAAACACCCCCAAAGCATGATGCTACCACCCCCATGCTTCACAGTAGGGATGGTGTTCTTGGGATGGTACTCATCATTCTTCTTCCTCCAAACACGTTTAGTGGAATTATGACCAAAAAGTTCTATTTTGGTCTCATCTGACCACATGACTTTCTCCCATGACTCCTCAGGATCATCCAAATGGTCATTGGCAAACTTAAGACGGGCCTGGACATGTGCTGGTTTAAGCAGGGGAACCTTCTGTGCCATGCATGATTTCTAACCATGACGTCTTAGTTTATTACCAACAGTAACCTTGGAAACGGTGGTCCCAGCTCTTTTCAGGTCATTGACCAGCTCCTCCCGTGTAGTTCTGGGCTGATTTCTCACCTTTCTTAGGATCATTGAGACCCCACGAGGTGAGATCTTGCATGGAGCCCCAGTCCGAGGGAGATTGACAGTCATGTTTAGCTTCTTCCATTTTCTAATGATTGCTCCAACAGTGGACCTTTTTTCACCAAGCTGCTTGGCAATTTCCCCGTAGCCCTTTCCAGCTTTGTGGAGGTGTACAATTTTGTCTCTAGTGTCTTTGGACAGCTCTTTGGTCTTGGCCATGTTAGTAGTTGGATTCTTACTGATTGTATGGGGTGGACAGGTGTCTTTATGCAGCTAATGACCTCAAACAGGTGCATCTAATTTAGGATAATAAATGGAGTGGAGGTGGACATTTTAAAGGCAGACTAACAGGTCTTTGAGGGTCAGAATTGTAGCTGATAGACAGGTGTTCAAATACTTATTTGCAGCTGTATCATACAAATAAATAGTTAAAAAAATCATGCATTGTGATTTCTGGATTTTTTTTTTAGATTATGTCTCTCACAATTGACATGCACCTACGATGACAATTTCTGACCCCTCCATGATTTCTAAGTGGGAGAACTTGCAAAATAGCAGGGTGTTCAAATACTTATTTTCCTCACTGTATATATATATATATATATATATTAGTGCTGGGCAAATGAATGCGTTAAAGCGGGCTATTCATTTTTTTAGTTTAACTCATTCAAAATATTTAACGCAATTAACGCAGCGTCCGTTTTTATATCCATTTTTTCCCAGCGTTACATTATATTATTTTAAGTTCAATTAAATTAAAAGTTGTTATTTTTTAAAGCCTAATAAATGTTGAAATTGGTAGCTTTCAGTTTTACTGTAATGCAACATCATTAATGTTTCATAGAGACATTAGTATCAGCGATACTGGCCTTCATTCATAAAAAGATGCCATTACAACACATATTTAAAATATGCTGTCTTTAAATTGTTTCTTAACTTTATATATATACATTGTAATGTCTTTTTTGCAAATTTTTCTGTATATTCTGTATAGATATTAATAGAACACAGTTCAGTTATCAGGTTATGAGAGAATTTGATGAGAAATATTTGAGTTGAATATTTGAGGTTTGGTTAGAATTGATATTGTCACGCTCACCGTGTTCACTAAAACAAAACAAAACAAAACAAAACTTGTGTTTAGTGTTTATATAACAGCCAGTTAGCTTCAGAGTAGAATAACTAGCCTATTTAAGTATTTAAGGCAGCGGTAGCAAAAAGCAGAGCTAAATACGTGCGTCAGAAGACATTGACATGGCCACTGAAATGGGAAGTGCAGATGCTTGACCTCGGCTCATTACTGAGAGCCAAACGGAGGGGCGGACAGCCGGAAGAGCGTTTATACTGACACAAAGCCTGCAGACCGGAGTGTGTTTAGAATTCAAACCAGCATCCAGAAAGTAGCTTTGTCCTTAATATCATAGAAAAAGGACAGCAGTATGTATGATCGATTGCAAAGTGTTTCTCTAAAAGGTTTCTAAAGCCCTGAGCTCCTGTTGTCTCAGCGCTAGCGGAGCAGAGCATTCAGAAATCAGGCTTAGCTGGAAAAATGCTTTGCAAATCTCAGAAAAATACAAAGAGAAGGTTTCTGTGTTTAAGTTACATTGGAGGTTCAACCTGAAATGATACTCACATTCTGTTCCACTTTAGTGAAGCAGGCATTTTTTGCCATTGAGATGACTTGGAAAAAGTGTCCCAATCAACCTGAATTCACCCTACGTAAGACAAATGCATAGCATGTCATAAAGCAAGATGACAACGTTATAACCGTAATTAAACTAAACTAAAGCTGTTCTATCGTCATGCAGCAGATATTCTCTGGGTCTGTGCCTCTTACAGCAGTTCCCACACAAGCGATTTATAGATTATCATGACAGAATATGCTAATCAATGACTTGAAGATAGTTAACTCCACATCAGCATAAATTCATCAACTAACCATTCAGAAACGTCCTGTCTCATTCTACACCTTGTCACTTCGTCTTGAGGCTCACCATTGTTGTCCGACTCTGGTTTGAACATAAAAGGCTGAACAGTTTCTGACATTTTCAGTGTGTGTCTGCGTGAGGTAATCAGAGCTGCTAACATGAGCTCTTGAAGCTCCGCCCTCTTCCTGAAAGGGAGCCAGCAGCTCATTTGTATTTAAAGGGACACACAAAAACGGCGCGCTTTTGCTCACCCTCAATAGTGACAATTTTAACATGCTATAAAAAATTATCTGTGGGGTATTGTGGGCTAAAACTTCACATACACACTCTAGGGACATCGGATACTTAATTTACATCTTGTAAAAAGAGGAATTATTACCACTTTAATATATAATATAAATAATATGTTTTATTAATTTCATAATTTAACAGGATTATTAACATAAAAGCCATAAAAACATTTTACTTCTAATAGAACAAACATGAACTAAAATAAAATATTAAAAACATACATTTTATTTCAACTAGTTGCCAAGGCAACATTTCTAATTATGTTCTAATTAAAGTTGAAGTACTTCAATACTACAATAAAAATTACAAATTTTATACTAAAATTAAAAGGAAAACATTATAAATATTAACAAATATTAACAAAAACTGTAACAGTGTATTAATGATACTAAACCAACATTGATATATACATAATAAAAATATATATATTTTAAAATTAAACCCTTAAGCACACATAACATCATCGAGTATATCCAATTGGTGAAACATCACTAACTTTTTTCTGTATTGCCACTGCTGTCAGTTCCACACAAGTAAATTCTTATGTTTTTTTTCTCCATTATTAAAACAGAATTACCCATCCAAACGACCTCTTATACGGCCCTCATTAAAGAATAATAGTCTAATTCTGAATAAGCTCCATCTCTGCTCAGCTGTCACGTTGAATGAAGCACAAGTTGGATGTTCATTGCACTTTTTCTGACCGGAGAGGACAAAACCGTTCCTCCAAATGAAGAAAGGGATTAAGGTTAATCAGGGGTCGTTGATGAGGGCACTCAACTGCTGGTCTGACACTCATTTAAATGACCATTTCATCATATTATAACACCTGGACCAACACCAGAAACCATCAGCGACATTTAATCTGACAAAATGGTGACTTGAATAGCTTATTATAAGCTAATCGGTGACCTACATCAAACCATTTGGATTGGGACGGATCATTTGGAAAAATCTCATTTTATTCCAGAATCCCAGTGAAATATTCAGACTATTCAGATTTTATATCTCACAATTCGGACTTTACATCATCTTGCAATAAAGACTTTACATCATCTTGCAATTCGGACTTTACATCATCTTGCAATTCGGACTTTACATCTCGCAATTCGGACTTTATATCTAGCAATTATGACTTTACATCTTGCAATTATGACTTTACATCTCGCAATTCTGACTTTACATCTCGCAATTCAGACTTTACATCTCGTAATTCGGACTTTACATCTCACTATTCGGATTTTACATCTCGCAATTCGGACTTTACATCTCGCAATTCTGACTTTACATCTCGCAATTTGGACTTTACATCATCTTGCAATTCGGACTTTACATCTCGCAATTCGGACTATTCTGACTTTACATCTCGCAATTCGGACTTTACATCTCGCAATTCGGACTTTACATCTCGCAATTCGGACTTTACATCATCTTGCAATTCTGACTTTACATCTCGCAATTCGGACTATTCTGACTTTACATCTCGCAATTCGGACTTTACATCTCGCAATTCAGACTTTACATCTCGCAATTTACATCTCGCAATTCAGACTTTACATTATCTCGCAATTCGGACTTCACATCATCTTGCAATTCTGACTTTATATCTCGCATTTCTGACTTTACATCTCGCGATTCTGACTTTATATCTCGCAATTCGGACTATTCTGACTTTACATCTCGCAATTCGGACTTTACATCTCGCAATTCGGACTTTACATCTCGCAATTCGGACTTTACATCATCTTGCAATTCTGACTTTACATCTCGCAATTCTGACTATTCTGACTTTACATCTCGCAATTCGGACTTTACATCTCGCAATTCAGACTTTACATCTCGCAATTTACATCTCGCAATTCAGACTTTACATTATCTCGCAATTCGGACTTCACATCATCTTGCAATTCTGACTTTATATCTCGCATTTCTGACTTTACATCTCGCGATTCTGACTTTATATCTCGCAATTCTGACTTTACATCTCGTGATTCGGACTTTACATCTCGCGATTTGGACTTTACATCTCGCAATTAGGACTTTACATCTCGCAATTCTGAATATACGTCTCGCAATTCGGACTTTACATCTCGCAATTCGGATTTTAAATCTCGCAATTCAGACTTTACATTATCTCGCAATTCGGACTTTACATCATCTCGCAATTCTGACTTTACATCTCGCAATTCGGACCTTATATCTCCCAATTCTGACTTTACATTTCGCAATTCTGACTTTACATCATCTCACAATTCAGACTTTATATCATCTCGCAATTCAGATTTTTTATCTCGCAATTCAGACTTTACATCTCGCCATTCTGACTTTACATCTCGCCATTCTGACTTTACATCTCGCAATTAGGACTTTACATCTCGCAATTCGGACTTTACATCATCTTGCAATTCTGACTTTACATCTCGCAATTCGGACTATTCTGACTTTACATCTCGCAATTCGGACTTTACATCTCGCAATTCAGACTTTACATCTCGCAATTTACATCTCGCAATTCAGACTTTACATTATCTCGCAATTCGGACTTCACATCATCTTGCAATTCTGACTTTATATCTCGCATTTCTGACTTTACATCTCGCGATTCTGACTTTATATCTCGCAATTCTGACTTTACATCTCGTGATTCGGACTTTACATCTCGCGATTTGGACTTTACATCTCGCAATTAGGACTTTACATCTCGCAATTCTGAATATACGTCTCGCAATTCGGACTTTACATCTCGCAATTCGGATTTTAAATCTCGCAATTCAGACTTTACATTATCTCGCAATTCGGACTTTACATCATCTCGCAATTCTGACTTTACATCTCGCAATTCGGACCTTATATCTCCCAATTCTGACTTTACATTTCGCAATTCTGACTTTACATCATCTCACAATTCAGACTTTATATCATCTCGCAATTCAGATTTTTTATCTCGCAATTCAGACTTTACATCTCGCCATTCTGACTTTACATCTCGCCATTCTGACTTTACATCTCGCAATTAGGACTTTACATCTAGCAATTCTCACTTTACATCATTTCGCAATTTGGACTTTATATCATGTCGCAATTCTGACATTACATCTCACAATTCGGACTTTATATCATCTCCCAATTCAGATTTTTTATCTCGCAATTCTGACTTTACATCTCGCAATTCTGACTTTACATCTCGCAATTCTGACTTTACATCTCACAATTCGGACTTTACATCTCGCCATTTGGACTTTACATCTCGCAATTCTGACTTTACATCATCTCACAATTCTGACTTTACATCATCTCACAATTCTGACTTTACATCATCTCACAATTCTGACTTTACATTTCGCAATTCTGACTTTATAATAGAATTGCAAGAAATAAAAAGTAAAATTAACAAAAAAGTAACTAGTAACTAGTTTTTCATTGGATACTTTTTTAATCTTACTTAAGTTAGTATTAAGATTATTACTTTTACTTTGTTTTAAATTGCTGTACTCATTCAGTAAGTGCTATACCATGCTATATATCTAAAAATATTTATGTTGAGATAACCTGATAATTTTAAGTTAAATTTTTAAATTAGTGGACTCAAATATTTCAAGTTAAAGGGTTAGTTCACCCAAAAATGAAAATTCTGTCATTAATTACTTACCCTCATGTCGTTCGACACCCGTAAGACCTTCGTTCATCTTCGGAACAGAAATGAAGATATTTTAGTTGAAATCTGATGGCTCTGAAAGGGCTCCATTGGCACAATGGCACGGTTCACTCTCAAGACCCTTAAAAGGTACTAAAGACGTCATTACAAAGTCCATCTCACTACAGTGGTTCTAAAATAACTTTATGAATCGGCGAGAATAGTTTTTGTGCGCAAAAAAACCCTAAATAACGACTTATATAGTGATGACGATTTCAAAACACGGCCTCATGAAGCTTCGAAGCGTTATGAATCGTATGAACCGTGCATTGTGCCAATGGAGGCCTTTCAGAGCCATCAGATTTCAACTAAAATATCTTCATTTCTGTTCCGAAGATGAACAGAGGTCTGACGGGTGTCGAACGACATGAGGGTAAGTAATTAATGACAGAATTTTCATTTTTGGGTTAACTAACCCTTTAAGAACAATAAAAAATTCAACTTTTTTGAGTTCTGACAACTTATAAGGGTTTACAGTGAAGTAAATAACTCATATGATTTGCAAGAACTCAAAATAAAAAAGTTAATTAACTAAATCTTTTATGTTGATTGCTATCAAAATGTATGAGTTAGCTAACTCAGTACTTCAAGTTAGGAGCAATTAACATGCATGAGTACTACAAACTCAAAACTTGATAGTTCTGCTACTTAAACAATTTGATGTAACTGATTACCTCAAATTTTTTGAGCTAGCCCAACTTATTCGGGTTTACAGTGTGACACTTAAGATAAATTTATTCAAATTTCTGTTTTTCCTGCACTTATGATCAAATAAATGGAGCCTTGTTGAGCAGAAGAGACTGCAACAAGACGTTTGAACTTACTGTATGTAGGCCTTTTCTTTTCACATTACAGTAATGACTAGGAGAACATTTTACATTACAGTTAATGACATTCACCCAAATGTTTATTTCCTGTGATGCAGTAAATGTTTGATCTGTATGTCGTGAATGAAAAACGGAAGAAATGTATTACCGGCTAATAGGATTTAAGAAAGTTGAAACAAGTTCAGCAAAGCAAGCGGAGCTCACATGAAGAGCAGACGTCTGTCTAATGAACTGGCCAGAATCTCATCTATTATTTACCACGTTTCCACCTGCAAGTGCCAAGGGACCAAAGCTAGTTGGGAGCGGGACGGGATCAGCAGAAATGTCTGATGAAAGTAGAAGCGACTTTTATAACATTAAGCAGGCGTGATTGTAGTGCTTCTGATGAAGCTAATGCAACACAAATAGATCTGGAAAGCTGCCACCTGCATGATTTTTCCTCGACTCGAGTGAAAAAGACCAAGGTAACAAGAGGATACGAAGTTAAATAACTTCTGGTTTCTGGTTAATTGCATCTGCTGAGTTTATCTGAAAGGATTATAATTAGAATTTCATACGGATCTAATTTGCTCTTTTTCACACTGATTGCAGATCTAAATGCCAGACTGTTTAATCCGCATGTTGAAAGCGAAACACGTGAAAGAGTAAATTATAGGTATTATCATTTGGCCATGCACTGCAAATTCGCACGAATAGCTGTTTTCACACAATGCAAAATGAAATGCACACAATTTTTTTCCTTATGAACACGTAACATCTGGCTTTCAGGTTACTGACTGTGTCATATAGTTCCTTTGCTTCAGTATACAAAGGCCTCGTAAGTATGGTTGTTATATCCTGGGGATAAAATCTGAAAATGGTAGCGGCTATCATGAGAATCACATTTGCATTCTAATTAAACCCTCCGCGCAGTATTCATATCTGCTACGTGGCGAGGAACAATTACACCTGCTGATAGACTAACAGCTGACGATTTAGACGACAGCTAATGGCGCCCGTAATGATACAAACACAGTGGAACGTTTCTGAGAAATCCAGTGCTCTTCGCAGTGAGAGCCTGCGGCGGTCGGGGAATTAGCACAAGCTGCCGTATAAATGAGAACGCTTTGCTTATTTATCCCATGATTCAAAGAGCTTTGCTCCGATATCCCGGCAGGTTTGTGCAATGAAATACAGCATGTAATCCGGCCTGCAACTGCGAAGCATTCTAACGGGAAAACACCACAAATGGACGTCTCACAAATTCATTATAGGTCTAATAATGTTGTTTGAGCTAGAATGCAGCCGTCGAGGGCTTAAAATGTTTAGAAGCTATCAAGAGACTCATTAAATAGAAAGCCTGAAACTTCTGTGTATATAATATGACACGTCCCATATTGTTCCTCTGTGATCTTCTGAACCTCCTTCAATGTGCATCTGTTTTCTGGTCCAGTGGGTGAAAATGGTGCATCTGATCACTTGGCACAAACGGTGTGACTAATTCTGCCACTGTACAGAATAGAAGAAAGCACTAGGATATAGTAAAAACATACAGCACAACCGATGCAGTACAACTGCAGAACGATTCTCAAACAACTCTTATTGGCTGTTTATTTCAATTAAATCAAAAACAAATTTGAATCATTTTGAGCCGATAGTGAATTCATCTGACTCACTTACTGAATGCTCAATTCAAAATGAATCAATAACTAATACTGTATTATTCATTGAGACTTAAATCAGTGCAGATAGTCACAGGTTGTTCATATCTTTTATAAAAAAAAAAAAGAATTGTATCAATTACGTAAAATACTTACAAACACACACACATGTCTGGTTCACTATCTTTGTGGGGACGCTCCATAGACGTAATGGTTTTTATACTGTACAAACTGTATATTCTATCCCCTTACACTAACCCTACCCCTAAACCTACCCATCACACAAAACTTTCTGCATTTTTATATTTTCAAAAAAGCTCATTCTGTATGGTTTATAAGCTTGTTTCCTCGTGGGGACACGAGTCTGTGTGCATTCAGGCTGAAGTCCCCATCGGGATAGACAAAAAATTAACACACACACGCACACAAGCACAAGCACACGCACACACACACACACACACACACACACACACACACACACACACACACACACACACACACACACACACACACACACACACACACACACACACACACACACACACACACACACACACACACACACACACACACACACACACACACACGCACACACACACACACCAGGCTAAGGAAGGAAGCTTTATGCTTTGAAAACTGAACTCACTGCTCGGAGGTAAATTCATTAAAAGTTATAAAATAAATTAAGTAAAGTACTGTTAAATCTGAGTAATACAAATCTTGATAGGCTACGTCCTATCTTTAGCCAGTGTGAATGCTTCACTTCACTAGAATTGTCTAATTTTAATTTTGAAATTCTAATTAGATATATCTTCCATTAATTTAAAGCTACACTGTGTAACTTTTTTAGTCTATTCTTAGCTAAAAACACTTAGTTCTTTCAAAAATATATGTGCTCATTAATGTATATTTACTTCTTTCAAGTAATAAAGTATTCTCGTAAGTTTATAATATGCCATTGAAAATACATAAGGTAATGGGATCTAACGGTGGTCGCCATGTTGCCCCTCCATCTTGAAAGTACATTAGCCAAAGAGGGACATACCCGTAAATTCAAGCTTCGCCTTTCGCGTTTTAACCGGTTTTAACAAATTTTTTTACAGTCTATGGTTTTAACACTGTGCGCGTCAACTTGTTCAGACTTGTCTGGTGCATGCGCAGAGAGTTTTCATCTCAGCAGCTCCAGTAACAGAGTTATACGGAGTTTTCCTGGCTTGTTTATTCATAAAAAGTCTGTTTTTCCTTGTGTGGTATTTCTGTGCGTTAATAACTCCGTAAGTAATAATAGTTATTGTCATTGTGGATGTGTTTCAGAGTGTGTCATCGCGTAATTCAGTTGATGTTACCTCAGAAGTATTTTTGTGTCAACATACAATAGCGTAATGCTCACCTATTTGAATAGTCATTCAGTTATTAACAATGTTTATTCGTTTATAGAAAATATTTGCTTGTAATGTATGTTGATGGAAATATGTATCAGGTCTGATCGGCATATTAACACTTGTTATACAGAGCTAAACCTGCGCACACACTTTTGTAATCCGACACCGCTTGTTAGCAGCAGCAGCGGCAGCTCCGCTCCTTTTAATGCAGCTGCATTTAGCGCCTATATGTGGTACAATAAGCTCTGGTTTACGGTTACATTATACAAATGTAACTTATAAGTATAGTTATACAATTCTTAACTGTGTATATTCTGTCATGTCATTATCATGTATATTTACCATCCTAATTTGTTCTCTCACAGAAACCACATTTATGTACATATCCATGCAAACCTGTTTATGCCTTGCAATTGGATGACTGAATAAACATTACTATCATCAAAGTTCACTCTGGATTAGCTGCAGTTCTTTCTAGCCGAATAATTAGGCCAGTTGAGTTCCAACCATCCCACTGCGCACAGAATATCCCACAGGCACCGTGTCGAATGTGGACGAGGTCGAACTGGAAGCCATATTAATCTTGGACTAAATCGGCCACCGTAGGAGTTAAAACGAAATCGGAATTGAATAGAACAGAAACTAAAATTCACTGGATGGTCATATACAAGTTCACCACTAGATGGGGGAAAATATCACACAGTGTAGCTTTAAGAGCCAATAGTATACTAATAGGAGACTACCCATATCCAACAGAGACTGAATTTCACTTTGGAAAATGGGGGGAATTTCCCTCTTAAAGGGATAGTTCACCCAAAAACGAAAATGTGATGTTTTTCTGCTTACCCCTAAGGCATCCAAGATGTAGGTGTCTTCGTTTCTTCAGTAGAACACAAATGAAGATTTATAACTCCAACCGTTGCTGTGTGTCCCTCATATAATGCTTGTCAATGGGGTCTAATTCTATTAGAGTAAAAAAAACATGGACAGACAACTTCAAATTAAACCCAGCGGCTCGTGACGACACATTGATGTCTTAAGACACGAAACGATCGTTTTCTGAGAGAAACTGAACGGTATTTATGCAATTAATATCACCTCATATCAGACGAACGCTTCAGCTCTTCAGACTGCCATCACTTCCCGTGAGTGAGGTCAAAATTCCGGCCGGGTCATAGATATGTATACGTAGATCCTCATTAGTGCCTGCGTGGATCATGGCGTGGATCGCTAGAATGAGGATCTACGTATACATATCTACGGATCTACGTATATATGCATAAATACCGTTCGGTTTCTCGCAGAAACCGATCGTTTCGTGTCTTAAGACATCAATGTGTCGTCATGAGCCGCTGGGTTTAATTTGAAGTTGTCTGTCCATGTTTTTTTTACTCTAATATAATTAGACCCCATCGACAAGCATTATATGAGTGACACACAGCAACGGTTGGAGTTATAAATCTTCATTTGTGTTCTACTGAAGAAACGAAGACACCTACATCTTGGATGCCTTAGGGGTAAACAGAAAAACATCAAATTTTCTTAATTAATTAATTACTTACAAAGCTATAAATAGCTTAGCTCCCCAGTACTTGATAGAGCTTTATACTACCTCACGTCTAGTGCGGTCTCAAAATTCTGGGCGGTTGATAATATCTAGAATATCAAAATCAACTGCTGGTGGTCGATCCTTGTGGTCGGGCACCTAAACTTTGGGTAGCCTAATGGTGCGTTCACACCGGATGCGAATTACGTGATTCGCGCAAATGATTTACATGTTAAGTCAATGCAAAGACGCAAATAGACATTCTGCGGTGCGATTTGCACGAATGAGGCGACGGGAATGACACGGCGCGAATGACATGGCGCGAAATGAGCGAATTGAGGGTTTGACGCGTGATTCGTGCGAATGCCGTGAATCGCCCGAGTTGAAAAATCTGAATTTTGGCGGATATTCGCGCCACATTAACCAATCAGGAGCTTGCTCTAGTACTGACAACAATGAGCAGAAAATCTGTATATTAATATCTGGTTAAGACAATATGATTATCACTGTGATAACATTAAATGACATGAAGCACAACCCAGTCTCTTTTTGTTAAATGCAAGTTTATGTTTGATCAATAATACAAAAGTATAAGTAAAAGGTATAATAAGCTATACATTAAATAAAGCAAACAATTCAGTCAAACATTCAAAGTCAGTGATAGTCGGCTACAACTGTAACGTAAAGTTATAGCCTAAAAATAAAAAAGTAATGAAACTTCATTTTGCCCTCAGCCTAAACGATTTGCCAGGGAACAAATTATAGATCCATGAGACCAAAGATCACCCGTTACATCTACACAAGACGAATTATAGCTCGAGACACCACAGAGACATCAGAGCCAGCGGCAGACGGCAGAAGGACTGGCCAAGGAAAGGCTGCTCTTGCCGGGGTTAACGAGCGCTGAGCGCCGCTGATCCACTGGAGCTCACAACTCCGAAAACGCCAGATAAAATGTTCAAATAGGCACTCTTTATATAAATAAACCACATATTTGAGCTTTAAACAACTACATTATCGCCTGAAAAAGTCTTAAAACTACGTTTTGTCACACATTAACAGTAGATTTTAACATAAAAGACGTGTAAACACAGCCCATGTCAGCCATTTCTCAACAAGACGAACCGCTGGCAGAAGCCCCTCCCATGATGCGAATTTACGTCTGTGGTGTAGTGAATGTCACGCGCGAATGAAGCGAGTAAACTCAAAATGTTCAAGCGTCCAACTTTGTGCGAATAGCGCAAATTATTTGCGTCATTCACGTCCGGTGTGAACGCTACATAAGGCACACCTGTGCAATAATCATGCTGTCTAATAAGCATCTTGATATGCCACACCTGTGAGGTGGATGGATTATCTCGGCAAAGGAGAAGTGCTCACTAACACAGATTTAGACAGATTTTTGAACAATATTTGAGAGAAACAGGCCTTTTGTGTACATAGAAAAAGTCTTAGATCTTTGAGTTCAGAGCATGAAAAATGGGGGCAAAAACAAAAGTGTTGCGTTTATAATTTATACTTTGAGTAAATGCTGAAATACTCTTGCTGTTTGTGAAATGATGTCTCATGAATAAATGTTTGCGGGAATTTCCCGCCTTATATGCACGAACCTGCGGGGATGAGTAAAATTGTGCTCAATACCCACAATCCCATATATATATATACACAAAAAAATGAACTTTCACTGTTGTTAGTTGCACTCAAATCATCCTTGTTCACATTACTTAAAAAAACTAATGTAACTAAATTTACTTAGATTTACTGAGTTGTTTCTACAGCTTTACTTAATAAGTGTTTGTTCGGTCAACTTAACATTGCTGAGTGAAACGAACAAACTGGGCAGTGGATCTGTAGTTCCCAGCATGCGCATTAGGAGAGTAAATTTAGGGATTAAAGTGTTATTTTATCTTTTTCAGTAAAGGGAAAGAGGTTGTTAGTTTATGTTAGGGTTATGTGCAGTTATGTTGGACATATTTAGAAATTTGTGGTTAGCATTATGCAGAAGAGTGGTGCCTGTGTTTAGGCTGTGGCCACTCATACACTCATTTATTGGATGGACTTCCTGTTCTCAATTAAGTTATTTTTGAATTTTGTTTCTAAAAATATACTTTTGTTATATTTAATAGTTTTCCACTTACACTTGTAGAGCAAGTAGTTAATTTAATACGGTAAATTATATCAATAAATGTGTTCACCTAACATAATAAACTTTTGATAAATTTAAAGAAATTTTGTCAGCTTTACTTGACTTTCTTTTTTTCATATAACTAAATTGTTATTTGTAAAACTGACTCAATTTAGTTGTGTGGAACCATTTGACGCAGCTTTTTTAAGTAAATTCAACAAATTATTTTTTTGAGTGTACACACACACACACACACACACACACACACACATACACACACAATATAAATTAAGTAAATATCAACTGCATTTATAGCACTTCTGTGCAATATCATGTCTGTGTAAACTTATCTCGCAATCATGTTAACAAAGCAGGTTAATGCAAGTAATTCTGAAGATGAATTCGTTTACAGGTTTGTGGCATCAAAAATGTGAGAGATACTCCAAATTTGAGGCATTCTGTAACAACTAAGCTAGACATTCAGGATTGAATATTCTGTGAAATTCCATTTATATCTGATTAGTTCTATCTGTTCTGTGAAACCTGACAGGATCGCATCATCTGTAGAGTGAATGCAATCATAAATGTGTTTCTATTTACAATTATTTATCCCCCAAAAATGTTAAAAGAATCGTTAAGGAATGAAAATCGATACAAGGAATCATTCCCTGAATTGCTAAATTCCTTACGATTCCCATCTCTAGTCCCCAGACATCCAATCAGCCATCACTCCACGCACGGCCTGTCGACTTCATTGTCTAGACACTAGATGTTTGTCTTCTTCTGTAAGTACTTCAGGCTAAATTAAATGCCAGGATATTTGTGGCTCTATCAGAAGCAAGCGAGATTTCAGGAAATCAATACAAAACTTAAACCCGCACCATATAGGACTCAGAGTAAAGGTCAAACTGGGTGGCACGTAAAAAGTTGGAAGCATGTGGAAAATAACAAATAGTTTGAGATTCCTCAGGGCTGGTGTCTGGATCAGGTCAACAGGCACTTACAGTGAAGACACAAGTGTTTGGAATCTCAAACCACACGCATAGAAGGTGCCATTTATTTTAAAGAAAGATGCAAGCCAAACATGTCACAGATGCTTTAAAGGGATTGTCGTTCCAAACCTGGTTGACTCTCTTTCTTGTGTGGAACACAAAAGATGATATGTTGAGAAATGCCTGTTTTTTATACATAAAATGAAAGTCAGTAAAAGTCATTCAAATCTAATGTTGTTCTGACAGTATTCTCCAAAATTTCCTTCAAAGTGATGATCATACAACTTTCATTTTTGACTAAACGATCCATTTAAAGCACATTTGTGAAATGATTGGCTTGTGTGAAGTGTGCTTTGATGTATTTGGAATTACATAGATTGAGAAAAGTGCTAAACAAATTCAAAGTTTGTTAGGTTTGAAACGACAGAAAACAATGATAAACTGTAGAGCACGCTGTTAGCTATGCCAAGGTCATGGGTTTGATGCCAAATACATAAATGCAAATGTAAATGTAGACAGTGCTGAAAATGAAGACAGACTGAAATTCTTATTACAACCATCTCAGCTTCATAGTGTGGAGTATATTTAGTACTATTATTGTGGCACGGTTGAGGTGAGAAAGCAATCCAAACCAACAGACCAACGAACCAAGCAGTGTCATAATTCATAATAGGGGGAACATTTGTTTATTTCATTTATTTCTACATTAAAGATGGGTGAGTGCTTTCAACATCGGTAACCGATGTTGATTTCAAATCACCAAAACAAACACGCCCCTATTTTGATAGCTCCGCCCCACACATACGTAACCCAGGCAACGACTATGGCGGAATCTGCTGTGCCAGCCGGCCGAGGGTATGATGTCATCAATAAGTGAAAGCAATCTGTGTTACTATGGTAATCCAGGTCAAATGTTCAGTGAAAAAGTCATTCCTTACATCCCAAAAACACAAACAGTTCTCATGAACATCTGTCGTCGCTCGGCTAATGTCCGTCCTGTGTCGTGTCTTTTGAACAATGACGTGCACTGAGCGCTCTCTTCTCCCCGTCATTAGTGGACACGCCCCTAACTGCTGATTGGCTATGTGTTTGTTTTGGTACTCGGCCCGAGACACTTTTCTAAAGCAGTTTTGAAATACCACTTACCTCACCTTTAACTAAACCTACTGTACCATTATTTGTATAATATCCTGTAATTGTATCGATCCTTATGATTTATTTCTATGTTCGTATTTTTAATAAGAAAAATTAAATAACAAAAAATAATAATACACAACCATTCTTTAACATTTGGGGTCGGTAAGATGTTGCAATTTGTAATTTGAGTATAGTTAAATTCAGTATAGTTAATTAAAGTATATAGAGTATTTTATGATTTTTAGCATCATTGCTCCAGTCAGAAATCATTCTAATATGATGATTTGATGCTCGAGAAACATTTCTGATTATTATCAATGTTGAAAACAGTTATGCTTCGTGTTTTTGTGGAAACTGATACTTTTTTTCAGGATTCTTAGATGAATAGAAAGTTCAAAACGACAGCATTTCTTGACATGCAAATATTTTAGAACATTGTGAACTTACTGATCCCAACACTTTTGAACAGCCGTGCATATCATGATATATCGTTATCGTGAAATACAATTTCTCCTGTCGTAAAATAAGATTATATATCGCCCCGCCCTCAAATGAAACATGAGAGAAACAACCAAAACTGATTGAAAAAGTTCATTAAGAATCAAAGACATTAAGGGCGTTTTCACACCAAGTCCGCACCAAGGTCTGAACCGAAGTTCATGTTTTGATACATTTTATACATTCGTTTAGTTTTGGTTTGGTGTCACGTTGCAATTATGCGAGCGCACTAAAGAACTTTACATGACATACTTGAGTCCTGTCGTCATCATCTATGTGGGCGGCATCTTGACATTGATTGGGTTGGCGGGAAACTTTGACCAGAATGAATGAACAATTGCATATCGTTGCCACTTTTGAACAGTGCGCATTGCTTGACTATTTCTTTTCATTTCGAATTGTTAAAAGTGGACATTTCAAGCTTTCTATACACATATTTCTCATGTCTGTTAGGCAAGTAGCCTGCTGAGTTTCGGTTTATTTATCAGACATGTTCAAGAGTGTCGATTATTGTCTGCTAGAGACTATTTGCTTCTTATTTATTAAATCCAGGCGACTGGCTGATGAAACATTGATTAAAGTTAAGATACAATTTCTACAAAACATAATTCACTTTAAAGAAATGCTTTCTACAAAACAAAACTTAATGAAGTGGTCAAAATCATTTCTGACCTTCTGTCTTCTGACATATTGCGCATCTTTGCACTTTTCATAATCAATATAGACTAGATTACATTTAAAAATAACATTATAATATTTAAACTTCCTGTAAATGGTCTGAAAGTCCGAACCATACAGAAAATGCTTTCACTCTAGAAACGAACCAACCCTTTGTTCAGTTTGATCCGGACCGAGACTACCTCTTTTCGTCTGACCAAATTTTGTCTGTTTGGTCCGTGCCATGGTCCGGGAGAGGATTCACACCTGTCATTTTGATTCGGATCAAACTGAAAAGTCTGAAAATCCGGACCAGTAGGTGTGAAAGGGCCCTAAAAAACCCTCCAAACAGAAGCCCATCTCTCTCACAAAGCCCACAGAGTCCAGCATCTTCAGTTGGGTTTCATTCTGAGCGTGTTGAGTTTGATGTCAGTCTCTGGCGGGCAGGTGAGCGGATGAGGTGACTGCAGCCTCCGCTTTTTTCTCTGCGGCCTTTAAGTAGAAACATCAGACCGAATGCTGCAGGCTTTGAAGGGTGCTGCTCTGAGAGCCTCCTACACTGAGTGTGTTTGTTTGTTTGCGAATGTGTGTGTGTGCATAAAATCAAAGCGCACGCCTTTGAAGGCTATTTTCCATGAGGTACAACAATTACACTTCCTCCTACTCCAGTCTTTAATGTTGTCAGCTTCTGGGGGAAGTGTGTTTGCACTTAACGCAGCGCTGCAGTGGCATGTAATCGGCTAAAATGATTCTTTAAGTCTATCTATTACCTCTTGAAATGCCAGGCAGGACGTTCTTTGAACTCGTCTGTAATGTGGTCACCTGTCGGTCGCATTCACAAACAAACCGAACGCCACAATTCAAGCGCAACTAATGCGATAAACCGCTGAATCTTACCGAACCTGATGAGGTTCCACAAATGACACCAGATGCTCACGGTCATCAAATGTTGCATGACCCATGAGGCTTTGCATGCTTAAATGGGCAGTTTTGGGCCATAATAACCTCCAAGTTGAATTTGATTTTGAAAGTTGAGTTTATACTGTATATATACACAATCAAGCATAACATTATGACCGGTGAAGTGAATAACACTGATTCTTGACTGACTTTTGTGGGGTGTTCCCGGTCTGCAGTGGTCAGTCTCTATCAAAAGTGCTCCAAGGAAGGAACAGTGGTGAACCGGCAACAGGGTCATGGGCGGCCAAGGCTCATTGATGCACAGGTGGAGCAAAGGCTGGCCCGTGTGGTCCGATCAAACAGACGAGCTACTGGAGGTCAAATTGCTCAAGAAGTTAATGCTGGTTCTGATAGAAAGGTGTCAGAATACACAGTGCATCACAGTTTGTTGTGTATGGGGCGGCATAGCCGCAGACCAGTCAGGGTGCCCATGCTGACCCCTGTCCACCGCCGAAAGTGCCAACAGTGGCACGTGAGCATCAGAACTGGACCCCGGAGCAATGGAAGAAGGTGGTCTAGTCTGATGAATCACGTTTTCTTTTACATCACGTGTATGGCCGGGTGCGTGGGAACCCATGGCACCAGGTGCACTATGGGAAGAAGGCAAGCCGGCGGAGGCAGTGATGCTTTGGGCAATGTTCTGCTGGGAAACATTGGGTCCTGCCATCCATGTGGATGTTACTTTGACACGTACCACCTACCTAAGCATTGTTGCAGACCATGTACACCCTTTCATGGAAATGGTTTCCCCTGGTGGCTGTGGCTCTTTCAGCAGATAATGTGCCGCCACAAAACAAAAATGGTTCAGGAATGGTTTGAGGAGCACGACAATGAGTTTGAGGTGTTGACTTGGCCTCCAAATTCCCCAGATCTCAATCCAATCGAGCATCTGTGGGATGTGCTGAACAAACAAGTCCGATCTATGGAGGCCCCACCTCACAAATTACAGGACTTAAAGGATCTGCTGCTAACACCTTGGTGCCAGATACCACAGCACACCTTCAGGGGTCTAGTGGAGTCCATGCCTCGACCGATCAGGGCTGTTTTGGCAGCAAAAGGGGGACCAACACAATATTAAGATATATACACTATATATATATATATATATATATATATATATATATATATATATATATATATATATATATATATATATATATATATATATATATATATATATATATATAGTATAGTGACTGTGTTTGCTTACTTTATCACAGATTAAGTGAAATAAATGCAATATTCAGAGACATTTTCATTCAATACTTTATGTAGCCTACTGCTTAATACAGCGTGTGTTTGTACAAGAATAAAGTTTAACATAAGCCTACACTATCAATAAAGTGGGGTCTACGTCTTTTTTAAATCGGTTTTATTTTGATAAACACAAAACAACATCACAAATACATGAAAGAGGTTTTTACTGATATAAAAACCAGATTAGATAAACGCATTGTTGTCTTGCGGTGAATCCGGCCAATCGTGGAACAGCTGTGTCGTCATCAGAGCTTGTGCAACCGCTCTGGAGAAGCTGCACAGAATGCCCCAGCCGGCTGCTCTCGAATCGCTCTCGCAGCTTTGATGGCATCCGTCACAGTCACGTGGCGTCACCGCTGTCTCAAGTGGGACAACATTTTGAACCGGAGTGCATTGCTTCAAGTCAGCCGTCGATCGGTCTGTGTGGCGCTGTATGAAGTCGAACAAGCCTATTGTAAACTTGGCATTGAAAAAGGTCACATGTGACTGAAACGTTTGCCTTTTTTCTCTCAGTAAAAGCATTGATTTGATCTCGCATCCAATGATTTTTTCTTGGTAGAGTGTGCGGACTCTTTGAAGTGCTCTTCTATTTGGAATATATTGTCTACGCCCCTCATTTAGACTCATTTGAAGGCGCGGTGAGTTCCTGACTATTCCATCTTGATGCAATAAAGATTGTGATGTTATTCTATCCAATTTTTGGTCAAGATCTTGCCATGATGTGTCTTCCTACAGTACATGGCTGATTAAGAAATGAAAAGCTATACACACTCCATCATTTAGGGTTAAAAGAACTGTTACCAAACATATAACATGCTAGAAACATAATCACTGCAATAATGATATTACAATCATAGACTCTTGAGCATTTGCCTATTTAAATCCAGGCAGTGTATGTCTGTATTATAACATTTTGACAGATAATACATTGTATTTACCTGCTTTGCCAGTAAACACTGCTAATAGGGATTAGAAGTGAAAAGGGAAGACAATTAATTTTTAAAGCATCCGTGTGAAAACAAACCTGAAAAGAGACGTGAGGATTTGTAGAGGAAAATGAGAGATTCTCAGTGCATTCCAGTGAATTATTCATGGGATATATCGGAAATTAAATCAAGACAACAAGTGAGTATATGTTGTCTTTTTTCATATTCTTACAGTGGAATGAGAAGACAAAAGAAAATAATTAGGAGGGAAAGAATGCAGCGACTCTTGCCACAGATAATCTTGTGATACCACGTCACATTAAAAATGCCAAGCGTTATGTTATTCTTCTGCTGTCTGAAAATGAAACATGAAGGAAAATTGACAGCTGACTCAGTCAAACTGACGGATAAGGATTATTTGTAGCACTCCCTTATCATTTGAAATGATTCATTTCAGTCTTTTTGAGTGGAAGTTCCCCAAACCGGATGTGCCTCCCATTCAAAAAGCAGAAAACCCTGGAAACCACATATCAGCAGGTTAAGAACCAATCGAAACTCGCTAACAGCCACATAGCATTAGCAACACCCTGGCAACCATCAACAACTGTCCCGCCCTATGGTGGCGAGTTTCACAAAACCTAATCATGTGAATAATGATTAAAGGTGTTTAATTACCATCTCTGCGGTTGAGTTTGGCGTAGCCCGGCCCATGGCTGCTCGACAGCTCCGATGAACTCGTGAAGGCCGACTGAGGCAGACCGGACACCAGCGGAGAATCACAGCTCTCTACAGACACACATCAAAATACAGAGTTTACATACACTTCTGTACAAAAGTTTGGGGTCAGTACGAATTTTTTTTTTAAAAGGAATTAATACTTTTATTCAGCAAGGACGCATTAAATGGATCAAAAGTGGTAGTCAAGACATTTATAATGTTGCAAAAGATTTGTATATCAAATAAATACTGTTCTTTTGAATTTTCTATTCGTCGAGTAATCCTGCAATTTCCACGAAAACATTAAGCAGCACAACTGTTTTCAACATTGATAGTAATCAGAAATGTTTCATATTAGAGGGATTTCTGAAGGATCATGTGACACTGAAAATTCAGCTTTACATTTTACTATACATTACAACAGAAAACTGTAATGCTTTTTGATCAAATAAATGAATAATGATAACATTAAAACATATTTGACAAAAATCTCCGTTCTTGAATGTCTTATTTGATGTAAAAGCACTTTGTGAACATTGTTACAGCACAAATTAACTTTTCAACACATTAGCTTTTCATATTCCAGCTGCTTTGACAGTTATTCAATTTTACTGATTAAAAATACATTATACAATAAATGTAGTTATCCAAGTGATACAAAAAAGGTAAAAGAAGATGAAAAGGGGGAAAATAAAACACAATTACTTTTACATGATAAAGTTATACTTTATACTTGATGCTTAAAACCCTATATTTAAAAGTAAACATTAACCAACCCATTTACTTCCATAATGTGACATATTTCTGAGTAAAACATTATATTATTCAAGAAAAAACTGAATTGATTGGATGTGAGAACAGTCTCAATATAATAAAATGGGAGTGAGGACGTCAGCTGAAAAGAAAGTTTGTTTCAGAGAGTTTGATGAAGACTAGGGGCCTAGGAGTTTCACTTTCAGATGCAAAAAAATGTATGGGAGGAGAGTATTTAAATGAATCATACAAGTTGATTTACTAAGGTTTGCGCTAGTCAATTTTCTGGTGTTTGTGCCATTATTTAAAGGAACACGCTGACGTTTTGGGACTTTAGCTTATTCACCGTATCCCCCAGAGTTAGATAAGTCCATACATACCATTCTCATCTCCGTGCCATAACTTTGTCTGACGCACCCACCGCTAGCCTAGCTTAGCACAAAGACTGGAGGTAAATGGCTCCAGCTAGCCTACTGCTCAATAAGTGACAAAATAACGCCAACATTTTCCTATTTACATGTTGTGATGTGTATAGTTACATCGTGTACTAAGACCAACGGAAAATGAAAAGTTGCGATTTTCTAGACTGATATGGCTAGGAACTATACTCTCATTCCTGTGTAATGATCAAGGAACTTTGTGCCGTACCATGGGTGCAGTGGCGCAGTGATATTACACAGCACCTGAAAATAGGCCAACTTCCGTCAACATAACCAACGTGACAACCTGCTTGCACAGAGAGCGCTGGGGACTATTTTCAGGTCGCATCCAAAATAAGAATTTGTGTTTGTGTAATATATGTGTGTGTACTGTGTATAATTATTATGTATTAAAAATACATGTATGTGTGTGTATTCAAATATACATAGGAATTATACTCAGTACACACATATTACGTAAACACAAACTTTTATTTTCGATGTGATTAATCGTGATTAATCGTTTGACAGCCTTAGTTATTCTTTTTTATAAATAACATGCACTAATATATCAGTCAAAACAAGATCTGGAACATGCATTAAATAAGTAAATTGAGTTAAATTTTGACTTTAGCGGCAGTGAGACAGTTTGTAAATATCAGGACCCTCACATGCGCTGACATTCCCCAGCAACGCTGCAAATTTATCTCCCCACATTAGTGCTCTGAAATTGGGGCACTTGAAGATGTTTTTCAAAGCCCATCCAGCTTTACGGTTATTATTCAAGTTCATAAGAAATTGAAGACTCTTTAAAATGCTTTTACCTACAGAAAAAAAAGCCCTTTCCCCAAAGCTGACCCATTTTTCTCCATATGAAACACTCAGTCGGGCAACCTGATTTATATAAAACATGCATTTTTATAGTGCATTATAATTTATATGTGTGAGAGCCATATTTCTTTTTTTTTTAAAGAGAAAGTGGTGTATGTGTGTGTGAATATTGTACATTATTCCTCTAGTTTTATGTTACAAACCGCACATAACCGTAGTCTTGTTTGCATTCCCACCGGAATACAATAACACTCCCTATTACTTTTACGGTAATAGTTGTTCCCAGAGTGTGTATTGAATAATATATATGTCGTGACATAATTGTCCCTGTCCTGGTTTGTATAATCAGCTTCTGAAGATCTATATAGTGTGTTAGTCTAGGGTTTAAAACACAGGAACAGTCAATAGGCTTGAGTTGATGCCCAAGCAGGATTGCAGCAATCATTTTCTCTCTAATACATCATTCTGAGTCTCAGTCATACCGTAGAAAAACAGCATCTTATTTCCATATCTGAGCGGGCCATACGGTTTCTCAAACAGTGAAAGCTCTGGGCCCTGTGACGGCTTGTCGCAGTTGCGATTTTGTCATTTTTTCCTAAAACACGTCCTTCTGGGCCACAAGCGGTTTTGTTCTTTTCTGTGTATTCAGTGAGTCAAACAGAATTGGAGACAGTTTCAGCCACTGATCAATACAGTCGCCCCTGCCGCCCATCCTGCGGCCGCTGACGGCGGAGAAGACTCTGTCGCAGTATGGAGGCTTTTGGTTCAGTCACGCTCAAATCAAATTGCGAGGGGAGGTAGTAATGGTCGACTAGCTGACTTCAAACAAACCTGGTCTACAGAAAGAAGCTCACGTTGCCTTAACACTTGAAAGAGATCACTAATGATTTGACAATATCGCATATGTTTTTAAATAAATAAGAAATGTTTCTTGAGCAGCTAATGAGCATATTAGAATGATTTCTGAAGGATCATGTGACACTGAAGACTGGAGTAATGATGCTGAAAATTCAGCTTTGATCACAGGAATAGATCACAGGAATAAATTACACTTTACAATATATAATATAAGTTGTAATAATATTTCACAATATTGCTGTTTTACTGTATTTTTGATCAAATAAATGAAAAACACTGTAAACTTTTGAATGGTGGTGGATGTCAACCCGTTTTTAACCCCCAAGGCGTCAAAATCTGAAGCATGGTCATGGTTCCGCGTCACAATAAAGACGCTAAAGGCACCCCTAGGCGTCACTATATCGATGCGCAACGTGCTTTATTGATTTCAGTGAGTCATACACAGACGCGTTGGGCATGTGAACTTTATCGTCATGATGAAATTATATATTGGGTTATGATTTTGCCATTATGACATATTGGAGTGTGATTCTCAATTTAATCAGCCAGCATAATTTAATTTACATTTATTTACACTATTTAGACACATTTGAACATGTAACCCAACCCCATCCATCCCGAAACCTACCCATTTGTGTGGTATATGATATAAAACACAGGATTTAACACGACTACATGCACAATTTATTCCAAAAGAACAAATATTCCAAGTGTTCCGAGGCCAAGCGATTGATTTGTGTGAAGAAAATTCCCAAAAGCGATCAGCGTCTCCATCCGCCGACGATCATGCACACATTCAAATTTCTAAAATTGCCCCGAAGAAACGTTATGTCAGATTTCATAGTGAAATGTCATTGGCTCTCGTGTATCTCGTGACCGATTGCGTCATGCTAAAGAGTCGGTGTATCTTTTGAATGAGATATGACTGAGTGTGTTCACGGAGCGGCGGGATCATCATCTAAACGATTAAAACATTAAGATCAACTCTGTTCTTTACATGAAGACATCGTGTGACTTCAGAAGACTTGGAATGCAACAGTTAGTACTTTTATACTGTTTTTGGTCAGTTTTTTCAATAAACACCTGTGACTGTACTCGTATTTGCCTGTTATGTGTTTTATATTGTTGAGAAGTGGGTAGGTTTGGGGTAGGAGTGGGGTTAGTTGCGGCAAAATATAAAAGGAGCCTATAAATATTCATAAAATCATGTCTGCTTTTACAAATGCAAAGAATTAAACGCGTCTTGATCTGACGCATTGGGCAAACAACTGAAAACAATGGAGTACCCTGTGTGTCGATATAGTGACGCCTAGAGGTGCCTTTAGTGTCTTCATTGTGCCGCGAAAAGCACTTGACCATGCTTCAGATTTTGACGAGAATGGGTTGTGAATGTATGTTCCTGAATGTCTTCTATAGCCGCATTTCCACCGCAGGAACTTTCCCCAGGAACTAGGAACTTTGGGCTGGTACTCGGTGTGTTTCGACCGCAGGAACCGGGGTCTAAAGGAAGTTCCGGGTAAATATTTTTCCCTCCAAAAGGCCCTGCTCGCGAGGTAGTACTTTTTCAAAGTTCAGGAACTTTCGGGGGTGGGACTTGGGTACTGAACATGCTGATTGGTTGAGCTAACGCAGCATTTTATTTTTAACCGGTATTTTTAAAAGTCTTGCGAGGTTCATTCTGCGTTCAGTCTTGCTCTTTCTCTTTCTTTGCCTAATCTTCACGGTACTTTAGACCGCAGTGGAAACGCAGACAGTAGCAGGTCTGGGGGGGAAAAGGTTCCTGTAAAAAAAGTTCCTGGTGCAAATTGTTCCAGGTAATTTAGGTGGAAATGGGGCTTTTGACATAAAAGCACAATAACTGTTATATTTTGTTTTTAACCACAACATTACACACAGCACAATAGTTTTTCACATTCCAGCTGTTATCCAAGTATGTTAGATGCCAAAACCGAGGAAAAGGAGGAAAATAAAAGTATGGGAAGCACCGGGAAAACTAGGGATGCACCGATTGGATTTTTCGGTGCCGATGCGATACCGATTTTAACAAACAATTATTGGCCGATACCGGTATTCGTCACTAGCTCTCTTTTTTCATTAAAATAGATAGTGTTTTGATCATGTTATAATCAGCTAAGTTAAAAAAAAAAAACATGCATTAAGTTACTAGCTAGTTTATTGCTGCATCATCAAATAATTTCTAATGAACATGGGTTGGATCCATTTAACATTCAGCAGGTCAACATACAAGAGAACAAAGATACATGAAATAAACGGTGCTTTTTGGGTAGGTTTAACAGTTTTCATGAACAGAAATAGAGTAAACAAATATAAAATAACACTGCATATTCTTCACTGTATACATTAAAAACATATACATACACTATATTGCCAAAAGTATTGGGACACCCCTCCAAATCATTGAATTCAGGTGTTCCAATCACTTCATGGCCACAGGTGTATAAAGTCAAGCACTAGGCGTGCAGACGCTTCTACAAACATTTGTGAAAGAATGGGTCGCTCTCAGGAGCTCAGTGAACTCAAGCGTGGTACCGTGATAGGTTGCCACCTGTGCAATAAGTCCATTCAAGAAATTTCCTCACTACTAAATAAACTGAGTCAACTGTTAGTGGTGTTATAACAAAGTGGAAGCAATTGGGAACAACAGCAACTCAGCCACGAAGTGGTAGACCACGTAAAATCACAGAGCGGGGTCAGCGCATGCTGAGGGTCACAGTCTGCAGAAGTCGCCAACTTTCTGCAGAGTCAATAGCTACAGACCTCCAAACTTCATGTGGCGTTCAGATTCGCTCAAGAACAGTGCCTAGAGAGCTTCATGGAATGGGTTTTCATGGCCGAGCAGCTCATCCAAGCCTTACATCACCAAAGCGTGGAATGCAGTGGTGTAAAGCACGCCGCCACTGGACTCTAGAGCAGTGGAGACGTGTTCTCTGGAGTGACCAATCACGCTTCTCTGTCTGGCAATCCGATGGACGAGTCTGTGTTTGGCGGTTGCCAGAAGAACGGGACTTGCCTGACTGCATAAACACACTCCTAAACCTTGTGGAAAGCCTTCCCAGAAGAGTTGAATTTGTTACAGCTGCAAAGGCTGGCCCAACTCCATATTAAACCCTACGGATTAAGAATGGGATGTCATTAAAGTTCATGTGCGTGTAAAGGCAGACGTCCCAAAACTTTTGGCAATATAGTATATATTGGCCACCGGTCACCCTGCTATCTAAGATATTGGCTTCGGCCATCAAAAAACAATATCGGTCTACCACTACTTGTGCCGAACTGTGATGGGCAACCTGGCAACTATGACGAGAAAAAACAGGTATGCTTGAGCACTTTGTCCTTTTTAGGGTCGCATCTTGTCCCATTTTTGGTTTACATATCTTTGGTCTGTGTTGTGGTCATATTTCATTCGAACCGTTCGTTTGGAAGCGGGCCGAGACCCATCTTTTCAGCAGTCTCAGTCCGCTTGTTTGATGCTCACCAGGGTTCAGATGGCAGCGTTCACACGTATTCAAATAAACCTCACTAACAGAGCAATCACACCAGGGTTCATTTAATCCAACCAAACATGCCAAGTGTGAACACACCCTACATAGAGAACAAGATTTAGCTGCTTCTCAAGTGTTTATACTGAGGAAAAAGAATCTCACGTGTGTCTCTTTTAGAGTTTCCCAAACTGTCTGCAATCAAAAGTCAGAAATCTCAATATGAACTCAATCATCGACCTGAGCTGCTCTCCGCATTCATCTTATATCTACATGCTCACTGCATGTCCACTTTCTCATTCTGCATGTTTCATTTTAGTTTGATATCTCTGTAAGGAGCTTTAGGAGAAACATCTGGCATGCCAACTATGAAAAACAAATCTGCGCTATGAAAGAGCGTCACCTGAGCAATGAAAACAAATCGAATTGAAATGGGTCTTCAAATGAATACACTTTTCCCTGAGAACCTCTTCAAGTTTATTATGGAGATGGTAATGAACGCAGGATGCCAGCGAGCCGTTTTTGATTGATGGGAACCCGTAACGTCCTGACAGATGTGAAGGCCACGCTCATCTCCACTCTGGTTTTACAATTTGCTTCCCAGTTCCAGAAAGTCTATAGAAGTCTAAATGACGCCAGGAGAGCAGCGCTAATGATGCTAATTCATCACACACGTGGCCCGCGATGTGATAAAGCCTCCTCGTAACATTTAATATCACTTTTATATTCAGACTTATCTGAGGACGCAGTAACGCAGTGACAACCGAACGCTCCCCTCATTTCTCTCCCAACAGCTGCTGAGGGACTATTAAACCATTTCACACAAAGAAGAGTTGAATTCAAGAGATGAAAACAACAAAGGAACGATCGATTCATGAACACTGAAGTTAACATGAAATCAAAACAGACATTCTCGATCACTTTCGGACCGCTAACACTTTTTTGTCCTCATTGAATATCCGTTTTTATTCAGAAACGCATCTGATTATGCTATTAAAATGGGTTGCAAGCTGTTTCATGCCGACATGTTTATGTTGTCATTAAAAATGTGAGCCAGGGGTTGTGAATGTGCATTTATAAAACAAGCAGATTGTGTATGTGTGAGAGCATCTGTTTTCACATTGGCCTCTTTTTCTCTGCATGTGAGCCAATTCATTCATTGTTCTACACAATGATTAGCAATGTGTGAGTGTACAGCTCATGGTTGTGCATTGATTCGGCGGGCTGGAGGTGTCTTCGGCCAATAGCACGTGTTCAGAAAGGTTTCTGTGTCCAATAATTGGTCAAACAGAACGAGTGATGAGCTCTTCAGAGACTTCCCTCAATGACTGCATCTCCATCTTTTCATATCGATTCTGACAAGCCACTTGATGCAATCAGCAGCACTCTAAATGCAAATAAAAGGGGATTCTTACACCTTCAACATTCATGTCATGCACATGAGGTGCAACTTGGGATGCTTTTTGTACATGGTATCGAAGAGTTCACAGGTATGCTGCACACTTGTTGACATTTTTTCCTCCACTACAACATATTCATTAATAATAATAATAAATGAAATAAAAATAAATAAAAATGATAAAATGCTAATAAATGTACAAAATAAATTGATGTTAAAATATAGAATAATGAAAATAAACAAAACAACGCATACCAAATTATTTAAATAAAAACAACAGATCAATAAATAAAATAATAACGAACACAATAAATATATAAATGAAACAAAAATCATTTAAAAATAAATAAGAATAATGATAAAATAAATAAACAAATCATTAAATAAATATTAACATTTAAAACAAACGAAACAAAAAACAAAAAGAAACAAAACATTTACAAATAAACAGAAAAATAAATGTAAGAAAATAAAATAAAATCAGAAATCAGAGATCAGATAACAATAATATATAAAAAATATGAATATGAATAAATATAGAATAATGAAAATAAACAAGCCAACAAATAAATGTAAATAAGTAATTTAAATAAAAACAACAGAATACATAAAATAATAATAATAATACATAAATATATTACATTTAAAACAAAAACAAAATATAAAAATAAACAGACAAATAAATGTCAGTGAATAAAAATAGATTAATATAATAATTTATAATAATATAAAAATTATAATAAAATAATAACATAGAATATGAATATAGAATGAAAATAAACAAAACAAATAATACATGTAGACAAATAATTTAAATAAAAACAACAGATGAATAAATAAAATAATGATACATAAAATAGAATATTAATAAATACAGAATGAAAATAAACAAAACAACAAATAAATGCAAACAAATAATTTAAATAAAAACAGATGATTAAACAAAATAATAATAATACATAACAATATTACTATTTAAAATAAAATTCTAAAAATAAACAGACAAATAAATGTAAAAATCATTAAAAACAATAAAAACAAAAGATGAATATAATAATAATACTATAATACACTAAAAATATATTATACTAATATACTAATGAAAACAACAACAACAACAACAATACATAAAATAAACACGAATCTTATAATAATAATAATACAATTAGAGTTTGACAACAAACTGTAAAACATAGCTTGACAGCATATAGTTCAAAACATAATAATAATAATGAATCATTTCTGAACATTGATTATCAGTCATTATTCACCTTCTCATGGTTTCTCAATAGAATTCATAAAAGTATGGAATATAATAGTGTAGTTCCAATAGGGGCTCATTGTAACGCAGTGTGACAACATGCCCCGCCTGCACAACTGGGATTTAACCCGGCTCGTGTCTTCTGCTGTTAGGTCAGCATTAAAGAACGACCTCAACTGTTAAAATAACACATATAAGATTACAATAATATCAGATTTGTAAATGTACTTTTGCTGTGGTTAAATAAATGTTCAGGGGTATCTTCCAAAGATTTTAAAATATTTTCTCAAAATAATGTTGATATGGCCACTAGTATACACTAAGTTTCTTCATGCTGACATGTGTGGAAAGTTTTAAACCAAGCGTGTCACAACTAACCCCGCGTTAGGTTGTGTCCCGCTCTCCCCTACTTCACAAATACCATGGTATTACCACGGCAGTGCAATGTCCAAAAAGTAATACCACGGGCTGGTTTCGTGAGATACAGCGCATTATGGAGATCTCACATAAAAACCCGGAGGTGTTAGACAGTAAGAGCCGCACTGAAGCACAGAGGAGCAGACACAGCATTAACTGCATGTCACTGCAGCTGTCTCATGCTTCTGTGGAGACTGAACTTGTTAAATGCGACGATACGTCCGAACCCCCGCGCGTCTGAAAGGTGCCAGAGCTCTGTGACTCAATGACTAATGCTGAACTATCTGATGAGTGGCTACACCGATTATTAATTCAAACTTACATGGAAACTACTGAGCAAACTCCCCGAGCAACATACTGTCAGCGCGTCAGCCCCTGCGCATCTCCCTTTGATCCGAGCCTTTATCTCGGGTAAACACACCTGACAGACGGGCCACAATGCAGCCTTCAGCTGCGGAGAATTATTCTGTTTAACAATGCAAAACAATTAAGGAAAAATGTCATGATGACAGACTATCTCCTAAAAGACGGCTGAAGCACAATGCACGTAGAGACATCAGAAACACATCAGATTGACTCAAAGCTACATTATCTAACAAGGTGGGCACACGCGTCAAGAAACATCCCTGCGACGGCTAGGCATGCATAATATATAAATAGCGAGACAAACGCACCGTGCATTTTATATGGAGCTTCGCTTGGAACAGAACATGCATAAAGAATTTCATATGAGAAAAGCATTGTTTTCCTGCTCCTGTGACATATTTCCCAGCTTTCACATCATTACGGGGCGAAACTTAAGATTCACAGAGACATTTTCCATCTGTTCTTTGGCTTGATTCCCTGTGCTATGCAGCACGGATGACGTACGCAATGAATACATATTAATTGGCGCTGCCGGTAGAAGTTAACACAGAGAATTGGTTTGTAACTCAGGTGTGCATTCATCAAGTTTAACCCATTTTTAGGGATGCACCGAATCCAGGACTCGGGTTCGGATTCGGCTGAATATTGGGCTTTTTGACGGGGTTCGGTTTCTGCCGAACCTCAGAATTTTTTTTCACCGAATCGAACCCAAGGCTTGCACTATGCGCGCCCCGCTGGTCGAACGCAATGACGCCGCCGTTGAAACTGAAACTCCTGAACAGAAAACGTGGCAGTAGATACTTTAAGTCAAAAGAAGGCGATTCAAGTCGAGCTTCATGTTCAATTTGCAATGCCAATTTGTCTCGTGATGACAAGGACCCTAAACAACAGCCGCTATTAAAACATTTGCGTATGAAACATCCGAGAGAATACGAGTTGTGCATGAAGAAATCTACAGACAGCAGCCAAAATGTATTTTATTTTACCGTGCAAACAGCCGCATATAGCCTAGATCAGATATAATATAAATAAAAAGAATAAAATACATAGACCTACACTAAATATTTTTCACTTAAATAATTACCAAATTAAGATGACAAAACGAAAATATACTGAATCCGTAAGCTTTGAAGAACCGGAATCGTTTTTTTTTTTTGTCAAATAAAAATAGAAGGCCTAGGCTACCTCAATCCATAACCTTGTATGTTTTTTGTTTGTTCGTTTGTTTTTTAAGTAACATGTCTAAGTGATGTGGGTTAGTCTGGAGCACAGCCTGTTGACAGTTAAACCCGCGGCAGAAAACACCCACAATCCTTCTGTCTCCGCAGCGCGCGAGCCTTGGCTGACAGTGCGCGTTAGGGTGACCACCATCAAACAAACCAAATGTGGGACAATTACTAAGTTTGCGTGGGACAATGTGGGACATGTTACCGACACTAAAACATAACCTGAAACTGTTACACAATGTCTATCTAACTTAATAAAAACATATGTATTCTGCCTTTCAGATGATAAAAATACTTTGTTCTTTAGTCCCTTCCAGAAAACACCATTACATCAATGTAACATTGTACATGTCATTTAAATTCAACACTGAGCCCAAAGGCAGCAGGCATCAGATCTGACCAAGTCCAATAATGAACAAATAAAATATAAAGCAACATGAAATTAGTTCATTGACAGTCTTATATATTATATTATATTATATATTAAGAATATAACCAATTTACCGAATTATCCATTCGTTTTCTACATGGAACAAATCCGCTCCACATTTTGATTGACAGCCATCAGAACCTACTAGTGACTGTGTTTACTCCTTTCTTTTCAACCATTGGATAGGATTTTAAAAACGGCTGTTGTTGTATTTGTGAAAGGCGGGATGTACTTCTGACGAAGCGCTGTGGTTAAATATGTCTAGGTGAAAAACGATGCCGCAAAAAGAATAAATTAAATGCTTTCTTAAAAAGGCAAAAGAACGCATGCATGTCTTCTTATGATAATTAAAAACCAACAGACTGATGAAAATGCGGGACATTTTGTCAATATGCGACGTGTGGGACAAGGGGTGAAAATGCTGTGCGGTACAACGCAAAGCGGGACGGGTGGTCACCCTAGTGCGCGTGCCGTCTCCTGCGCTCTCCGTTGTGTTGTTCTTTGAAACGACAGAGGACGACTCGGGGTAATTTTTCTATAAACCATCAGGAAACAGCGGCGAGAATTATAATTATAATTATACGCAACAATGTTTACTTTAGTAAACTTGACCAAAAGCACACTATTAAAAGCCTTAAACAAGGCTTCAGATGGCACTGATGTCCCGGGAATACAGAGATAACGCCTCGCTTGAGTGGCCAGCCTCGGGAAGCGCCTTTTATTTGCATTCCACCAGTCAGGAGCTTGTATTACTGCTGTATTTTTCTGTCGAAATGGTCCCACACAGTAAGCTTTTCCATTGCTTCATTTTGCGAGATATATCTGGTTTGTGGTTGCACATGTCGACGCGCTCCGTGAGTGAACAAATAACGCTATACAGCATATTTTTCTTAACCATGCATCAAAAAACAAACAAACAAAAAAGCGTTAAAAACATTTAAACCGTTTAACTGGTAGTATTAATCGGTCAAAGTTCTTACTTTTGGTTAACGGTTAAATGGTCAATAGCATCACTGCTGTGGACGTTGTTTACCCCGTTAATGTGTTTACTGTGATAATGGATTGAGGATGGGAGCAGGATCCGGTATTCGGTTTCGGATTCGGCCGAATCTTAACCAGTGGATTCGGTATTCGGCAGAACCCCAAAAATATGGATTCGGTGCATCCCTACCTGTTTTATCGTCCAGCTACATGGCGTAAATATTCCTGCCCTGCTGCATATGACTCCGACTTAAAGGTGCCCTAGAACGCACTGATACAATATTTGAAATTGTTCTCTGAAATCTACATAGAAGGTATGTGGCTTTGGTAAGGGCAAAAATACTCCAGATATAGTTTTACATGTCCATTTACAACCCTAGGATTTGTCCCTAGAATGAAATGGCCTTTTTTGCCTTATTTGGAAGGGTCATGAATAATAATGTTGAGCTCTGCTCTGATTGGCTCACACAAGTGCAGTTATTCAGCAAACACAATCACAAACAGCACAAGCGACTCGTGAGTCGTGAACGAACACAGACCGACTGAATGACACTTTAAGCAGAAAATCTCAAATGGAGATCGCTGGAATGTAGCTTACTTGTTTATTGGTGTTTTCAGATCATCAGAGAGAGAGAGAGAGAGAGAGAGAGAGAGAGAGAGAGAGAGAGAGAGAGAGAGAGAGAGAGAGAGAGAGAGAGAGAGAGAGAGCAAGCTCGCACATGGTTGCCAGATAGCACATTTTAATGAAAACACCGGATAGAATCATAGACTTAAAAAAATATGGACGTGGCGTCCGTGACGGAGAGATGGGCACACGAGTTAGTGACTCTGCATTTTATGCAACTTCAGACTTGACTCGGGACTCGACCTGAAATTACTTCAGACTTCGACTCAACAAAAAAGATTTGTGAAATTTGAAAAACAACTCAAGTCTTTAATCCTTATCTATCGTAAATTTAAAATCATAGTACGTGACGTGGTAGATCGGACCCTTGTTATAGAATTTCATTACGGATGTCTGTGTATTGCGTGCGTCATAAGAGTCCTATGAAACATGACAGGATCCATCCAGTTCTCACATATGGATTTATTACCGTGTCAGATCGGCTAGATGCAAAGAATGTGTGGAAAACAATTCAAGACGCAGGAACGTCCTTTTATTAAAGGTCCTGTTCTTCGTGATCCCATTTTTCAAACTTTAGTTAGTGTGTAATGTTGCTGTTAGAGCATAAATAATACCTGTAAAATTATAAAGCTCAAAGTTCAATGCCAAGAGAGATATTTTATTTGACAGAAGTTCCCTTTCAAAGCCTACAGCGAACGGCTGGTTTGGACTACATCCCTGTAGTTCCTGCTTTAATGACGTCAGTAGAACAGTTTGATGACTAACCTCCGCCCACAAGAGTACGCGAAAAAGGGGGCGTGGTCTTGTTGCTCTCCCACGTTGAGAAGAGGAAGTGTTGCGTTCATGGTTGCGTTTGTAGAGTGTGTTTGTCGCCATGTCGTTCAGACGCTGTTATTTTCATCCCGGAGTCAAATCAGCTTTCTTTGGCCAGGGACGCTGTACTTTGAGCACATGCATCTCCCCGTTATGGTAAGAGGCCTGACCTTTCCGGGCAACGTGCGCTAAGCTGCTGTCGAATCACAACACGGGAACCGCTGGCACAATCAGAACTCGTTACGTATTTCTGATGGAGGGACTTCATAGAATAAGGAAATCTTCGAGCCGTTTTTAGGACAGTGAAAACAGCGGTATACAGATAAGTAAATTGTGTGAAAAATACTATTTTTTTACACGCGAAACATGAACACGTTATATTGCACACTGTAAGCACAATCAAAGCTTCAAAAAATCAGGAAAAACGGGACCTTTAAACATCGCGTCCACAGAGGTTAGTGACACTAAAACCCGGGGTATACTTCACTTTCCGCGCCTGGACACGTTACGCGCGCAGCCCTGTCCGCACGTCTTTCAAAGTATACTACACCACGGATACGTGCGGATGTTCGCGTTCGACACATGCGCAATACATTTTTTTCCTATGCTCTACCAGACATCAGAGGGCAGCACTGAGTCCTGTCATCAAAGTGACATTCGCTGGGCATGATCGGAGAAGAACTGTAGTGCATCCACCATTGCAACATGGTTTGGAAGAAACACTGAAGAATCAAAAATTCTCTCTTTTTTTTCAAGCGTGTTGTTTTTAAACCGGTCTTTGCACACTCTTCTTCGATGGCTGAACACTGTGCTCAATACTGTGCGTATTGCCACCTAGTGGACTCTTCTGTACTGCTGGCGCATGTGCTGTTGCACACGGACTGTCCGCACGGTCTCGAAATTTGGGCTGCGCGTGGACGGGGTGTGCAAAAATTACATCATGCGGACGGTGTTCGAATGCGGACAGCCGAAGTATACCCGGGCCTTAATGGAACACTCCACTTTTTTTGAAAATAGGCTCATTTTACAAGTCCCCTAGAGTAAAAGAGTTGAGTTTTACCGTTTTTGAATCCATTCAGCCGATCTTTGTATCTGGCGGTAGCACTTTTAGCATAGCTTAGCATACATCATTGATTCTAAACAGTCCATTAGCATCTCATTCAAAAAATGACCAAAGACACTTTCAATATTTTTCCTATTTAAAACGTGACTCTTCTACAGTTACATCGTGTGCTAAGACAAACTGAAAATGAAAAGTTGCGATTGTGGCGAGCAGCGAGGCCGAGGGACCGTGAGGGCGGGACGAGGCGGCGCTCATCAGAGAGGATGAGCGCCAGCTGCGAGCCGCAGCGATCTCGGCCCTTGCGGAGGAGTGAGGGAGTATAAAGGAGGAGTGACGACAGTGAGGGACGAGAGAGGACCAGGCCTGGATTTTATGTTATGTTTTATTTTGTGTTCGCTGCAGTCGTCCGTGAGGGGCTGCAGCTTTTTATTTTCACTTTGTGTTTATTTGTGTTTGTGTGTAGGCGGCAGTCGGCCGTGAGGGGCTGCCGCCGCCATTTTTATTTTGTGTTTATGTTTGATTAAATATTTTGAATGTCCGCCGGTTCCCGCCTCCTTCTTCCCGTACAAAACAACGTTTACTACAGCGATTTTCTACACCTATATGGCTAGGAACTACGTTCTCATTCCTGCGTAATAGTCGCGGATCTTCGCGGCCGTACCATGGCTGCAGCGGCGCAATGATTCGTTGGTATTCTGTGAAACATGGTGGTAGTTACACCTTCGACTTACTATCACAGCCCTTTACAACACACACAACCATGGCTAATCACACAGGTAAATCCACAACACAATTTGTCGGCTGCAAGCCTGAAACTTTCTCTGCAACTACACAAACTTAGTGCCAGTCACATTGAAAGTTACCTAGCTGGGGGCTACTTTCAGGCGCTGTAATATCATTGCGCTGCTGCAGCCATGGTACGGCCGCGAAGATCCGCGACTATTACGCAGGAATGATAAAGTAGTTCCTAGCCATATAGGTGTAGAAAATCGCAACTTTTCATTTTCAGTTTGTCTTAGCACACGATGTAACTGTAGAAGAGTCAAGTTTTAAATAGGAAAAATATTGAAAGTGTCTTTGGTCATTTTTTGAATGAGATGCTAATGGACTGTTTAGAATCAATGATGTATGCTAAGCTATGCTAAAAGTGCTGCCGCCAGATACAAAGATCGGCTGAATGGATTCAAAAACGGTAAAACTCAACTATTTAACTCTAGGGGACTTGTAAAATGAGCCTATTTTCAAAAAAAGTGAGGTGTTCCTTTAACTCACACAGCTCGCTGTTTTACTGTGGTGTAGCCGGGTGGCACTTTTGGATTGCCAGCCTGTTAAAACATGAAGAAAATCTAACCTTTAAACCTAGCACTACGTTTTACTTTCATCAATCTTTTCGCAGCTTTTCTCGCTCTTAATGTAGACACGAGAGAGATAGAAAGATGTAATAATCCATTTATTGCTTAAAGCGCATATTTTAACGTATCGCAATCTGCATGCGTACAGTTTTCTATTGACTAGAAACAACTAGAAACGTTCGGTTTGATTATTTTCTGATAATGTCTGTCGTCAATAACAATGCTGTGTAACAAACGTGACTGGCGCCATCTTGTGTCCACTCAGCGACTGTATTGAAAATTACTACTTGTCTTGTTGCCAGGACAAATTGTTTTTTTATTTTACATTATAATGGATTATAACGTAAGGCTGGATGTATCCCTTACATCTTAGGACTTTTATTACAAACAAAACAGATGATAGAAAGGTCATATTTTGTCTATAAAAAAAAAATAGATTTTTTTTTTTATGTCTTACAATTTTTTTTTGTAAGACATAAAATGACTTGAGACTCGGACTCGTGAAAAAAGACTCCAGACTTGACTTGGACTCTGAAAGACTTGTGAACATCTTTGCCGTGACGTCACCCATAGGATTCGGAGGAGCAGTTTTGAAGCATAAAGTGGGGTCGAGCTGGCCGTTGCCATTTTGGCAGCGCGTTATCGCGCATCACTCCCGGATAACGTGGGCGGAGGCGGGACGTGGGCGGAGCTGAGGTGACGTGATGACTAACAGACAGCAGACAAACGACAATCCACCTGTCACTCAAAGTGGCCACGGCCTTAATTATGCAGAAGCTTTAAGGCTTTATATAATGTAAACGAATGAGTTCCCTGTCCCTAGCGGCAAGTCGATGAATTGCAGTTTAAGTCACTTCCGTATTGGCTTCAAGAGAAACTGCGGGAGGTTACCGCTTGGATAAAATACGTGTTTTTTTAACAGAAAAGCTCTGATTGGGGGATTTCAATTACTGAAATGAACGCTCGAACGCTCCTCTTTTTCCTCTGCAGTGACAAAACCAAAGAGTGCTTTTTGTTCAAGTTTTTATCTTTTAAACTACATTTTAGTCTCGTCTTTTTTCGTCAACCATATTGCATGTTTATATAGTCACAATAATCGTTTAAGGACGTTTGTGTTATCTTATCTTGTCTTGTCTTAGTCATGGAAAAAAAGGTTGTCAATGAAAATTTTTCGTCACATTTTCGTTAACGAAATTGATACTAGTCAGAGAAATCTAACAACTTTGAATTAAATTTAGTTATAGATAAACATCAACCATGCCTGATGACAGTTCTTCTCTGTGGGAAGGGTATGAAAAGGGCTCACATCCCCTGCACAGCCTGGAACATAACATTTATATATATATATATATATATATATATATATATATATATATATATATATATATATATATATATATATATATATATATATATATATATATATATATCCATGATCTGCTGTTTTCACTGTATTGTCCTCATCTTCACAATACCTGCAGAAGGAAGTTCTGATGATTCCTCCATGCAGGTCCACATTAAAACTGCCTGGCCTTGAACATGGGCTGGTATATGCAAATTTGGGGAGGCGTAAATATTAATGATCCCGACTATTATGTAACAGTTATGTTGGGATTCACCCGTTTTTCAGTGGTCTTTTTCAAGCACAAGATTTACATATGAAGGAGGAAATGGTTCATGGTATGTTAGGTCCATGTACAGAACTCTTATTATTCAACCATTCTAGGGCACCTTTAAAAGACAGTGCGGTATGGCCTGAAACTCTACACACAAATTCCTTTTTCTGCAGCATTCATAATTCAGCACTAGTTGAGATTATCATAAGCTCTCGAGTCGGGCCTGATCTGTGGGAGGTAGTTTGTGTCCTGGGCTTCTACAGACGTCTGAGACGGCATGTCTTCTGAAAGCGTCTTGATCAAACGTGTGGCATTAAGTCATACTCTTCCGGATCTACTGCTCACTTGCGTCATGCTATTTTTAAACCAAATTGCTGCACAAAGGATCACTGGAGAGACACCCTTAAAAGTCCTTCAGTCAGTCTGTGCGGCACTTCAGATTTAGAAAAGATCCTTTTCTTTTTGCTGTATAGGGGACACCGGGGCTCAAAGTCAGAAAGTCTATATCTTGGAGGATTTGAGTCAAAAGACCAATCACACTAGCCTGACGTCGTCATACTCAGATTCACGAGTTCACACTTATCAGATCGATTAAGTTGGTAAACGTATTTGGCGTGCTATCCGGGGAGAGGGCTCTGAGCTTGGTAATTGGCCCGAATGCAGAGTATCCCCCCCCCCCCCCCCCCCCCCACTAGGCTTTAGGGAGTAACCTACTAAGTGAGAGGAGACCGGGTGGTGGAGGGATTCTGAAGACTTTAGAGAATCCTTAAAGGGGGGGGGGGGCACTCAGTTTCAGTCAGTCTCATGTCAATCTTGAGTACCTATAGAGTAGCACTGCATCCTGCATATCTCCGAAAAGTCTTTATTTTTATTATAATTATAAAAGAAAGATGCGCTGTTCCGAGTCTTTCCGGAAAAAGCCGTGCGGCTGGGGGCGTATCGTGTGGGCGGAGCTAAAGAATGTCGAGCGTGCGCCGCTGTTACTGTGTTGAGTGCGTCTGAAAGCTGTGTCATCCCTAAAAGCGGGGAAAATCTTTATTCAACATAAAAAATGGCTTTTAATCAGATACAGCCATACATCTATGATCCGGAATCAGACCCAGAGGCTGAAGTTGAACAGGAGCAGCAGCAAAAACGACTAGAGCAGGACGTCGACTATGTGGTATAAGTTACACTAACTATATAATATGTTTAGCGGCTTGTGTTATTTAGAACACCATGTCAAGCACGAGTGTTACAATGTGTGTGTGTGTGTGTGTGTGTGTGTGTGTGTGTGTGTGTGTGTGTGTGTGTGTGTGTGTGTGTGTGTGTGTGTGTGTGTGTGTGTGTGTATGTGTGTGTGTGTTTACGCGTGGTTTGTGAAGACATGATTTGTAGTAAGCGGACTGGTTTTGCGCGTCAGGCTAGTGTTTACATAGAAAGACATGGAATAGTTGCGCATTTGAATGAAGAACCGCACTTATTTAGTTCAACATATTTCCCCATTCTTTGTGTATTGTTGTTTGGAGTGCTTTTACAATACACAAAAATACACATATAGTGGCCAGCTAAACAAATGTACACACACTATACATCGCATGCTCCATTGATCAATACGTGATCATGTTTGGGCTACTTGATGGGCATAGGCAAAAACAGACATTTGAAGCAGTCAAACCTGCGGTTCCAACGTTGGGACCTTTATCGTTGGGACCGCTCCATCCTTCAGTATTAGGCGATCTGAAAATCCGGCGTCGAACTGGGCCTTGTTTATAAAACAATCGGCACCGAAATGCAGGGAACAGACATAAATATTTGCGCAACTCAGTTGTTGATCCGGAAAAGCAAATTCCATCTGTACGAGCCAGCGCTCTGATGGGCGTAGCCTATTGCTTTCACGCTCTCTCTCTCTCTCGCGCGCGCTCTTCCGGTAGAATTGTCCGTACGGCCCATACAAGGAAATTCCGCCCTGTTGACGTCAAGCGGACCCATGATCGAAAAAAACTTTCCGAAACTTATGACTAACAGGAAGTACTAATTTTGGCAAAGAAATACTCCCATTAAACGTCCACCTTAGCTTATGAAACGGTGTCCATGTTTAGCATGGGAATCCAAGTCTTTAACAGTGCCAAAAGATCAGTATGCATGAAACAGCATTTCACCCCCCCTTTAAGTGAGTTTGACTGTGATTATATATGGTGACACTTGAGTAGCTTATTTGACGTGTTCCTCCCGAACTACGTTAATAAAACATCATTTCTAGTCAGAATATGAGTCTGATACTGCTCCATTGGGCTGTGATTATGAGGCGAAAATGCCACTGATTCACAGAAATGCTTGTTTTCTCTCTCAGCAGTAACTATATGTATCTGTATATGTATATGTATATATGTATGTATATGTATATGTATATGTATCTCTATGGGCTAATGTACACAGGTGACAATATTTATTTGGCGCTCTGATCTCGGTTATGTTCTTCGTGAAGTAGTAGCGGCGCACGTGACCAAGTTGAGTCAGTGTATCTCACAGCGCCTTCTGCTGGTGAAAATAATCACTACACGATTGCTCCTATTACTAGCAGGCTGCTGTATGTTGGGCTTTTTTTTCAATATATATGCGGGTTGTTTTGAACGAGCTGTAAAAACGGGGATATTTCCGGGAACAGCTGCAGTCGGGGACAGAACACCAAAAAACCGGGACTGTCCCCGGAAAACAGGGATGTCTGGTCACCCTTAGGTTGGGGCAAGTTGTCACACGTGTGTTACAATCAGCGCTGGGTAGAAACTGAACACATGTAATCTGATGTGAACTGATTATATCAACCCTGACATTATGCAACATTTAATGCACTTCATGTTGTTTACAACAAAGAATGCAATCTAATTTCTTTCCATTTGTATTTTCATATTAATACTCTAGAAAATAATATGATTCAAATTATATACACTCTAAAAAATGCTGGTTTAAAAACAACCCAAGTTGGGTTGAAAATGGACTAACCAAGCAATTAGGTTGTTTTAACCCTATGAATGGGTTGTTTTATCTCAGTGAATGGGTTGTTTAACCCAGCAATTGGGTTGTTTTAACTCAGTTAAAGGGTCGTTTTAACCCAGTGGTTGGGTTAAATGTTTGCTTAAAACAACCCAATTGCTGGGTTTATTCATTTTCAACCCAACTTGGGTTGTTTTTAACCCAGCATTTTTTGGAGTGTAGAAGGTCAAAAGTAATAATTTAATATAAAATCATTTTTTAATAAAAGATATTCAACTGAATTCAGTTGCGTTATTTCCAATGTGAAGGCTTACCTTTTATACTGTAACAACATGCCCCGCTAGAGGGGTCAACACTTGTTAAAAAAAACTGCATCTTTTTTTGTACTCAGATCTTTAAGGTTCAAGTCTATATAGAATTTGAAAATATTCAGTGGATTAAAAAGTATGACAACTAGCTCTAGCGCCCCAGTTATAGATTAATACATTCTTGATGTTTGATTATTACAACTTCTTCAGATCAATGTTTTGGAATGTTCAAAGCACCAGCAAAATAAAATGTCCCCGCCCCGGGAATTAAAAAAGTTCTTTGTGGAAAAATCAAAGATTCTCCAGTGACATCATGCTGGTTCTAAATAGAAGACTTATTTTCAAATGTATCGCTTCTAAAAGCTGCAGTGCAAGTGGAATATAAACCGCAAGCCGGTCTCCCACTTCTACATGTTCATGTTCTCCAGGGACGTCTGTTTCATCTCACGGTGTTTTATCTGCATACTAAGGAGCCACGACTCCTCAAATCAAGCCGTTTGATTCTTGCAGGGGTTTGTGAGATGATGAATGCTCAGTTTCTTAATGGACGGACACCCTCAGAGGGTAAATCACATTAAACATAAATTTTCTTGACATGCATGTTGTAATTGCTTATTTTAACTGCTAATGAGCGGCTGCCATGAAAGCCAGTGATATATGAGTCATCTGAGCGAGTTACATCAGCACATAGTAAACATGAGTAAGACGCTCCGGCAGGGGGGAGGACTCGCCGTGAAATTCAGCAAACTTTAGTGGATGTAAGCAAATAAACAACAACAACAACAAATGCATATGGGACCATGTACGCGTTACAGTGATAAATGTTGCTGGAACTCCTGGAAAAAAGCAATAATGATAAATAATAAAGTAAATAGGTAAATAAATATCTGTTAAAAATGTATATAAATAAAAATATATACAAATAAGTAAATAATATTATTAATTCATTATATACACCGACCAGGCGTAACATTATGACCACTGACAGGTGAAGTGAATAACACTGATGATCTCTTCATCACGGCACCTGTTAGTGGGTGGGCTATATTAGGCAGCAAGTGAACATTTTGTCCTCAAAGTTGATGTGTTAGAAGCAGGAAAAATGGGCAAACGATTTGAGCGAGTTCGACTAGGGCCAAATTGTGACGGCTAGACGACTGGATCAGAGCATCTCCAAAACTGCAGCTCTTGTGGGGTGTTCCCGGTCTGCAGTGGTCAGTCTCTATCAAAAGTGCTCCAATGAAGGAACAGTTGTGAACCGGTGATGAATCACGTTTTCTTTTACATCACGTGGATGGCCGTATGCATGTGCGTGGCTTACCGGGACACATGGCACCAAGATGCACTATGGGAAGAAGGCAATGCTTTGGGCAATGATCTGCTGGGAAACATTGGGTCCTGCCATCATGTGGATGTTACTTTGACACGTACCACCTACCTAAGCATTGTTGCAGACCATGTACACCCTTTCATGGAAACGGTATTCCCTGGTGGCTGTGGCTCTTTCAGCAGATACAAAGCAAAAATGGTTCAGGAATGGTTTGAGGAGCACAACAACGAGTTTGAGGTGTTGACTTGGCCTCCAAATTCCTCAGATCTCAATCCAATCGAGCATCTGTGGGATGTGCTGAACAAACAAGTCCGATCCATGGAGGCCCCACCTCGCAACTTACAGGACTTAAAGGATCTGCTGCTAACATCTTGGTGCCAGATACCACAGCACACCTTCAGGGGTCTAGTGGAGTCCATGCCTCGACGGGTCAGGGCTGTTTTGGCAGCAAAAGGGGGACCAACACAATATTAGGTCATAATGTTATGCCTGATCGGTATATATATATACTGTGTATATATATATATATATATATATATATATATATATATATATATATGATGTAAAAACAATACAATAAACAAACAAACAATTCAATAAATAAATTATTATTATTTAATTATAAGAAACAAATCAACAAACAAATGTGTTTGGCAAGATTAAATAATCAAGATGTTGTTGGATGGATCACAGTCAAGTGCATTGTGGGATACAGTATTGCACGCAGTGCGGACTGGCTGTATGCTTCGCATTTTGGCAAATGTAGTGGGTCATCCGGGTTTTATACAGAAAATCTGCATACTCGGCACACATACACTGCAGGACTAATACACATACCGTAGTATGCTATTCTGAACACAACATTTCCAAGTGTGAGTATATATTAACAGAGACAGAGCCAAAACAACCATTAAAACTTCGTCTTTCAACCGCAGACAGATCAACAATTTACAAAGTGCTTATTTGCAGGACGGTTCAGTCCGTGTGTAGACACCAGGCAGGGTCGAGCTGTGTCACTAAAACCTTTCCTGTCCATTACCAACAACTAATCAGCTTTCCCTCCGCTCACGGGGAAAAGCCACATCCAGATGCCTGACATGAAACTACTCGAGAGCTCCGGCGCCTCAAGGGTGAGAAATATCTGATTAGCTTCTTTCTTCATGGGTGAAAAGGGTGCACGCTTCGCCTTTGACCTAGTTTGCTAGCAGGTCACTCTGCGCTCCTAACCTGCCACAGGGGAAGCACTGAAGAGTGAAATGAAATACGCGTGTAGAATGTGACACAGCTCGGGAAAGGAGCCGCTACTCCTGCAGCCTCCCACCGTCTATTTTGTTGTGTTTTATCCGTTCTCCTTCAAGGGCACATCTGTGACAGTCTATTAGTGAGAGTTTGAGGCTGCTGATAAAAAACATGGAAAACATTTCAAGGAATAGTTCACTCCAAAATGAAAACTCTGACATTATTTACTCGTTCCCAACACGCATGCTGTTATCTTTTTCTGTAGGACACCACAGGAGGGCTTTTAAAAGGACATTTATACCGCTCTTTTCTTTAAAACAACAATTCATAACAAGTCCAAACATGCCAAAAAGAATCATATACACAAATCGTATGACTTCAGAAGAGATGCATGCAGTGAATAGAAAATATATATACTTTATGATATGACCATTTTTGTTTGTCTCAGACAGACAGACAGAAAGGTAGATTTGTCAAACGAATTGTTTGAATGAATGACTCAATGTGCCCTATCATACACCCGGCGCAATGTGACGCCTAAAGGCCTTTGCACACTGAGTCCGAAATTTTCGCATGCGTTTTTTCGTATTCGTGATCTGAAAAATTCGTCACGCACAGAGACCTTGCACACTGAGTCCGATGCATATTTATGAATGCGTTATGAAAAAAAACGCAAAACAACACAAAATGCCACCTCCTTATCAAGGAGCTGCGGGATTATCCAGACCGATTCAAAGTTGAATGTCAGTGGCTCCGTTTTATGCTTTTCTAGCCATACTGGAGCCACATATTAAAAAGAAGACCACCAATTTCCAATCCTGAACAGAGACTGGCAGTATGTCTAGGATCCGCGCGCGCACACACACGGTTTACAGGGAGTTGGTGTGCTATAATTATAGCTGTGATATTGTAGTATTTTTGATACAATAATATTTGTATATATAATTGTAGGTATCTGAGCACTGGCGATTCATTCACCAGCATTGCCAGCAGTTTTAGGTTGGGTATCAGCACTGTAGATGGGAAAAACGGATGCGAAAAACGCAGAAAATCTAACCTGTTCAGATTTTTTTTTGACGGACGAAAGTTTCTGAGGCAGTGTGCAAGCATAATTGACATAACGTGAGGTCGAATTTATTTTTTGACGTGCGAAAATTTCGCATGCGAATTGTGCAAAGGCCTTAAGGCTAGGGCTGCCACTAGCGACTATTTTTATATTGATTAATCTATCGACTAATTTATCGATTAATCTTTCGACTAATTTATCACAATAATTTTCAACACTTTTACTTAAAAACATTACATTTAACTTGCAACGTTGGCATTCAGTAGTGTACTATAAAAAAGTAAAAATGTAAAAAGGAACAAATTTGTAAACCAACACATCAAAAAAGAGAATATCAGCAAATACTTTTTATATAGAATAGTGTTGTCACGATACCAAAATTATGACTTCGATACGATACCAGACTAAAATACCTCAATACCGATACTGAATCCATGCCATGGCAAACAAAACTGTAAAAGTAATTGAATAATATGACAGAACTTACTATTCATTGCTTTATCATTGTTTAAGGGTTAAAAAACCCTAAAAACTCACTCAGTCGGCATGTTCCTGCCCTGCCCTGCTTCACACAGAATATTAGGTCCGGCCCTTTAAGAGCTGCACGGACCATATTCATTGTAACACCCGATTTCTCATTCAACTCTGTATACGTTCACTAAAGACATACCCGACTGCGTTTACCCAAATACTTGCCATTTTTACATATTTTTTACCATTCAAACCCAATAATCTGGGAAACTGGCGTCGCGATCTGTCTGAGTGAAAGGCGTGTGCGCGGCTTCAGGTCAGAGTCTGGTCGCGTATATATTTGACTGTTCTGCTTCCATTGTTTAGTGAACGGTGGACGCAGAGCTCACACACACGTCCTCACTCCTACTGTCACACATCGACGCAGATTAAGAAATACTGCTCTTGTTAGTGTGCTGTCATTTTTAAAGTACCGGTACTAATACAATTTCACATCGTATCCAACTTACCCAGTTGACTAATTAACAGTGTCGGTGCAGTCGATTGTATCGACCAATCGCGACAGGCCTAGTTCAGGCGCATTGTTGGCCGTTGCTATTTTAAGGAACTGAAAACGACTGCTAGCTTGACAAGCCAGACCCACATCAAGATGTTGGGTCTGGGAACACACCATTGGCAGGGCTCAATCTGAGGGGAGGGATAAACGGTTGTCTTTCAAATTCCCTAGGCACGCAATAGGATAGCGCTACAACCAACCAGAGCAACAAAGAAGGTGAAGCGGAGCTAGTTGATAGATTAAACTTTCACCGTATCCGGTCGGCAAAACTCTGAACACATCTTCCTTGTTTAAGAATGACTTCAGTGCCGTTCTTTGTTCTTTTCTAAAAGAAAAGCTTAACTCCAAGTCTTCCAGAGTCGCAGCCAAAGCCGATTCGAAAGACCGCTGTTCGCAGGGGCGTCGCACCCTTGGGGGATTTGGGTGTTTTAACACCCAAACTTTTTCTGTAGTTTTCCCGCAGTTTTGCACAAATGCTTTAGGGATGCCACAATTCTCATTATAATATTAAACCGTTCGGTACGGCATTCACGGTTCAATACGCGCTTGTGTATTGCGTTGTTTTTGTTGTTTTGTTTTTGCAGTGTGCCTGTGAGTCTACGCACTGATATGAGCAAATATCCAATCACTATACACAGTGCTAGACAGGGCTCTACATAGTGACCATTTTGGGCGCATTTGCGCCTGAAAATTACTGCGTGCGACTGCGGAAAAATATTTAGGCGCACCGGTGCGAGTGACCCGATCGCTTCTCGTGAATAAATGTATAATACAATCGGAATAAAAACTAAAAACACTGACTGACTGAGCAACTGTTACGTTTCGTGCTGCAATCAACTGCTTTTCATGCCTTCTGTCAGCGGAGCACGTGCAAAAAACGTGTGCGACGGACTACACTTCACAGATTAAATGGTGAAACCACGGTCTATGGATGAAACAGGCGTGACGCGGCCATGCACTTACCAGACGCCTCGCGCTGATGTTTCTTTGCAGCCAAATTTAACTAGAAATACCACATTTGGATTATCATAAACAAGGTCGGAAATTAACAGGGGCTTGGGGCAAAAATGCCACCAAAAATGAATTAATATAAAATAATTTAAAAACGCTCCTGTATGAGTTCTTGATTTAATCTTTATCAGCTGCAGTCCATAACATTTATTGAGTTTAAAAATGACTAGATGCATATGAGTGAGTACATCATGAATCCATTTTCCAAACCGTGTTTTTATCTTACCCTGAATCACTACGGTACACATATAATAAGTGTTTCTATTCTGACTATTCCAGTTTGGTTCGCAGCGCTGTGGAGGAGCACAGTCCCTGTGTGACTCGCCAATCGCCATAGACACACACAGAGAGAAGTAGATCCGGCTGCAGTGTTCTTCCGCAAGATGCACGCAGTTCTGTTCATTAGCGCCAGAGCGCCAAAAGTTACGGACTGCTATTGCTCCGACTCGAGTATTGGCATGATTGCAAATGTGATACTGATCTTGTACAAAAGTCCAATAGACAAGTTGATATTAAGTAACAACGTTTTAGCCACAATAATGTTTATTTCGTGAAAATCAAAACAACACCAGTTGTGCATCTCCAAGCGGTTCGATCGAATGAATCTGCGTTTGAACGACTGAATCAATGACTCCCACATAGACTTGACGCCACCTACTGGCTGTTTTATTTTCATATTTATACTTTGCATGGACTTTTTATTTAAAATATAAATATTTTAACTAAGTTTAAGTTTAACTTGTACATAGCCTATTTCTAAATTCAAAAACTTATATTTAAAACATTTATACAACATTATTTACCCATGAGCTGCATGTAAATGTATCTAAACACCATTTCAGATAGAGCTTTTGTGCCACTTCTACTTTTGATGCTGATTTAATTTGATTGGTAACAGTCTGGTTGTGTCTTATTGCTCTAACTGAATTTATTGTTTAAATTAACATAAAAAAAAAACCTTTTCTATTTTAAATGAAGAAACTGACAAAAGATGATGCATACATTTAATAAGATTAGAAAACATAGCTCTTATAATGGTAAAAATGCCCCTGGACATTAATTTAAAGGGACAAAGATCATCCTGTAATGGGAAAGTTATAATTGGAATACGTGTTATTGATCAGAAAGTGCTCCTAAATTTTTGACTGTGCTCCTAATTTTTTTTAATTAGGAGCACAAGTGCTCCTCAAGAAAAATGTTAGCGTAGAGCCCGGCTAGACACGCTTGCAATGCTGGTGTCAGAGAGTTATACTCACAGAACACTATAGTAATTCACAATCACGAAAGTTCATTATTTGCATGCGTTTTAAAGCCTTGCTGGTTATTTGCGTGCTTATGCACCGTTTTAAAGCGCAGAGCGCGCGCACTAAAAGCCTGTCAAACACTGGACTAAGTCGTCTTACTGCGCTAATACTGTCAAATACACACAAGATTAACATAAACACAGTCGGTTATGTGTAAAGTGAAAGTAAAATCGCGTGTGTCTGTATTTTAGATGCACGTCTTAAATAGAACACAGTGAACACGCTGTCCTTAAAGGGACAGTTCACAGTTCAATTCTGTCATTTTTTACTCACTCTAATATTGTTCCAAACCTGTATTCATTTCTTCTGTTGAACACAGACAGCTGATGGTAGCCATTAACTTCCATTTGATTTCCTACTATGGGGACTTTAATGTTAATAAAACTAAAAAAGACAGAAAAGCACTCTCTGTTCTTGACTGAAAAACATTAATACAGTAGCTTTAATAAGAATCAATGTATATTTTATAGTGAAGTCTATGTAGTGTTTTTTTTTTACATTTATTCATTACATTTCATATTTAAATGCTGCTGTACAGCTCTGAGCAGCCAGAGTGAATCTTTATATATATTTATGTTATATTAAACTATACACTAGGAATGTGTACAAGGTTTTTTTAAGTAAAGTTTTAAGTTTAAGTAAGGTTTTTCAAGTCTTTAAAGTAAAATAAAAAATGTGCATTTTTTTTTCTCCTTAACCTCTTTCTGTTCCCGTCACCTAAGAATAGAATAGCAAAAAACTGATGTGACTAGCCATCAGAACCCAACCGAACACTGTGGTTAAAAAAACCTGAGGTATGTATAATATATATATTATATATCTTGTATGTTATAGCTTTTGTACCCTTCTGTCATTGTATTCATCGTTTTTATTGTTAACAAAAAAAACACATCCATCCCCCACACTTTTGAAAAGCTTGCTACGCCTCTGGCTGTTCGCCAGCTTCTTTTTTTACAAGTAGCACTCGGAACCGCCGCAACTCTGCCGTCATTATGTTAAGCCCGCCCACCAACTCTATACACGATGTGATTGGCCTGACTAGAGTTTGGTTTTTCCAGCTCGCAAGCCAACGGAGAGTTGCTAGACGCCCTGGCTGCAAATTATATTTCCTGCCGCTAGGGTGCGTCTAGATTTCTAGGCTAAACGACTGCGCCATTGACCAACACAAACCTGCTCTAAAGTCAATGGCGCAGTATTTTTTGTAAGTAATTTTCTTTGTTAGTAATATGAGCCTATAGGCGGGTGCACAACGCGCATACACTCTGCTTATTACACACACAGAGACGCGCAGCAGAAGCACACACACATTTTTTAATTCCTCTCTGGAGAAGCGTTAAGTCTTTCCGCTCGCCATGTAAATAGCGAATCCGCCATGATGCGAGTGCAACTGGCTTTTAAAGGGAATGGGAGATGAGACTCTGATTGGTTTATTGCACGTTACGCCTAAAACACACCCATCACTCATTAAGAGACTAGCTACAACCCTTTTGGACCATGTGCCAACCGTTTGCCTGCCATTAAACTAGCAAAAGTGTATTCAGACACGCCTAAGTGCATCTGCGCAATGTGCTTCAGACTATGTGCTCAGATCGGTAACATTTCCCTCCAACATTTCTTATTTGTATAAAAATATTTAAAACAATCTCATAACATTATTTCATGCAGTTATATTTTTGTTGGTGTAAGTGATTAATTTGAATGGTAACAGATCTATAGTCTTATTGTTCTAATTGAATTTATTGATCAAATTTAAGAATTTGAAATGAAAGATGAAGCATACATTTAATAAGATTAGGGAGGGGAAATGCCCTTTATAAAGGTAAAAAAAGCCCTTAGGGTAAACATCACAAATATGCAGATTTTAATATGTCAAAGCTGACAGAACACTGATAAGAATATTGCTTCAGAATAAATTATATTTACCTGGAACAAGCAACATTTTTACTCAGACAAGTGAATGACGGATTTATTTGGGGATACATTACAAGGCTTAATGTCGAGTATATATATATATATATATATATATATATATATATATATATATATATATATATATATATATATATATATATATATATATATATATATATATATATATATATATATATACTGATTTGATGCTCAAGAAATATTTCTTATTATTGAATCAATGTTGAAAACAATTGTGCTGCTTCATATTTTTGTGTAAACCGTGATGTATTTTTTCAGGATTCTTTGATGAATAGAAATATTTTGTAATATTATAAATGTCTTTACTGTCACTTTTGATTAATTTGATGCGTACTTGCTGAATAAAACTATTAATATCTTTCATCTTTTTAATACACTCTAAAAATGCTGGATTTAAAATAACCCAAGTTGGGTTGAAAATGGACTAACCCAGCAATTGGGTTGTTTTAAGCAAACATTTAACCCAACCGCTGGTGCATTTTCAACCCAACTTGGGTTATTTTAAACCCAGCATTTTTTAGAGTGTACTTTTTTTCTTTCTTGCAAAAACGTCAATAAAACGAGGGTAAGTGAAAAGAAAAGACCATTTACATTTTGAGTGAACTATCCCCTTGAAGTGTTTTGGTTTTGAAACATGCACAGAAAATAAATAGCATTTTCCTCCTACACATACTCCACCGCGACAGCTAAAAAATATTTGACCAAATGCAGTATATTCTGTGGACAAAATATCGCTCAGGATGATGAATTCTCTGGGCTGTATCACCTATCAGCCGTGGCAGGTGTGTGAGATGAATGTGCTTTGGTTTGGGTGCTAAAGCCTTGAGATATTCAGCCTCGACTCTCTGACGGCTGCGGTGTAATTTCCTGCCAATTTGGTGCTTAAATACTGCGGTCCGTATTAATAAATGCAAATGCATGAGAGGCAGCCACGAGTTCAACGAGAAAAAACACAACTGCCACAAGTGTGTAACCTTGACTCCACGAGAATCCCATTCACCATGTGACTTTCTATTCACACATTTTCATAACTGACAGTAAAGAAGACGTATGAGGGTGATTTGTTCTCGGCTTCGCCCCGTGCCGACGTCCAGGTTTTTTGAGACACCTCGCTGCCGTGAATCATAATGGACAATGTGCTTTGCAGGGAAATACAGAGCATATTCACAGCAAATTGATCTTATGCTGAGGGTTTACGTTTCGTTCCATACAAAACAACTAGTAGAATTGACAAACGATAATTCCTGATGGGGCAAGACCTCACTGTAGGAGATACAAACCATATTTCCTCATATAGTTAGGCTAATATTGATGGACAATCAACACAAACTAGAACCTAACTAGCAGACAAAACAGCTATCAAACATTTAACAACATTGAAGTGTAATTTCTGTGCCACTACAATAAATGAAAATTGCACAAATAAAGATTTTTTTCCAAACAGGTTTCCTGAACCCTCCATCTTTATGAGCCAATTAAACTGATAGTCCCGCCCCCGACTCATTACATAGAGTCCAACAGTCGGGTTCCGGAAGAAAAAACTCTTCATTTTCTCCACGAGGAAATAAATTATTAATGATAACTTATAAATCTTTAAAGACAGACCTGTGAGGTTGTTAATCGATGGTATATGTTTTTTTTGAAGCCATCTTTTCACATTAACTCAACCTACTTCTAAAATAACCATGTTTAACAGCAGAATCTGTAGTGAAAAACTACATACCCCATGAAGTTGTGCAGAAAATTCCACCAATCAGAGAGTCGCGGCGAATTGGGTAATTGAGTTGGTCTCGCTAACTCTCAAACAGCTTAAAGCTACACTGTGTAACTTTTTTAGTTTATTCCTAGCTAAAAACGCTTAGTTCTTTCTAAAATATATGTGCTCATTAATGTATATTTACTTCTTTCAAGTAATAAAGTATTCTCGTAAGTTTATAATATGCCATTGAAAATACATACAGATAATGGGTTCGAATGCGGGTCGCCATGTTGCCCCTCCATCTTGAAAGAACATCAGCCAAAGAGGGACATACCTTCGCCTTTCGCGTTTTAACACTCGATGGCACCGTGTCGAATGTGGACGAGGTCGAACTGGAAGCCATATTAATCTTGGACTAAATCGGCCACCGTAGGAATTAAAACAAAATCGGAATTGAGAGGAAGAGAAACTAATATTCACTGGATGGTCATATACCTTTTAACCGCTAGATGGGGGAAAATATCACACAGTGTAGCTTTAAATATTTGTATTTATATATAGATATTTTATATTTCTCTATCGATTTTATTTCAACTATGTCATACTTCATGGGTTTGTAGTTCTTTCCCTCACTTAAGCAATTAAAGGTGCAATATGTACGATTTTTGCAGTAAAATATCCCAAAACCACTAGGCCAATGTTACAATATCCAAAATGTTTCCAACTATTTGTAAATCGTGAGAAAACTGCGGTTTTAACCAAGGAACCGGGACGTGTGAGGGAGTCGCCTGTCAATGGCGTCATATCCGCGTTACTCTCGGTTTGCGCTTTTACTGCCGTAGTAACCATGGCAACAGACGTGGACAACTGTGTAACGTATAGCGGCACGCTGTAGTTTCGTTCAAACATTATGGACCATGGCAAGCAGACTTTGGAACAAAATGTGAAATAAAAAGAGGACCAGTAAATAACAAGTCTAAATACCAATACCCCTCCCCCTCCCAATGTATTTTAGCACCAGCCGCAATTGAGTCAGAAAGCTCTCAGATTTCATTAAAAGATCTTCATTTTGTGTTGAACAGGAGTCTTACAGGTTTGGAACGACATGAGGGTGCGTAATTAGTAACAGAATTTGAATTTTTGGGTGAACTAACCCTCACAGTCTTGTATTTTATTTATGTTTTGCTTCAATTCAAAGTGTGTGATGGCTTATAACGCTTTAATGAAGGCCTTTTAAAAATCCCTATGGGAAAATTGAATGAAAAAATACTTCCAGAACCAACAGCGCTTAAAAAGTGTCAAAAGTTGACGCGTCAGATCGATGTTCTAAATGTGTCACGCTGTTGCACTCTTCAGGATTCGGAACTATTTAAACATTAACTTCAGCTTTAAAGATGAGGTTCTTCCCTCGTGCTTCCATTCATCACCATGACCTGCTTCCCAACATCTAGAGGAGCTGAAATCCAGCCAAACTCAATCCCACACTTGGCATCTCCTTTCCACCAGCTCTTTAATTGATTCTATTGCAAGAAATGACAACATTCTTCACAATTATGACTTGGAGTCCGCGACACTCTGGTGGCAACTAAGTTTTATCATAAAGCGCACCTCACCGGCAAGCATAAGCAGCCACACAGTCATGATTAAATTGAACACTTCAATGCCTCCAGACCAGCTTTCGGCAATGATAAACGACCTGGAAGTAAAGATAACATAGCAGGGGATGTCAGTCTTTCTGACCTGAGATCAGATAGGAAAACCCTCCTGATATGCTTAGTGCAGACACTGAGTGTTTAGACGTGATTGGCAGGCGGATGTTGAGCCAACAAACCAGCTCTGGATCTCACCAGTGTGACTCTGTGCTGAATATAATTGCCTTGGCAGAATGAACAGCTCAGGCTTAATGTGAAAAAACTGCTGCTCTATTCTGTTAATTCACTGGCCGCTCCATTTGTCATGTGTACTAGTAACAGTCACATTTCTGTGCCTATTACTATTACAAATAGGTAAACAAAGCCAGTGTCAAAAAAGAAATACTATTACCCCACGCAAGAGTTTACACACTGTTAAATAAAGGATCTAACAGGTTTTACAGCCTGATGCAATACAAGAAAGCTTTTTATTCTCTAGTTTTTAAGAAAAACATGTCGAAGCAAGAAACCATAACATGGGTCTAAAGAACCTATGAAACCTCAAGAATGTTTTAAGAACCAAAGAGCATCTCAAAGCCTCGAACAGCCAAAACGAATGACATTGCTTTACTCTTAAACCGTGTCCTAACTACACGTAACGCGACATGCGATAAAAGGTATGTGTGACCATCAGGACGAGCGAGAGCCGTGTGAGAGCGGTGCGAGGCCGGTGACGGTACGGGTCCACTTTTGCGACACAACTGAAGCGCGGTGTTGCAACGCTTCCCCTCACTTGTACGTTGATGGGCGTTCCTCAAGTTTACCGCAATTTTTTTATTAACAAATTTCGGAAGGAGCACGTTCAGATAATAAAACTTAATTAATCACGAGTGGAAGCTAATCAATTTAATCAATGATAGGAGGTGTATATACACAGTTTTTATTTTAGCATCCCTCCACCACCCCATCTCCTCACTTTGTTTTAATAAACTTTTATTAGACGTCAACACAATCCATAATACAAGTTCTAGTTCTAGACCTCTATCTGGGTTCCGGCCAAAATTCAGAGCCCGGAGCCCTCCGCCGGACAGCACGCCAAATACGCATGATCTTTACTCCATTTAATTTGATGTTTGAAGGGCGGGGTTTTGAGCAGGGCTTAAAAACGGAAAAAAATATCAATCGGTTCACTCCGAGCGGAATCGATATTATAGCGTTTCCGTTTTTGCGTTCCTCAATAAACATTACTGTTCCGAAAACGGTTTGATTTGGAAAAATACTGGTTAATAACGTTATTTTAATTTAGCCTACACAAATATGTATAAATAGACTTATTTTACACTCAATAATAATAATAATACGCATGGTAATTAAACTTGAATATTTATTTCATAACATTTTTAAAACCACAACAGAAATACATGCATTAATTACAAAGCATAAAGAGTGGACCTGTTTTAATGGAGCGTTAGACAATCTAAAGTGGCCCTCTTATGCCTAATTCTTTTCAGAAGAGTGATAACATTCTTTGTACATAACTTTTTTCAACACGACTTGTTTTAAAAAATGCATGAATAAAGAATAAATAAACTGGATAACCATTGCTCTTTTAATGCATCGTCAACTGCTAATTTCAAAGCAAACACTGCGCAACACTGCATCACATAATCAAATTCAGTCAGCTAACAAAGCTCGATCATTTAATGCAATATAACATACCATTTAATACGAAGCATCAACCGTCTATATAGAAAACATTGACCTGTATTGGCAATCTGAAAGACTGTAGGAAAAATGTTTGATAGATGCTATAGCCTACTTGGATAGGCTTAAACGGAATCCATAAACTAGCCTAAATCAGTCTATTTGAGCTTAAAGTCCGTACTGCTTATTTAAACGTTCGAAAAGAATGTCCTCCAATACCTGCACATTCATTGTAGACCTCAGCGGGGAAAGAAATGTACTTGAGCCATGAAAATGCGCAATCTACACTGACTTGCGTACCGGTAGATTCATAGATGTCTGGTGTGCGGGCATTTCACTCACGCTTGATCCGTCAACACCACATGCTGTACTACTCAATTCATGATTGGTCACTGCCAAATTAAAATATTAAAAGAACGATAAAATAACGTTATTAACCGGTTAATGGCCATTTCAAATTAACGTTTCTGTTCAGAACGATTCAAATTGATTTTGATTTCGTTTTCGTTTTTGTTCCTCTTCATTTCGTTCGTTTCCGGTTTTCGTTTTCGTTCCTTGAACCGGTTCAGAGCCCTGGTTTTGAGCCAGCAGGGAACGTTGTGTCAAAGGACCAGCGAGAGACTTCCCCCAGACTCCATGTGCTCTACTTCTATTGTATAGTCGCATCACGTTTAACGGTTTATTTTGCATAAAGATGGGCATCGCACAGCTTTTTGATGCGCAGCATTCTTTCAAATGCAATGTGCTGCCTTCCCGGGATGCTTTGCGGGCAAGTCAAAAAATGCTGGCTCAAAAGCACGCCCATAGTGGTAAACTTGAGGACCGCCCATCAGCGTACAAATAAGGAGAAGCGTCGCAACAACACGCTTCAATCGTGTCACAAAAGTGGATCTGTACCGTAACGGTACATATCCACTTTTGCGGCACAACTGAAGCATGGAATTGTGACTCTTCCCCTCATGTGTACATTGATGGGCGTTCCTCAATTTTACCTCTATGGGCGTGCTTTTGAGCCAGCGGGGAATGAAAAACAAAGGACCAGCGAGAGACTTCCCTCAGTCTCCATATGCTCTACTTCTATTGGAAAGTCGCGTCGCATTCAACAGATTAATTTGCATAAAGATGGGCTTCGGCCAGCTTTTTTGACGCGCGGCATTTGTTCAAATGCAGCGGCGCCTTCGCGGAATGCTTTGCGGGCGCGTTAAAGTCGCTTGACATCATTGATAGGAATAAAGTGAAGTGCGGCGAGACAGAAGTGTCGCACGGACAATGGATCCGCACCCAGTCTCGGATCTCTCACGGAGGAGTGACGGGAGCATAAAAGGAAGAGCAACGACAGTGAAAGAAGAGAGAGGACCAGGCCTGGACTTTATGTTATGTTTTGTTTACATATTGTTCTGTGTGCGCGCGGCAGTCGTCCGTGAGGGGCTGCCAAATTTACTTTTAGTTTGTTTATTTATTTATTAAAGTCTTTTAAATGTTCGCTGGTTCCTGCCTCTTTCTTCCCTGAACAAAGAACTGTATTACAGTATCTTTTCCATGTTAATTAGAGTTTTTGTCCTAACCAGCCGCGATGGCGACACGCGATGATTCTATTTTAGAAGTGGTTTCTATTTCTGCGAAGTCGCGGCTGGAACAACAACACAAAACATAATCTTAGGTAATGTTTATGTGCTTTATTTAATGTTAGGGTGCGTTCACACTTGTCATGTTTGGTTCGATTAAAACGAAGTCTGGTGCGATTGCTCGTTTATTGCGGTTCATTTGAACATATGTGAACGCTGCCATCCGAACCCTGGTGCGCACCAAACAAGCGGACCGAGACCGCTAAAAAGATGGGTCTCGGTCCGCTTCCAGACGAACTCTGGTGTGGTTTGATTAATATATGAATGCAACACTGACCAAAGACATGTATACAAACTAAAAACAGGACGTGATGTTACAAGATGCGAAGCTACAAGTCAGCTGATTTGACGACGTGGAAAGATCAGTGTATCCAAAATGAGTAGAGGGCAAGGAGGTAAAGTGCCTCATCAATATATGCAGATCTTCGTTTCTGCATACAACGGAGGAAATCCTGCTGCTGTTCTAAATGTTTTGAACATTTTATGAGCTCTTCGTGAGTTCTTAGCTGGTAAAAATAGAACCATATGTACATGCATAAAATGATTGCGTTTAATCCAGCACACAGCATTGTTTTGAATGTTCGGTAAGCAAGCTCCATCGCGAAATATACGTCATAAAACCCGACCAATCAGGGCCGGGTTTCCCAATAACGATGTATCTTATCTCTAAAGAGCGTGTTCTACGAGCGAAGTTACGATCACTCGCAGCAATGCCACGTGCGTTTCCCAAAAATGTACTTAACATGAACGCGCGAGAACGCGCTCTAAGTGCTACTTAAGAGTGGCTGTCCATTTGCGAAGTGCTGAAATATAACCTTATACGGAATCGTTTCCTCTGAACGTTTCACCTAATAATTGTCATCTGATGTGGATTAGCAATCAAAGCACGTCTATATAAAGCAACTACCTACAGGCTGAGGCACTGACAAAATGGCTGAAAAAAAAAAATATATATATATATACCTTTCAAAAAGACGAAATAAATATCCTCATTTAATTCAGATGTGTATTTATACATTTTTTTTGTTTGTTACCTGGCCTCATAAAATTAAAAAAAAAAAACCCACAAAAATAATAAGCAGCAGAACTGTTTTTTTAATCAACATTGATAATAATGAGAATATTAAAATTAAAAAATAATAAAACAAGTGTTCAATAAAGTACAATCAAAACCTTATAGTATTATCACAATGCACTTGAATAAAGTTAAAGGTGTAATCTGCCGGTTGTCCTGTAGGTGACCTCATAACTCTGTCTTCTTACGATAACCTTAGAGCTTTACGATTACTCCAGAGCACTCGTAGATCTACGATCGTTTTCAAGTGCTACTTAAATTACGATGCTTTTGGGAAACAGACCTTAATATTAAGATCACTCGTACGATCGTTTTTACGATCAACTTAGGCTTACGATGCTTTTGGGAAACGCAGCCCAGGTTGTGACCGTATCGCTATGCCTTTGGTTCGGTAACTTTAGGTTCGCTGTTAAAAATTCCAGTGTGAACGCTAAGTGGACCAGGACTATATGTTTTGTTTTTGTTTTTTGGTCCGGACCAAATGAACCAAACGAACCAAACTACAAGTGTGAACGCACCCTTAAAAGCTTGTAATGTGACTTTGAATATTATTTAGTGCTCCCAGCTTTGTAACGTAGTCACTATAAGCAACAATGGATAATTCACCTCAAATCTTGAAATTAAACAAATGGAAACAAGAACGTTTAAACTGTGAACAAACAAGTGTATTCTATGACAAAGATTGTTTCAGTAACTTATTTTTAGTAATGTTTAAATGGTGTAATATTTGTGAATTTGATTATGTACTAATTATTAATTTCTTTGCGAGTGCCATCAAGATTAATCTCGGGTGCCGTACACTTGCCGCGAGAGACCGCCCACACAGTGTTCTGATTGGCTGTGGTTTTTGATTGATTTTGTCGCATCTCGTAGTTGCGAAAAATGTCTGGTGTGGACAGACAATTTGCTTGACGCTGGAATCTTAAAGTGTTGCGTGTAGTTAGGACACGGTGTTACACTGTGTTGAAAGCCCTGCTGTAACACCTTTGATGTTCCCAGTCAAAAATGACCAGCCGTTTAAAAATGTCTTGTTATGCTATATTATCACTGAATATTGGATTCAATCTTTTTGTCAAATTGTTTTCTTTCAGAGATCACAGGTTTTGTATTTCCTTTTAGAACTGATTGATCATCATAGCACCACAAGTGTGACTTTGGTCCATTTTGTACAAGATAAAAGCCTTTCAAAACAAACCAGTTACACATAAAAAGCACTCTCCTGTGATAAACAGTTTTATTTAAAATTCACAAAATTATCCACAATAATGCTTTGTTCATTCAAAAATGGTGCATAAGCTCAGATCAAAGAGGCCTATGATCAGTGAGCTGCAAAAAATTAATACAAAACCAGTCCTAACTGAATGAAAACAAGATGACAAAATCCAATGTGCAGGCAAAATTAGTCGTAATGAGCAAATGTTAAAAAATGAGTTATTGTTATTTTCACATTCTCTATTAAAAACTTAAAAAAATTATGTATGGTTTGTTGGAATCAGACAAAAAAGGATTGAGCGACACCCGTTTGAAGTCAGCTTTGAGAAAAATCGAGTTAACGTTTTCTGAAGGATCCAAAACAAATCACCTAGCAACAATACCTTAGAAATCCCTGGTAATAACACCAAATTTGGCACACACACCAAGTCAAAACCATATATCTATAGGAAAAATATTTCTATGAATATTCTCAAAGTTGGAATGCTACGCTTTACAACGATACCAAACTTGTGTTGAGTTGCAGCAGTTGCAGAGAAGCGGGCAGAGAAAAATGGACAAAGGAAAGGTGCTCCTCTCAGAAAACATACAAGTAAAGATACTTTAAGATGTTTAATGGCTATTTGGAGCATTGGGATCGCTAGACGAGGGCTTAATGAACTCATTTCTGTGACAACCTCAAATCCTGTCACCGAAATTGACATTTTTCAAATTTTTCACTCTAGCTCGAAATTATCCTGTGCGCATTCCGACTCCTTTTGCCAGCTCGGGTCATATTTGGTTATAATATAGCATAAGACATTCATAAGCAATTTTTTGTAGACTGGTCATTTTTCATCGGGAACACCACAAGTGTAACAAGCTGGGGGGAAAAATCTCAAATAAGTAAAAAACTGATCCATGGATATTGACATGCAGCCAGGAATCGTGTTTCCTGACATGTATATGAGCCTGATTTTGACGTCGGGGAAATACATAAAGCAAATTTGCCTGTGAATGCTTTATATAAATACAATATAGGTAGGTCTAAATCACGGTGATCACTTATTATATCAATGTTATATATATAGTTTCATATCGTCCAGCACTATAAACAATCCAATTATGCAGAATATAAGATGGTTAATATTTAATTGATGAGATGTCAATATAATATATAACATACAATATATAGGGTATGATTTTACTCCAAAATTCAGCATATTGACAAAATGATAACCGCAAATCCACATTTTGTTTCTGTGAATTGCAGCGATCCATTTGCTTCTCTGTTCTTTAGCTTTTGGCAGTCTGTAAAAATATACCTCAGATTTCTTGTCAAATCTCTTTGTACAGTCAATCTCAAAGCTCTTTCCCGTTTTAGATGTGTTTTGTGTGTTTTTCACAGAATTCACTCTAAACACCAATGCTGCCACTCAGTCTTTCTGCCACCCAGTGGACGTAACCGCAGTCACTCCGGCCGACAGTGACGTCACCAGCATACCCTCTATACCCTGTCATTTTCGGGAAAAAGAAAATCCTCTCTGGGTAAAAAAAAAAAAAAAAGACCTGAACAATAGATAAATAGAATGCAATGAGAAATGAATTTAATTTGGAGGACTCAATAAATAAAAAATAAAATTTAAGTGAAAGATATTATAAATAAAAATATGCACAATTATTTTAGTTCTTTGGGAAAACATCTAGTTTTGATACTTTAAAGGGATACTTCACCGCTGGAAAGATGAATGTGTATCTAAACTGGGTCATTTATGTAGTAGAAATGTGAAATAATTTTAGAAGTTGGTGCCTTCTAGACTGAGAAAAGCCACGAAATGTATTTTTGGCTCATATGGATGAAAGACAACAACTCCCAGAATGCACTTGCGTCGCTGCCCTACGAGGCCACACCCACCGGTTACAGTACTTCGCCCTCCTCGTCATTTTGATTTTTATAGTAATAAAATCATTTAGTTCAGTTAGAGAACAGACACTACAATTAAAAACTGAACGTGCTTGCTCAATACAGCACGAGCTGAACGAGAGTCGCATTGTCGAATTGGCGCAAATTCAAAACCGAAACTAAAATGAGCACGGCCACCCGACATTCATTCACGGCCGCATTGACATTCATTCATTCACAGTGCGTGTCCAGTCTGGCGCTCTTTCAGTTCATGCCTATGGAAGCTTAACTTTCATAGGAATTCATTGAAAACACTTGCATTGCTCCGACCGCTCCGTTATCAATGTCCGTGCGGCCGTCTCTGACTTACAATCTGTGATTGAGATCCCACCCCTGTGGGCGGGTTGAAAACATGCAGAACTAGCTCCTACTACTGGCTGTAGTCTCTAGCCTCTTGCCAAAAAAATTGCTATATTTGCGTCATCGGAGGCTTTTATCCAGACATAAAATACATAAATCATTTAAATATACTACCAGGTTTCTAATGATACAAAGCTTAATGCTAAATCACTGATGTAACACTTTAACCCTCTGGTGCTCTTCGGTCATTTCTGACCGGAAAATTTTCTGTTTTGAAATGTTAAAAATCATAGCTTCATCGGAATGATATGAAACTTGGTGACTTTTCTTGCATTAGGTATGTAAACACACACAAAAATTGGGGTCATGATTCGAGCATGCTAATTGGTCTTTAAAAAAAAAGTAGCGTTCATTGTCTTCGGTCATAAATGACCGACGATAGGAAATTAATGGGAAATCGGCAAAAACACAAAAATTCACTGAATATTTGTGTGTACAATCTACAAATTGGCCACGATGCTGAAAAAAAGTACAAAGCAGTAAAGGGGTGACACTCTAAAACATCAAGAGTGTGATATTGACACATCCACTCACACACACACGAACACTTATATACACACACACACACCTATGAAAAACTGAGCCTATGAACCACATTTAGATTTTTTTTAAATCACAGCTTCATCAGAAATATATGAAACTTGTTGACTTTTATAGCATTAGGTATGTTAACATGATTCGAGCATGCTAAGTGGTCGTAAAAAAAAAATACTCCCACTTGTGCTCTTCGGTCAAAAATGACACCATAAGAAATGAATGGGAAATCTGCAAAAACACAAATTCACAAAAAAAAAATCTATATTTCTAACAAAACAAAAAAAATATCTAAAACTTTTTTTTAGATATATTTTCAAATCCATCAACAACAAAAAAATCATTAAATGTGTTCAAAACAGAACTAGGGAATTCTCAAGCCTCTCCATAGAGACCTCTAGTGATTACATAATTCCAAAAGAGGGCGCTAATCTGCCTTCAAAAAAAAAAAATATTTTGAAGGCCTACTCTCTATTTTAACCTGAAATACAAAAAAATTAAAAATTAAATCAAAAAAATTGTATAATTTTCAATGGCAAAAATAGACCATAATTATTGCATAAATATTAAAAAATACCATTAAATCATCTCAAAATACAAAATTAAAAAGAAAAAAATATTATTGAAGAAAAATAAATTGCATTGGTTTTACTGGGGTGGAGGAAGTTTAATTTTTAGGTGTCCGGTCACTTATGACCGGGAAGACAACCAATGCAACCCCTAAACGAAGAGCACCAGAGGGTTAAGGAGCCCAGAAATCAAAACACTAATCTGGAGAACCTAGAATGAAACACCAACAACTGATGTGTATCTCCAAAGAAACGAACAACTAAAGAGCCCCAAACAGCCCACAAAGCTTTGCTGCATAGACCCATTAAAGAGCCTTTATACCTAAGTGTGTACTCCAGAATGAAACTACACAACCGAGCCCCAGAGTATTCTCAAAATCCAGATATAATAATATCCCACTAAATTTACCTTGGAGGTTAAAAGAAGAATGGAGGTGATTTCAGAAATGAAGCTTCTGTTGATGGCTCTTTAGGGGACAAGGACTTAAAAATGAGGAGGGAAAGTGGGTCATTGATGTAAACAGCCCTGTGTGGACTCCAAATGCACATGTAAGTTTTGCTCAGTGGTTCATCTTCAGCCCACTTCCTCCAGAGAAACCAGCTGTGTCCAGCCTGGCTTTGATTTCGTCCTGATTCTGGGTCTCATATTGACATGAGCAGGATATTTCAGGCTTGTGTTTTATGGAGCAAAAATCTTAAAATAAAAATGAGCTTGTCACTCATAGTTTCCGCAAACATTTTAGGTGTGCTGTTTAGGGCTGCAACGAACAATTGTTTTGATTATTGATTAATCTGATGGAAGAAAAATGTAAGTCATTATTTTAAACAATATTATTCCACATCCTACCCAATGCTGTCCTCCAAACAATGTGTAATATAAAGCCTATAATACAAATATAGTGAATGTATCTATGTAGGCTACACTCAAAAAAATGAACTTTCACTGTTGTTAGTTGCACTCAAATCATCCTTGTTCACATTACTTAAAAAACGAATGTAACTAAATTTACTTAGATTTACTGAGTTGTTTCTACTAAAAATGAGTATTGTCAGCTTTACTTAATAAGTGTTTGTTCGGTCAACTTAACATTGCTGAGTGAAACGAACAAACTGGGCAGTGGATCTGTAATTCCCAGCATGCTTTGCAAGGAACTGCATTAGGAGAGTAAATTTATGGATTAAAGTGTTATTTTATATTTTTCAGGAAAGGGAAAGATGTTGTTAGTTTATGTCAGTGTTTAATGTTCAGTTATGTTGGACATTTAGAGGAGTTTCTGTAATTTTGTGGTCACCATTATGCAGAAGAGTGCCTGTGTTTAGGAGTTTGCCACTCATACACACACATTTATTGGATGGACTTCCTGTTCTAAATTAAGTTATTTTTGAATGTTGTTTCGTAAAATATGCTTTTTTGTTATATTTAATAGTTTCCCACTTACACTTGTAGAGCAAGTAGTTCATTTAATAAGGTAAATAAATAAATCGATAAATGTGTTCACCTAACATAATAAACTTTTATAAATGTAACATAACCTTATTAAGTAAACTGCACATATAAATATTATGTAACAGTGACAAATTCAAATGGTTTGTATTTACTTAAAGAGCACCCATTATGGCATTTAAAATGTTCCAAATATTGTTTTAGAAGTCCCCAACAACAGTTTTGCATGCATGCGATGACAAAAAAGACTTTAGTTTTCTTATAATATGCATTTATTTTTACCTGTTTTGACAGCGATTCTCAAATGATTCCTTTAGTGATTCACTTTTCAAAACCCCGCCTTTACGTGATGCTAATCTGCTGTGATTGGTCCGATGACCCAGTCAGTTGTGATTGGTATAGTCTGTGCAGATATTTTCTGAAACGGAACGCCCATCAAAGTCTTATAGTGACAGTAATTTGTTAATATGTGTCAGGAGTTATGAAAATGAAAACCGCGTCGGTACTGTTTGATTGTAATATGAGCCTCAGCTGATCTCATTCATAAAAAAACTCCTCTATTCTCCTCACGAAGACTCGCGACAAATCAACATCCCTCAGGGCTTTTAGTTCAAAAGTGTGCAGATGAGGAGACATATTGATAGATTCTCATATGTCTGTGTCAAATTTCTAAACAGAGGAGTATTTTTTATTCAATACTTCCTCAAAATGCGCAGATAGCCTAATCATGAGCGATTGAGTCTCTTATGTGTTGTTTTCAATTCATACTGGCAGCCGGAGGGCGCTCTGTGCACATGTAGTCTGGGTACAGACAGACGAAGAAGATACCATGTGCCATAATAGAAGTCCAAAATAAAAGCTTCCTGAAATCGCGAAACATGCAAATAGAGACATTTGAAGACTAATAACCACACAATCGCGACGATGTATGGTTTGTCTTCAAGCCACTTAGTCTTCAAATGCTCATCCTTGGACAGATGAAAAAAGTTTGCTTTTGAGTCGCACTTCAGAACACCGCGTCTCGTCGCCATGATGTTTTCGAGTTTTCACTGGCGTCTTGGAGCGCAATAAATGGGCGTATCGTATTCAAATAACTTGACAAGTTGACGTCATCTAGTCAGAGAAAAAGCTTCGGTCTTCTAACCATACCTGTCAAGTTTTGGATTTGAAAATAAGGGACATTTTTCGGCGCCCACCGCAAGCAGTCCCACCACCCCAACCAAGCTCCAGTATCCCTTACATTTTAAGACAGGTGTTATAGCCCAAATGAAAACACAAAAGGTTATATATGATGAGCATTTATTTAAAGGCTTATTTGCATATTTTCTGTTCATTAAACATTACTTGTTACATTTTATTTTCATTCCACACATTCTTTTCATTTCATATTGCTTTTCTTTTACAGTTTTTCTTTTCATTTCACATAACTTTTCTTTACTCTTTTAGTGAGTTATTGTACAAATTTGTTGCAGACTTTGCATTCTTTAAGACTGTTTTGGAAGGAGTGTATTTGTGGGCTGGGCCAGAGTGGTTCATTTTACATGAGAGTAGAGCACAAACTGTTCTGTTGTCTAATGTCATCCTATTCTCTGTAACAATCTTTCGTACCATAAATACCCTTTCTGAACTTGCATTGCTATGGGCAGGGCTCGACATGAACGCTTGTTGAGTGAAAAATAATTTTACTTGCCCAACGGACAAGTATCCTGAGTAAAATGTCAAAACAAAAAATAACTAGGGAATCACCAAAGTGCAATAATGATTCTGCATTCAGTTAGTGTAAGTGGCGATCGGTAGTGGATAATATAAAACGAACTGACAAGGTTGTGCTGTTGAGGCTCGCGCAGCCTCTCGACGAGAAAATCGAAAACAAATGAGCGCCTCTCATACAAAGAAACTCAGTTAACAAACACGGTTAAAATGGTGAAGTTATTATATTTATAACATATGATACAGTTAAGCAACATCACACTAACAAGAGTGTTGTTTTCCTGAATACCATCACTACTGGAAATGACACTGATTTCATATGCCAGTTCCATAAACAATTAATTAACATTAAGTCACTTACATTTTATAATTAAATCCGCTGACCCATTGATCACGGTATTGACAATAGGGTTTTTTTTTGTTGTTGTTGTTGGCAGGAGTGCCTTAATCCGTCTCTATCGTTACGTCCATCATCCGTGTCTGTTTTGTTTTTTTTACCGCGTTGTCACTCGTCATCTGACCTCACACACTAACCTCGCGACAACTGACACCTATACTGTAGGCTACTGCAGATGGGAGTTATCGCGAGGCTAGTTACAGAGCTCAGATTGGAAATGTTTTTGTTTTTTTACTCCGGTATTATTGTTTTTTAATAACGCAGGTTAAAATACGGGAGATTTACAGGAAAATACTAATACGGGAGGACGGCGGGAAAGAAGGGTAAAATACGGGACTTGACAGGTATGCTTCTAACGATTCTTAAAAATGACTCAGAGTCGACTCTTACTTTTGAAAGAAAATAACTATATATACGGTGCACTGTCATATTTCAAACTTTGCAGGATGTTTTTGTTCACTTAGATCTATGTTACACACTACATGAAAGGTACATTTCAAAATTCCATGATAGGTGCTCTTTAAGGACATTTTGTCAGCTTTACTTGACTTTCTTTTGTTCATATAACTAAATTTTTTAGTAAAAATAACTCAATAGTTGTGTGGAACCACTTGACGCAGCTTTTTAAGTAAATTCAACAAATAATTTATTTGAGTCTATGCTGTAAATTAGGGGGGGGTTTGGAGAAGAGAACAAAGAACGGCACTGAAGGCATTCTTAAAAAAGCAAGATGTGTTCGGAGATTTGCCGACCCGATAGCTCCGCTTCACCTTCTTCATTGCTCTGGTTTGTTGTAGCGCTATCCTATTGCCCGCAGGGTGAATTTGAAAGACAACCGTTTATCCCGCCCCTCGGATTGAGCCCTGCCAATGGTGTGTTCCCAGACCCAACATCTTGATGTGGGTCTAGCTTGTCAGGGTACAATATAGTGTAAACCACCAACAAAAATGTAACAAGAAAATCCCATGTTTTTTGGGTACCATGATATTCTCTGAAGTATCTTGGAGTGGAGATATCATCCCTGTACCGTGATATCACTACAGCGCTTCAATGTAAGGTATGTCTCTCGTTTCTAATGCATCCTCAATCTGTGCAGACAGAAGAGGAGAATCCAGCATCCATCACTTCAGATACTGTATCCAGGAATTCTGTGTGCTATGGAAAGCCAGGGGCTTACAAAGTTCATAGCCATCTGTTTCAATTACAACACATATGCATCTCGTTACGAACACCTTCACACACCCAAAGCGTGATGCCACTGTCTTCTTTTGGAGCGGCTCACAGTGTGAGCGAACGTTTATGGTGGCGGGCATCACTCTGTATTAGACTGCATCAGTGTAATTCCCCGTGATCCACTCTAGTAAGCCCATTCTGATGTATTCCTCCATTCCAGATTCAACATCCGTGACCAAATACAGCTGAAAGCCTCAAAATGAATGCTAACACCCCATCTGCACGGGAAACGCTGCAGTCAGTCACCTCAGTCACCGACCGCCTGATGCAAAACTACACGCAAACATGCAACCAAACATAATTGGTTGACCATGCAACTCAAGGGTAGAGCTGCACGATTAAGCAAAGTAAAATCAAAAACGTGATATGGCTTAGAGCAATTATTAAAAAAATAAGATGGGCTTGTCAACCAAAGAGAAGCTTTAAGTTTTCCATCAAAAATAAAAGTTTGTTGGTTTGATAATAATAACTGTAATTAGGACGATTCCTTGATTAAATTTGAGTAGGGCTGCAACTAACGATTATTTTGATAATCGATTAGTTGGTCGATTATTTTTCGATTAATCGGATAAAAAGCTTCTTTTTTTAATGGCAAAACACACTATTCCACATCCTGTCCAATGCAGTCCTTCAAACAAACGTGTCAGCTGAGAACACATACATAGGGAATATACCTTACAAACATTAGCTATGGTTTTACAACAAATAAAACGAACAATAATAATAATATTAATAAATAAATAAATAAATAACGGTAATTTTAGTTATTCAATGGTAACCACAAATTAACCATAGCTTTGCTTTAAATCCATAGTTTAACTATATGGTATTTGTGTGGTTATACAAATGGTTATCAATACTGTATGATTTTCATAAGGGTATGTTTGTTTTATACATTATTTGCAAAAAAAGTTACTAAGCAAATCCCTACATTAAAATGACATTAAAGAAGAAAAAAAAGAAGGAAAAAAACACAAACTCAGTGTTACCGCATAAGGTGGATATAAGCTGTAAAATGAACGTTTCGCGCTGAGGACGCAGACGCGCACACACACACACACACACACACACACACACACACACACACACACACACACACACACACACACACACACACACACACACACACACACACACACACACACACACACACACACACACACCTGTCAAAGAGCATGACAGGGTATGTATAAAACGCTAATGCATTCGCTTGAAGCTTAAAATAAACAATTCTCGTGTTTTGGGCACTTGGATCACGTACCTTTCCTGCATCAGCTCACTCTATTTCCACTCCACTATTTCTAGATGCACATTTTGTCCATAAAAAAGCGTTATTCAGTGCTGTAATATGGCCCGACTGGTGGAAGCGTTGCGTACAGAGAGCAGACATGACTAATCGATAATGAGAATCGTTATCGATGATTTTCATTATCGATTATTATCGATTAGTTGTTGCAGCCCTAAATTTGAGTATTTGATAATAAAAAAATAAAAATAAAAAAAGATTGAAATTTACCCGTGCCGAGTAACCGGCAAAATTCCACGCATTCCACAGACAAGAATCCATGAACCGCATTATAAGACCGTTTTCTAAGGTTGCACAATGCATTAACCACAAGTGCTATTGTGAATTCACAAAAACTGCAATTCAATTAAATAAATATATGCCCTGCGAGCTGCGACGGGTGTGCTTTAATTATTCACGTGTGTAGGTTATGTGCGTCTCAGAGCGGCTCCATTCTGCTTATCATTCACATGTGTGGAGTGTCTCAAACTGGGACTTTGGGTTGCTTATAATGTTCATCTGGGAACGCAATGAGCGCCATTTCATCGGATTTGTAAGGTAAATCATTTATAAACCCGTTTATAAAAATAGACACTCCATTTATATTAGGCAGCGGCTATTTGCACCAAGTGAAAATAACATGTTTTTTCTTAGCGATAGACAGAGGCGGACAGTAGTGAAGTATTTTTACTTTCCAAGTAATTAAATTTTTCAAGTATATGTACTCGATCAGTGTTCTCCTTTGGAAAAGTTTTACTTCACAACAATCCAAAAAATAATATTGTCATTTTTACTGCACTACGTTTCATATTGAATATCATTTAATACTTATTTACATTAAAAAAAATTGTACTGCATACTTTTCCTCAAAGTAATTCAAAGTTTTACTTGAGTAAAAGTAAGAAAGTGCTACATTTTAAATGTCATTAAGTATTAAAGTAAAAAAAACAAAAAACACTTATTTATGAAACGTAGTGCAGTAAAAAGTACAACATTATGCTTTGGAATGAAGTGAAACAAAAGTTTTCCAAAGAAAAACTGTGATAAAGTACATATACTTGAAATATGTAGAATTGAAAAATACTTCATTACTGTCCGCCTCTGGCGATAGATGATATTAACACTAAGTGCAAATAGCTGTAGATGCTACACTCTTAAAAATAAGGGTTTTTAAATGGTTCTTTGGCGGGGTGTATGGTTCCATGAAGAACCTTTAATATCCAAAGAACCTTTTCATTGCACAAAAGGTTCTTTAGACTATAAAATGGTTAGAAAAAAATGGTTCTTTAAAGAACCTTTCACCAAACGGTTCTTCACCAAAAATGGTTCTTCTATGGCATCACTGTGAAAACCCCTTTTTGGTTCTTCCTGGCACCTTTATTTTTAAGGGTGTATTTACTAAGTGAAATAGCATAATAAGTGAAATTAGTGATATGTTCTAATATTTACACATATTGCAGATACATAATATTTGCACCTCATTATTGTTGTACATTAACTGCATGCAATAATAACAGTGTGAATGATCATATTTATTAAAATTATTAAATGGATGCGGCCTTAATGGGACAATAAACACCCTCCCTAAACCTACCCCTAGCCCTACCCAATACATACTATTATTATTATTAATAAACATTTTGTTAGGCACTTTATTTCCGCTTTTATAACATTTTCTTCCTTTTTTCCCGATGCCTTTCCGATGTGATGGGAAAAGGGAAAAGAGCGAGCTCTGCAAAAGGCGGATTCGAACCTGGGTTGATCGCGTCAAGAGCTTGTTCCACAAGCCTTATACTCTACTGACTACACTACTGAAGACGTTGAAATTCATGTGTCTTTTTTTAATCTTGTTTGGGCTAACCAGGCATTGTTAGGCAGAGCTCGTGCAACTAGCACTTGCCAACAAGGCATGCCATTTGCACTTGATGTAAATAGACACTTTATATTATATTGGCATTCAATAACTGAACATACAACGGCTGAGGGAGGGACTGCAAATTTGACATCTTTCTTTCTGACCAACATAATTAATTTCTCAATATTTTATAACTCTTTTGTAGTCATAGTCTATGGATTTTTTTCCTTTCTTTTACTATTAGAGTAAATGGGAAGGATATCTATGATAATTTCCGCTTCTGAGAACTCCGGAAATGTGAAAAGGGTCTATATAACGCGTGGTTTATATAATGGACCGCAGCAGACTTCAGACTTCATCCACCCCAATGGAAATCATATTTATACTGTCGTTCCCTATCCCCTATATAGTGCAGTATGTGCCATTTACCATGTAGAAAAAAAAAAAAGTAAATGTGTGTACAAAGACTGATTTCAGCCGCTGTTTATAATGCAGTGGGCGGGCTTCGGATTCTAGAGAGCATTTGATTGGACAGAAAATCTAATGAGAAGCTGAAGTGCAGAGTGATGTCATCTAAATCATTCATCCATAATGGCGGAAGTGAGGGACTGTAAGTTTTGAACGCTTATATCTTCTAAATACAAATTTTGTTATATTTTTTGGAGCACACCAGCTTATAGATAACAGTAAGGCTAACATATTTAGACTAAAAGCCAAAATTAGATTTCATGGGGACTTTAAACATTAAATTAGTTCTTGTTTTCCAATCAAGACGCATCAGGGGAATCGAAACATGATACCTTTGCATTAAGGAGCTCTAAACTCCTGCTCATTAATAATACATTTTAATAAATTTTATAATTAAACGTCTTTGTTAATATTTTTAATAGCTATTAATGTGTTAGTATTAAAATAGGCCTATTGTAAATAGCACATATTACTATGAAATATATGATTATGAATAAGTTAACTGTCATAAATGTGATATAGAATCCACCATCTGACACGCGCATAAAACACGATGCAGCGCATTCGACACGCGCTCATCATTTAAATACATGACAGACATAAAAAAGACAAAACTGCTCATTTTTGAGATTATTTGAAATAAAAACCACTCAACAGATATTGCATATTATATCAACTCGATCAAGCTCATTCGATGCGTAAAACACCGTCACATTATCTGTTGCATTAATGAATCAATTAGACCATCTCAAACTGGCACATCATAAATCATATCTAGCTACATTATCCATAATGTAATCAACTATATCAACTAATATCATAAATCAACATCAGATGTATTAATGGTTTAATTTCAGGTTGGCGCAAAGCAAAGTTCCTCCTCAACTTACTGCCGTTATTCCAGTCAGCGCAAGAGAGCCTCTCGCGCGCACACATCCGACAGAAAAGTCATTTTTAACCTCGGATTACTCTAAATGATACGAATAATGAGATACTCACCTTTACTAATGGAGCTTGTGATGAAGTAAAAGATAAGAAATAGCGGTAAAATCATTCCAATAGTGTGTGAGCCCCGCAGATCCATGATGCGCGACTGATGCTGGAATGAGACTGACTGACTGACTCTCCTCACTGCGAGTATCTGTGCGCGAGCGAGCGAGCGAGCGCGCACGCGAGAGAGAGAGAGAGAGCGCGTGTGTCTGCGTGTATGTGTGTGTGCGCGCGTTTTCTGCTCTCAGTGGCTCTTTCACGCCATCCTGCTGCCGAAAACATCTGAATACAGTATGCATGAACACACACACACACACACACACACACACACACACACACACACACACACACACACACACACACCGCTCGCTTTCTGAAGCTGTTGCCCCTTTACATTAATGTCATAAGGATATAAGAAAAATCAGCAGTGCTCTTAGACATCACTTCATATTCCAAATTATTGCGCCATTCAGAACTCACAATGACTTTGAAATTCCAATTCGAAATTCCAATTAACTCGAGTTGCAGCGAACAGGATGCAGAATTGCATTGCATTTATATAATAAAATATAATTTAAATGGTATTAAGCAGCGCTCAAGATGTTTTCATTGAACTATAATTTAAATGGATTTAAATGCAAAGAAAATCAACAGCTAAAAGTGTAGTTTTAATAGGCTAAAATATTATACATTATATAAATAGCCTACAATAAATGAACATTTCATTGTGTCATTAATGCCACAAACAGAAATTGTATTAAATCTATACATATTTTATTATAGGCTATTTATTAATATAAAGTTCATTAAAACAATGTTTGTATCTTATATAAATAATGTGGTGGACATTATGTGTTGCTGAATGACAAATACATGCTGGCCGTGTTCTTAATTGAAATATGCGGAAAATATACAATAAATAATACAATATTAAATAAATAATAAAAGGCATAATTACTCTAATGTAATTCTGTTTTGTCACTAAAAAATATATTTGAATTCAAGTATATTCCTCATCATTCCGATTCATAATCCTGGATGACAAATCAATTCAAATTCCCACTCATGAGTCAATTTTGAAATATGCTAATCTTTGATATCTAGAGATACTTACAATACGTGAGTGTATATGCAGGGTCAGGAAGGATGCACAGGTTAGTAAGTCTTGGTTTATGACTCCTCCTCTAAACAGTGGTTGGTCGCTATTATAGACTGTAAAAATATATGGACGTAGTGTCTGTGACGTAACCCATAGGATTCTGAAGAGCAGTTTTGAAGCGTAAAGTAGGGACGAGCTGGCCATTGCCATCTTGGCAGCGCGTCATCACGCCCGGATAACAGAAAATGGGCAAAGAGGCGGGACGTGGGCGGAGCTGAAGTGACGTGATGACTAACAGACAGCAGACAAACGGCTATCCACCTGTCAGTCAAAGTGGCCACGCCCTTAATTATGCAGAAGCTTTAAGGCTTTACATAATGTAAACGAATGAGTTATAAAAAAATTCACCCCCTCACAGTTGTCATCATGTTTTTTTCTGCTGTAAAGTTGGGCATTTTAACATGGAGCTCAATGAGATTCTGCTCCTTCTGGAGTCTGTCTCTAGCGGCCAGTCGATGAATTGCAGTTTAAGTCACTTCCGTATTGGCTTCAAGAGAAACTGCGGGAGGTTGCCGCTTGGTCGCTATACATACATGTATAAGTGGGCGGTTCTTGGCTAGAATAAGCTGCAAAGTGAACCAGACTTTCACGTTGAAGTCCATAGTCAAATTTGTCTCAGACCAAGCTCAATCTTTTAAGATTGAACATTAGTCTGGGGAGTCTGCTCTGTATTTTCTACTGCACAAGAGGTGTGATCAAAGGGCATAGATTAAATGACTCTGTACGCAATTAGATAGTCCTTCAAACAATCAGACCAACGATCCGGGTGACGTACTTTGCAGAGCGGTCGGTAGTAAGGCAAACACATCCTTTTTTTTTTTTTTTGGAATTGTTCCAAGGCAGGTTTCTGTTCTGTTTTCAAAGAAAACTTGCCTTTGAAATCTTTTAAAACAGCAGCGACAGCGGCATCAACGGGTTGCTGCCATAGACTGTAAAAAAAATATGGCCGTAGTGTTCGTTAGGGATGTTAACCGATGACTGTTTGACCGATGGTTGACCGTATCAACGTTAACCGATCAAAGTTGTCGGTTAAAAAAAAAAAGTGATCTCTAAATTAGGCTATTATAGACAGAGGACTAAACGCTACAGTTAGCCATCTCATTCCAAAATCTTTTTGTGTGAAGTGAACAAATCCCTCACACTCAATTTTTCATAACTCGACTGTTTGTACTTAATAAACCAATAAAAACATTTGGCGCGAGGTCACAGCGTTTGGGTTTGCGCGCTCACAAGGTTTGCGGTTAGAGCCAGGGCAGACGACAGTATGAAGCGTGCAAAGAAAAGTAGTGTGTGGGACCATTTCACCAAAAAGAACGACACCGACGTAAGTTGCAACTTGTGTGATACAGTGCTTAATTAGAAGGCACACAGTGAGTTAGACCTGCCTTGGCCGGTGCGTCTTTTACGCATTCTGAAGGTGCCTGTTTTATCCATTGGTTTTATTGTGTTGCAGTCAATTAGACAACATTCCGCATAAGATGGGCTTACATTTGGAAATATATTACATCTACGTTTCAGTGGTAACACATAAGGTGTTGATCATCATCTTTCTTTATTATTGTTAGCACTACCTCGAACTAAAGCGGCGTCTCTTCGGAGCTGTCATTTTCTTAAATGAGCCGCGGCAATGTTTCAAATGAGCTTCTAACGCTAGACAAATGCCTTTATTTTCAACGCGATCACCTTGTACCCAAACCATTTCGAAACTAAGGAGCCATTTGTGCTCCGATTACAAACAAGCTCCTCGGCGCCGCATTTGCGGGACTCATGTTTCGCGCTGTAGGGGATTTTAAAAAAGTGACGTGAGTGGAAGGGAGGCGGCGGCGCCGGGACAGTGTGTGTGTGTGAGAGCGGGAGGCAGAGCGGCAGAGAGATGCGACAGAGTTGCGAAATTGCAGGCGCGGCTCGCGGCTGTTATTTCAAATAGCGCAGCATATTTTAAACTAATCGGTTAACCGGTTTCAACCGGCTAATGAGGCTCGGTGGTCGGTCAAGAAAATGTTTAGTTTTCGCCATCCCTAGTGTCTGTGACGTCACCCATAGGATTCTGAAGAGCAGTTTTGAAGCGTAAAGTAGGGACGAGCTGGCCATTGCCATCTTGGCAGCGCGTCATCACGCCCGGATAACAGAAAATGGGCAAAGAGGCGGGACGTGGGCGGAGCTGAAGTGACGTGATGACTAACAGACAGCAGATAAACGGCTATCCACCTGTCAGTCAAAGTGGCCACGCCCTTAATTATGCAGAACTTTAAGGCTTTATATAATGTAAACGAGTTATAAAAAAAATTCATCCCCCTCACAGTTGTCATGAAGGGCAAAATTAGCTGTATAGACCAAAACCACAATTTGTACGAGGCTGTAAACATGTTTTTTTTCTGCTGTAAAGTTGGGCATTTTAACATGGGAGCTCAATGAGATTCTGCTCCTTCTGGAGCCTGTCTCTAGTGGCCAGTCGATGAATTGCAGTTTAAGTCATTTCCGTATTGGCTTCAAGATAAACTGCGGGAGGCAGGGGCGGACTGGCCATCTGGCGTACCGGGCGTTTTCCCGGTGGGCCGCTGGACAATGTGGGCCGGCCCGTTGCTACATAAATATATGAATAATAAATTATAGTAAAACTACGTAGCCTATATCCTTCCGTCAGCCCAGACGAATGGCCCGCGCATCCCACCTGAGGCAAAACTCGAATCTATAGCCTGCTCAGTCCGAGTGTCTCAGTGGTGTAAATGCGCTCGTCAATTTCAAAATGTTTGCGATATCCAATCAAATTGAAGGAGGCAGGATTTACTGTGCACAGCAGGCGAGCAGCGCGGGCGCCGGGCGGCACTTGAATGCGAGCCGAGATAAGAGCGGAATATGGCAGATGGGTCAAATTGCTACAGCAATATATCCCGACTGTTAACGATTTTAAAAATGTTAAACCACGGACATTAATTTCCAGGGATGTAAACTACTGCTGATCTTTTAGAATTAATCAGATTGTAATGCCTTTTACGTTATTCGTCACAGAATGCACAAAGAAACATTAGCGTAGGTGTCGCAGTTTTCAGCATATCAGAGGGAATGTTTGTTTTTCTGTTTCCAGGCTTTCTTCAGTAATTTCACAATCATTTTCAAATTACTCAAAATATATTTCTGAAACGTAGGCATACATCACATACATCATGCTAAAACTGGCAAGTGGCAACTTTCATATTCAAGTAGCCTATGGAAAGTGTCATATATGAAAATAAATATATAATTTGCTAGTTAGTTCACATGCATTATTTTACACACTGGTAATCAAAAGTTTGAAATAAGACTTTTTAAAATGTTTTTGAAAGAAGGCTGAATTTATTTGATCAAAATTACAGTAAAACCACAAATACGAAATATTAATACAATTTCCAATAGGCCTAGTTGTTTTCGATGAGAATGTATTGTAAATTGTAATTTGTTTCTGTAAAAGCTGACTTTTCAGCATCATTACTTCAGTAAATGTCACATGATCCTTCAGAAATAATTTTAATATGCTGTATTTTTCATATAATTGGTGGCCGCCATGTTGAATGTGAACAAAAAGCTGCTTGCCGTCGCTTCTCTATCGCCATCGTGTTAAATCCGCCAATAGCGCGCCAGGTGGATGAGCCAGTTTGTGATTGGTTCCCGCAGATTTGTAACAGAAGCAGGATAGAAGAGTTTCAGGGAGAAATCAAATCGCCAGCAGATCGGGCTGGGTTTACCCAGTCTATTGTCAAATAGTCCTGTCACATCGATTAAACTCTTTCATTATCACTATAAAGCCTCATTAATGACGACAAAACCAGCAATTATTACCAGCATGTGAGTATGCAAACGTTAAATCAGCCGTATGAACGCAGATGACTGTACCTGTTCGGATAGTCTGAGGCAGATGATCATATGAGGCATGAATTTGATCTATTTGCGATAACAGAGAACAGTTGTGGAGCGAATCAACATCAGAACTCAGCTGCTGCTGCTGTGAATGAGGTGAAGCGTCTCATTATCCGCAGTACATCTGTGTGTGAGAGAGAAACACTTCCAAACGGACACACACATGAAGGGTACAATTTATTACAATTTTAGGGAATAAAACACAACACAAAAGAGAAATCTTGAATTATGCAGCTCCTTTCCATACAACAACAGTTCAGTGAACAGACCATATCTGTCAAGCTCCAAGAAAAAGAGGGAAAAACACCATGAAAGTATAAAATAGTAGCCCGTATGACTCATGCAGACATTATAAGTCTTCTGAAATCTTCAAAACAGGTAAATGTAACACACTGAAAATATTCCCCTCCTCCAAAGCACTGAAAATGTCATTGTTGGTACATGTTTCTTATCCAAACAACAGCCACAGTTCATAAATTAAACCAGTAATTGCGCATGTCACAGTAAAGGCAGGTAAAATGTTTTTCATGTCAAAGCAAATTATTTCTGATTTAAATATATATCATACATTCTGGTGAGTCGTGATAGCATTTATGTTCTGCTAATAACTAATACTGAACTAAATACAGAACACGTGACCTAAAGACTGTCACACACACACACACACTCAAAATTAAAGCACTTTATTCACCTGAATTATTCAGTTCTTCACAAAGGGGTGGACAAACTGAACCCTGTTGCTGTAATAAAAGCTTTTAGGCAGACGGCTATTGGGAAAAGGTGAAGTAAATATCGTTGATCATCTAATAAGGCCACATATTAAGGTCTGGGTAGATTAGATGGTAGGCAAGCAATCAGTTCTCATAATAAACATGTTGGATTCAGGGAAGAATAAAGATCTGAGCAACTTTGACAGAGGTTTAAATTGTAATGGCAAGGCGGCTGGGTAAGAGTATCTCTGAAACGGCAAGGCTTGTGTGTTGCTCCCGGACAGCAGTGCTGAGAATTTAACAACAGTGTCTGAGGACAAACCACAAACTGGCGACAGGGTGTTGGGCGCCCAAGGCTCGTTGATGCACAAGGGCAACAAAGGCGTTTTAATGATGGTAATGGGAGGAATGTGTCACAACACAGTGCATCGCACTCTGCCAGAGGAGTACCCGAAAACCATACTTGACTCCATTACAAGTTACAAGTCACCAATTCCAATACAACTTGAGTAAAAGTCTTAAAGTATCTGATTTTAACAGTACTTAAGTATTTTACTCATACTAAATGTAGGCTTAAAGGGTTAGTTCACCCAAAAATGAAAATTCTGTTATTAATTACTTACCCTCACGTCGTTCGACACCCGTAAGACCTCCGTTCATCTTCGGAACAGAAATGAAGATATATTAGTTGAAATCTGATGGCTCTGAAAGGCCTCCATTGGCACAATAGCACGGTTCACTCTCAAGACCCTTAAAAGGTACTAAAGACGTCGTTACAAAGTCCATCTCACTACAGTGGTTATAAAATAACTTTATGAATCGGCGATAATAGTTTTTGTGCGCAAAAAAACCCTAAATAATGACTTCCATAGTGATGACGATTTCAAAACAAGGCATCATGAAGCTTCGAAGCGTTATGAATCAGTGAGTCGATTCAGCGGTTTGAATCGCCAAATTTCAGCAGTTTGGCGGTTTGACACGCGATCCGAATCATGAATCGGCTCACTGATTCATAACGCTTCGAGGGTAAGTAATTCATGACAGAATTTTAATTTTTGGGTGAACTAACCCTTTAAAAATGCAATTATCCACAACACCTGAGAGACATACCAGTAAAAATAAGAAGATGAGATGAGAAAGATGTTTGTTTATGATATAGTTGATTACATTATGTATAATGTAGGTATTATTTATGATGTGCCATAAGATGAGAAATCATGTTTATTTTCTAAAATCAAAATAAAACTGAACACCTCAATATTGCAATAAATCAGGGTCGACAAAACAGCATCTTAAACGTCTACAAAACTCTCAAGTCTCAGTTAAGCTCAAGTGCATAAAAAGGCCATGAGTAAACCAATATCCTTCCAATATATAACCAATATAATGTTAAGTAAAAATAAATAGTCAAAGCCTTCTTGCACTGGATTCAGCCTTGTGCTGGTTTCAGCCTCATCGCCATGACTATGAGCTCATCTCATAAATCAAACACTTGCGATTCAGCAACTACCTGCAGATGCACTCGCATTCATGTAAAGTAGCCTTGTTGACATGTTTGGGTGAGTAAAGGCAAAACGCACAAGATGTAGTACCTTCAATGCGCTTAGATGGCGATTTCACTTCTTTATACCAGAAACAAACTGCTGCAGGAAAGTTTAGGTGCTATGCAAAATGTAATGTTTCTGCTCCATCTCTTCCATCTCAGATAGGGGTAACCCGAATTTAGAGAATCAGGCAGCTATATCGTTTTAATTCACTTTACAACTGTATATTTCTATTTCTTATGCATCTGTTGATTATTATTCTTGGTTAGGGCTGTCTGACTGGAAGAGATTGGAAAAGGAGAGCAGTGTGCTTCGCTTCATTCTGCTTGTGAAGAGTGCTGTGTATGAGCAGTGTTGGGGGTAACACATTACAAGTAACTTGAGTTACTAATCCGATTACTTTTCAAGTAATGCATTACTTTTAAAATTTATAACAAAATTTAGTTACAAGTTACTTTTTAAAATAAGTTTTACTTTGTTTTCCCATTTATTGACTGACAGCTCTCTTGTCCCAATGTTGAGAAAACGCCTCTACACTTATAGTTTGTGTGTCATGAGGGTTATTGTAGTTTGAAAATAAATGTAAGCATGCATTTACTAATCTCACTGGCACACAAACAATTCAGTATTCCTCAAAATGAATAAAATCAGTCAAATGCAAAATCAGAATAGTCAAGTCAAGTCACCTTTATTTATATAGCGCTTTTTACAATGCTGATTGTTTCAAAGCAACTTCACAGTGTTAGACAGGAAAATAGTGCAAAAGAATTTGATTCGACTGTACAGCCGCTCTGGAGAAAACAGTGATGTTATCCAGCTCATTTCAAGTATTATATAGTGACAATGCGGGCAGATCAGTTATTTAGTTGAAAATGTATTTGAATATTTAGTTGAAAATGTAGTGTCCCCAACTGAGCAAGCCAAGTCAAAAGGCGAGAGTGGCAAGTAATCAAGACTCCATCAGGTGGCATAATGGAGGAAAAAAACCCTTGGGAGAAACCAGGCTCAGTCGAGGTGCCAGTTCTCCTCTGGCCATCATGCTGTGTCGGTGAGGCAATTATTAGATAGGGATATTTGTAAGATCGGAGTCATCATGCCGGAGACGGTTTATTGAGGATGCCGTGTTGATGAGGCAATTATTAGATAGGGATATTCAAAAGATCGGAGTCATCACGCCGGAGACGGTTTATTGAGGATGCCGTGTTGGTGAGGCAATTATTAGATAGGAATATTCGAAAGATTGGAGTCATCACGCCGGAGACGGGTTTATTGAGGATGCCGTGTTGATGAGGCAATTATTAGATAGGGATATTCAAAAAATCGGAGTCATCACGCCGGAGATGGGTTTATTGAGGATGCCGTGTTGATGAGGCAATTATTAGATAGGGATATTCAAAAAATCGGAGTCATCACGCCGGAGATGGGTTTATTGAGGATGCCGTGTTGATGAGGCAATTATTAGATAGGAATATTTGTAAGATCGGAGTCATCACGCCGGAGACGGTTTATTGAGGATGCCGTGTTGATGAGGCAATTATTAGATAGGGATATTCAAAAGATCGGAGTCATCACGCCGGAGACGGTTTATTGAGGATGCCGTGTTGGTGAGGCAATTATTAGATAGGGATATTCGAAAGATCAGAGTCATCACGCCGGAGACGGGTTTAATGAGGATGCCGTGTTGATGAGGCAATTATTAGATAGGGATATTCAAAAGATCAGTCATCACGCCGGAGACGGGTTTATTGAGGATGCCGTGTTGATGAGGCAATTATTAGATAGGGATATTCAAAAGATCAGTCATCACGCCGGAGACGGTTTATTGAGGATGCCGTGTTGATGAGGCAATTATTAGATAGGGATATTCAAAAGATCAGTCATCACGCCGGAGACGGGTTTATTGAGGATGCCGTGTTGATGAGGCAATTATTAGATAGGGATATTCAAAAGATCGGAGTCATCACGCCCGAGACGGGTTTATTGAGGATGCCGTGTTGATGAGGCAATTATTAGATAGGGATATTCGAAAGATCAGAGTCATCACGCCGGAGACGGGTTTATTGAGGATGCCGTGTTGATGAGGCAATTATTAGATAGGGATATTCAAAAGATCGGAGTCATCACGCCGGAGACGGGTTTATTGAGGATGCCGTGTTGATGAGGCAATTATTAGATAGGGATATTTGTAAGATCGGAGTCATCACGCCGGAGATGGGTTTATTGAGGATGCCGTGTCGGTGAGGCAATTATTAGATAGGGATATGTGTAAGATCGGAGTCATCATGCCGGAGACGGTTTATTGAGGATGCCGTGTTGATGAGGCAATTATTAGATAGGGATATTCGAAAGATCGGAGTCATCACGCCGGAGACGGTTTATTGAGGATGCCGTGTTGGTGAGGCAATTATTAGATAGGGATATTAAAAAGATCGGAGTCATCACGCCGGAGACGGGTTTATTGAGGATGCCGTGTCGGTGAGGCAATTATTAGATAGGGATATTTGTAATATCGGAGTCATCATGCCGGAGACGGTTTATTGAGGATGCCGTGTTGATGAGGCAATTATTAGATAGGGATATTCAAAAGATCGGAGTCATCACGCCGGAGACGGTTTATTGAGAATGCCGTGTTGGTGAGGCAATTATTAGATAGGGATATTCAAAAGATCGGAGTCATCACGCCGGAGACGGTTTATTGAGGATGCCGTGTTGGTGAGGCAATTATTAGATAGGAATATTCGAAAGATTGGAGTCATCACGCCGGAGACGGGTTTATTGAGGATGCCGTGTTGATGAGGCAATTATTAGATAGGGATATTCGAAAGATCAGAGTCATCACGCCGGAGACGGGTTTAATGAGGATGCCGTGTTGATGAGGCAATTATTAGATAGGGATATTCAAAAGATCGGAGTCATCACGCCGGAGACGGGTTTATTGAGGATGCCTTGTTGATGAGGCAATTATTAGATAGGGATATTCGAAAGATCGGAGTCATCACGCCGGAGATGGGTTTATTGAGGATGCCGTGTTGATGAGGCAATTATTAGATAGGGATATTCAAAAGATCGGAGTCATCACGCCGGAGACGGGTTTATTGAGGATGCCGTGTTGATGAGGCAATTATTAGATAGGGATATTCGAAAGATCGGAGTCATCACGCCGGAGACGGTTTATTGAGGATGCCGTGTTGATGAGGCAATTATTAGATAGGGATATTCGAAAGATCGGAGTCATCACGCCGGAGACGGGTTTATTGAGGATGCCGTGTTGGTGAGGCAATTATTAGATAGGGATATTCAAAAGATCGGAGTCATCACGCCGGAGACAGGTTTATTGAGGATGCCGTGTTGATGAGGCAATTATTAGATAGGGATATTCGAAAGATCGGAGTCATCACGCCGGAGACGGGTTTATTGAGGATGCCGTGTTGATGAGGCAATTATTAGATAGGAATATTCGAAAAGATCAGTCACCACGCCGGAGACGGTTTATTGAGGATGTCGTGTCGATAAGGCAATTATTAGATAGGGATATTCGAAAGATCGGAGTCATCACGCTGGAGACGGGTTTATTGAGGATGCCGTGTTGATGAGGCAATTATTAGATAGGGATATTCGAGAGATCGGAGTCATCACGCCGGAGACGGTTTATTGAGGATGTCGTGTCGATAAGGCAATTATTAGATAGGAATATTCGAAAAGATCGGCGTCATCACGCCGGAGACGGGTTTATTGAGGATGCCGTGTTAATGAGGCAATTTCAGGAGGGAGTCTAATGCCCCGTTTCCACCGAAATTACCCGGAACAATTTGTACTAGGAACTTTTTTTACAGGAACTTTTTTCCCCCCAGACCTGCTACTGTCTGCGTTTCCACTGCGGTCTAAAGTACCGTGAAGATTAGGCAAATTAGTCCGGTGATGTAGGACTGCCCGTGACTGTTCCTCCCAGTCAGCGACGGACAGTAGCATATAGGGGTGTGCATTGGGACTGCCCTCTTAATTCGATTCGATTACGATTCACCAGGTAACGATTCGATTCAATTCGATTCTACGATGCATTGCGATGCATCAAAATTCTACTGCACACAACAAAGCAAATTTTTCATCAGTCATGAGGCAATACAAGCAGTCAGATATTGAACAACAGATTTTATTGGCTGCTATGTGTGTATTATCACTCTCCTGTATCTTTGACATAAATGTCATTAAATAAAATGTAATTGAATGGTACAGGGTATTGGATATGGTATTTTCAAACCTGAAAAAGAAAACATAAATCACTGCTTTCAGTGCTTTGAATGAGAAATGTTTCTCTTCTCTGCTTTAGAACCATTTGAAATTAAATAGAGCAATAATAACAGCCAACTTTTTCCAGCAGTGAACATAAGTTTTTATTATTTAGATGTTTTAATTAATCAGTAATCTCCCTCCGCCTCAGCCATCTTGATTGTTGTTGTTGTTATGACCCCGGAAGTAATTCACACTTCACAACTTTATTGTCTCAAGGCCAGAAAATAAACGATGACATAATCGATTATGGCACTTTGCCGCATCGATGCTGAATCGTGCATGCCCCGCATTGCGATGCATTACCGAATCGATTATTGTTGACACCACTAGTAGCATAATCATTTTTGCGCGATACTGTCTGCAACAATAACAAGTATGGAGGAGATTCAAGCAGAATCAACAGATTCAAAGCGCTGCTTTTGCTGGTTATGTATTGGTTTAATAAAGAGGTAATTAACAAAACGGCGGAAAAGAGACGAGCACTGATACTAAAGCGTATTCTGAAAGCTTGTAAAGCTAGATTTAAAATAAGACAACGTATGTTATTATCAGCTATTACAGACATTAACCGTGAGATTGCAGAGACAACGCGCACCATCGGACAGAAAGAGCAAGACTAATATTTACTGAACGCAGAACGAACCTCGTAAAAGACTTTTAAAAATGCCGGTTGAAATGAAATGCTGCGTGACTTAAACCAATCAGCATGTTCAGCGCCCAAGTCCCACCCCCGAAAGTTCCTCAACTTTGAAAAAGTACTACCTCGGGAGCAGGGCCGTTTAGAGGGGGAAATATTTACCCGGACCTGTGGTCGAAACACACAGAGTACCAGCCCAAAGTTCTGAGTTCTGATATGGATACGGTCCGGATCCGGCTGACTGCAGTAAACCTCGGGATAAAACAGAGAGACTAACATTAGCGTAGATGCCATTCTTATGATGTAACGAGTACATCAGGTATTATGGGAAGTGCTCCCTGTTCCAGCTGACCTAGTTAATGCAGCCTAACAATAATTTAATTGATTGTTTTATGTGTATGCCATAGTAAAGAGATGTGTTTTTAGTCTAGATTTAAACTGACAGAGTGTGTTGCTTCCCGAACAATGCTAGGAAGACTTTAGGTGCTAAATAGGAAAAGGATCGACCGCCTGCAGTTGATTTGGATATTCTAGGTATTATAAACTGGCCAGAATTTTGAGACCGCAGTAGACATGATGGAGTATAATGTGTTAAGAGCTCGCTCAAGTACTGGAGCTAAACCATTTAGTGCTTTGTAAGTAATAAGCAAGATTTTTAAATGTATGCGATGTTTAATAGGGAGCCAGTGCAGTGTTGACAGAACCGGGCTAATATGATTATACTTCCTGGTTCTAGTAAGAAACTCTATGCAAACCTTCAATAATTAAATATATTAAATAAAACAAATATTTGTATGCATTTAATCTCACCTTATTGACCAATGTACTTGCTGCGGACCTGATTCAGTTAAACCATAAGCAAAAATGACTTTAGATTTCTTGTTTTTATTGGTGAAGTGTTGAACTTTCTTCTCCTGCGTCCTATTCTTCTGCAGTCCAGAATGGCAGCACAGCTGAAAGCTTTGTTTGTGCTGCGCCCGCTACTGTACACACGTGAATTTGTATTTCCTTCAGCCTGAGGCTTATTATTTCAATTTTGGTGTGAAAGGGTCTTAAATTTGCCTAAAAATAGAACTTTTTTGTTATAAAAAAGAAACCAAGTAAGAAAAAGTAACGCAAAACATTACTTAAAAAAAAAAAGTAAAAAGTAATCAAATGATGCAATTAGTTACTTTTTAAGGGAGTAACGCAATATTATAATGCGTTACTTTTAAAAGTAACTTTCCCCAACATTGCGTATGAGTGCCTATGATGACCCCTGTTCACTGTCAAAAACGCCTACAATGGGCACTAGAGCATCAGAACTGTTAGCCTGGTGCATTGGAAGAAGGTCACCTGAGGCGATTGGTCTCATTTTCTGTTAAATTGTGTATGTGAGCGCTGTTAACTTGGTGAAGTGATGCACCAGGACCACTTTGAGATGATGACAAGCCAGTAGAGGGAGTGTGATACTCTGGACAATGTTCTGATGGAAAACCCTGGGTCCGGCCATTCATGTGGACGTCAATTTGACACACGACACTACCTAAACATTGTTGCAGACCAGGTCACCCCCTTTATGACAATGGTGTTCCCTGGTGGGAGTGGCTCTTTCAGCAGGATAATGACACCGTCACACTGCACAAATTGATCAGGAATGGTTTGAGGAACATGATGAAGAGTTCAAGGTGTTGCCTTAGCCTCCAAATTCCCCAGATCTCAATCCAATTGAGCATCTTTGGGATGGTGCAGCTCCACGTCACATAAACAGGACTTTAATGATCTGCTGCTGCTGCCTCGGATGGAGCAGTTAGGATGATTTTCATGACTAAATAAGATTTTACTCACATGACAATAATGAGAACTTGAAGGTAAATTAAATTTTCATTTATGTTTTTTTTTCTGAATTTTGAGGTGAAATATGACCCAAACAAGTCTTTATGTCTTCAGCTTCCTGCAATGAAAACACAATCAAAGAATCGGAGGCTAATTGTTGAACAGCAGCTGGGAAATATAAACCCTGTTTTACTGTCTCCATTCATGTGTCAGGTGTCTGCATCACAGTCGAGCGCACCACTGACAGACGCCTCTCACTGCAACCACTGGACTATTAAATAGGCATATCACATGTCCTCTCTGTCTCAGGTATAAAGGCTATTAAACAATACTGAGGAGGTCGAGCGGCAGACAGCGGGAACGTGAGTGCCAAAGGCCAGTGCTCTTTTCCTCTGAGGAGAACCGTCCGTCAGGTTAAGCATCCTGGAGGAACAGCCTTGGGTTACATGAGCACTTCAGCTTTTTTACAACATGGATATATGCAAAACTAAGTCCAAATACTGTATCAAAAAACATCAGCAGACACTGCTGCAGAAGTACAGCCGACAAATTCATTGTACAATGTCATAAACAATAGAGTGACAAAATAAAGCAAAAATCCACAAGAGAAGTTAAAACTCCCTTAACTGTGGTAAAATCACAATAGAAAAACAGACAGACAAAAATTACGGATGGACGGAACGACGGACAGACAGATAGATAGACAGAACAACAGACAGACCGACAGACCAACAGACCGACAGACAGACAGACAGACAGACAGACAGAACGACAGAACGACAGACAGATAGACAGAACAACAGACAGACCGACAGACAAACATACCGACAGACAGACAGACAGACCAACAGACAGACAGAACGACAGACAGACGACAGACAGATAGACAGAACAACAGACAGACCGACAGACCAACAGACCGACAGACAGACAAACAGACCAACAGACAGACAGAACGACAGACAGACGACAGACAGACGACAGACAGACAGAACGACAGACAGACCGACAGACAGAAAGAACGGCAGACAGACAGAATGACAGAAAGACAGAACGGCAGACAGACAGAACAACAGACAGACAGAACAACAGACAGATAGAACGACAGACAGACAGTTCGCTAGATAGATAGAACCCTCGCTAGATAGATAGAACGCACGACAGATAGATAGAATGACAGACAGATAGATAGAACGACAGACAGACAGAACGACAGACAGAATGACAGACAGATAGATAGAACGACAGACAGACAGAACGACAGACAGCTCGTTAGATAGATAGAACCCTCCCTAGAAAGACAGAACGCTCGTCAGATAGACAGAACGCATGACAGATAGATAGAATGACAGACAGATAGAACAACAGACAGACAAAATGACAGACAGACCTATAGACAGACAGTACGACAGACAGATAGAACGACAGACAGACAGAACGACAGACAGCTCGCTAGATAGATAGAACGCTCGTCAGATAGATAGAACAACAGACAGATATAACAACAGACAGAACAACAGACAGACAGACAGACAGAACAACAGACAGACAGAAAGACATAACGACAGACAGACAGACAGAACGACAGACAGACAGATAGACCAACAGACAGACAGAACAACAGACAGAACATCAGACAGACAGAAAGACAGAACGACAGACAGACAGAACGACAGACAGCTCGCTAGATAGATAGAACGCTCGTCAGATAGATAGAACAACAGACAGACATAACAACAGACAGAACGACAGAACGACAGACAGAAAGACATAACGACAGACAGAACGACAGACAGACAGATAGACCAACAGACAGACAGAACAACAGACAGAACGTCAGACAGACAGAAAGACAGAACGACAGACAGCTCGCTAGATAGATATAACACTTGCTAGATAGACAGATCGTTCGTCCGATAGATAGAGCGCACGACAGACAGATAGAAAAACAGACAGACAGAATGACCGACAGACAGACAGACAGACAGATAGCATCCTTCTCTCTGATGGACGCTGCAGACGCCACCAGACCAGCGATGAGAAAGTAAATCACTTATTGTCTCTCAGGAGAAATGCACCAGCCAAGACCTCTCAACAAAACCTCAGAGGAACTCCACGCCGGAGTGTGTGTGTGTGTTGTAAACACAAACTAATGACAGAGTTATATTTGGACCAAAGATCCTCAAATACCTGTGTATTTGTGAATCCAGAAGAGGATGGGGAGAAAAAATATGTTTTGTTTTGAATACTGAGATTTTGGCCAGATCTGTGCATATGCGTTTCATGGATCTTGTGGATTATAGTGCTTCCTAATACACAACATCCTCAAGAACACACAAATACAAAATATATATATTTTAATGTTGTTATTAAATTAAAACATGCAGCAGTCACTGTTTCTGTGGCAGGAAAGTAGCAGTTCATCTCTGGGTTTATTTAGCTCTAATGAGAAACAAGTTTTTGTACAACGACTGTCAAGCTCCCAAAATGACAAAAAAACATAACATTTTTCCATATGAGTCATGCACTATATTCCAAATCTTCTGAAGTCACACAGTCGGATAATTATTACAGCTATTATTCACTGACAACAATGCATGTTTCAATTGAAATTGCACAAGCAAATTATATTTGAGCTACTATTGGGAAGATTAACAGCGGATAACTTAAATGTGAATCTGATCCTCACACAAAGCATCATAAGTCTTGAATAGAACATATGCATCGTTTGGACTCTTTTTATGGTGCATTTTTGTCATTTATCTACTTTTTTTAATATGGGAAAGAGCATGTTGGAAATTCTCTTTTTGTGCACATATTACAAATTATATATTCTCACACATATTATATATTTACAAACTTTCATGTTAGATGCGATTAACAATTATTTATACATTAGCAAAAATCACAAATGAGTGTGTACGCTCGAAGACTCAAGGACGATAAAAAAAAAAAGAACATGATCATGTGTGAACTGAACGAGAAGTGTTGAAGGTAATGAGTGTTAATTAGTTTCTGGAAGTCCTGAGCAAGAATTTACACCATGATGGCTGAATAACTTTTTCCAGATATCATATTAACACATTTAACTGTATTCAACACGACTATTTATGTCAAATTTACTGACAAATTCATCTGAAAATATCCCACGTCTGACTTATGGCATACAAACACACTTTTTTAAAAAGCAAAAGTAACAATTTATTTTTATAAAGTTATTTTTTATTATCGTGTTTAATTAATGTGTTTAACAGCAGAATTTGCTACCCGTTCTCACTCCCAATGCGTCAAAATCTGAAGCATGGTCAAGTGCTTTCCATGTCACAAGAAAGACGCTAAAGGCACCTCTAGGCGTCACTATATTGACGTGCTGAGAGCTCCATTCATTTCAATGAGAAATCTTTGGCGTCATACACAGACAGGTAGGGCATGGTGTCACAATTCACCAGTGTGAGTGCCCGTGATTACCACCAGAGGGCTTACCACCTCACTCCATCACAAACTACATTTCCCATAATCCTTTGCTTGGACTCATTAATACTTACTGCTCCTCATCATCCCTGATCCTGTGTCTCATTACCCTGTTTACCTCACCCTATAATATCCTGGTTATTTCATCCATTCATTGCGAAGTCTTGTTTGTTGTAAACTGCATTTCTGGGCGTTTTCCCTGGTTTCATCTAACTGGTTTTGGATTTCTTGCCTGTGCCGTGGATTACCCGTTTGCCTGTCTCTCCTGTCTTGTTTGCCTGATTGGACTGATTAGGCTACCTGTTATGACCTCTCGCCTGTTTGTTGACTACGAGTATGGATTACCCTTTTATAACGCTGCGTTTGGATCCTCAACCAGTTAAGTCTCGGAGCAGTACGTTACACATGGGAACATTATCGTCATGATGATCATATATTGGGTTATGATTTTGCCATTATGACATGTTGGAGTGTGATTCTCAATTTAATCAGCCAGCATAATTTTATTTACGCTATCTAGACACGTTTTAACATGCAACCCAACCCCATTCCATCCCTAAACCTACCCATTTGTGTGGTATATAAGACACAGGACTTAACAGGCAGATAGATGCGACTGCATGCACAATTTATTAAAAAGTACAAATATTCCAAGTGTTCCGAGGCCAAGCGATTGATTTGTGTGAAGAAAATCCCCAAAAGCGATCAGCGTCTCCATCCACCGAAGATCATGAACACATTATACACTCACCTAAAGGATTATTAGGAACACCTGTTCAATTTCTCATTAATGCAATTATCTAATCGACCAATCACATGGCAGTTGCTTCAATGCATTTAGGGGTGTGGTCCTGGTCAAGACAATCTCCTGAACTCCAAACTGAATGTCAGAATGGGAAAGAAAGGTGATTTAAGCAATTTTGAGCGTGGCATGGTTGTTGGTGCCAGACGGGCTGGCCTGAGTACTTCACAATCTGCTCAGTTACTGGGATTTTCACGCACAACCATTTCTAGGGTTTACAAAGAATGGTGTGAAATGGGAAAAACATCCAGTATGCGGCAGTCCTGTGGGCGAAAATGCCTTGTTGATGCTAGAGGTCAGAGGAGAATGGGCCGACTGATTCAAGCTGATAGAAGAGCAACTTTGACTGAAATAACCACTCGTTACAACCGAGGTATGCAGCAAAGCATTTGTGAAGCCACAACACGCACAACCTTGAGGCGGATGGGCTACAACAGCAGAAGACCCCACCGGGTACCACTCATCTCCACTACAAATAGGAAAAAGAGGCTTCAATTTGCACAAGCTCACCAAAATTGAACAGTTGAAGACTGGAAAAATGTTGCCTGGTCTGATGAGTCTAGATTTTTGTTGAGACATTCAGATGGTAGAGTCAGAATTTGGCGTAAACAGAATGAGAACATGGATCCATCATGCCTTGTTACCACTGTGCAGGCTGGTGGTGGTGGTGTAATGGTGTGGGGGATGTTTTCTTGGCACACTTTAGGCCCCTTAGTGCCAATTGGGCATCGTTTAAATGCCACGGCCTACCTGAGCATTGTTTCTGACCATGTCCATCCCTTTATGACCACCATGTACCCATCCTCTGATGGCTACTTCCAGCAGGATTATGCACCATGTCACAAAGCTCGAATCATTTCAAATTGGTTTCTTGAACATGACAATGAGTTCACTGTACTAAAATGACCCCCACAGTCACTAGATCTCAACCCAATAGAGCATCTTTGGGATGTGGATGAACGGGAGCTTCGTGCCCTGGATGTGCATCCCACAAATCTCCATCAACTGCAAGATGCTATCCTATCAATATGGGCCAACATTTTTAAAGAATGCTTTCAGCACCTTGTTGAATCAATGCCACGTAGAATTAAGGCAGTTCTGAAGGCGAAAGGGGGTCAAACACAGTATTATGGTGTTATATATGGTGTTCCTAATAATCCTTTAGGTGAGTGTATTTCAAATATTGCCGCCCGTTACGTCAGATTTCATGGTGAAATGTCATTGGCTCTCGTGTGTCTCGTGACTAATTTCGTCATTACGTCAGCTTTGATTGTAAAATGTCATTGGCTCTCGTGTGTCTCGTGACCGATTGTGTCATGCTAAAGAGTCGGTGTATCTTTTGAATGAGATATGAATGAGTGTGTTCACGGAGCGGCGGGATCATCATCTCAACGATTAAAACATTAAGATCAACTCTGTTCTTTACATGAAGACATCGTGTGACTTCAAAAGACTTGGAATGCAACATGAGTTAATACTTTTATACTGTTTTGGTCAGTTTTTGCAATAAACACCTGTGACTGTACTTGTATTTGCCTGTTGTGTGTTTTATATTGTTTAGAAGCGGGTAGGTTTAGGTTAGGAGTGGGGTTAGTTGCGCCAAAATATAAAAGTAGCCTTTGAACATTAATAAAATATTAATAAAATCATGTCTGCTTTTACAAATGCAAAGAATAAAATGCATCTTGATCTGATGCATTGAGTAAACAACTGAGATGAATGGAGCACTCCGCGTCGATATAGTGACGCCTAGAGGTGCCTTTAGCGTCTTCGTTGTGACGTGGAAGGCACTTGACCATGCTTCGGATTTTGACGCCTTGGGAGTGAAAATGGGTTGGAATGTGATGAAAAACTACATTACCCATGATGCTGTACAGAAAATTCCACAAATCAGAGAAAAGAACACCCCACAAGAGCTGCAGTTTTGGAGATGCTCCGACCCAGTCGTCTAGCCGTCACAATTTGGCCCTTGTCAAACTCACTCAAATCCTTACGCTTGGCCATTTTTCCTGCTTTTAACACATCAACTTTGAGGACAAAATGTTCACTTGCTGCCTAATATATCCCACTCACTAACAGGTGCCGTGATGAAGAGATAATCAGTGTTATTCACTTCACCTGACAAGATGTTATGCCTGATCGGTGTATATATATATATATGCACTCACACATATTATATATTTACAAACGTTCATGTTAGATGCAATTAATCGATTTGACAGCACTAAGAAAAAGCACAACACAATTAGTAAAAATGCAACTAAAATTAACATGAAAACGTCTCGGTTGTGTATGGTAACCCTCGTTCACCGAAGGAGGGAACGGAGACGTACGTCAGAGATGATACGACGAAGTGGGATCACTTCTGGTGAGACAATTTCATCTGAAAATCTCTGACGTACGTCGAGAGTGACCGACTGAAAGGGAACTAAAAATATGTATTTATATATAAATATAAGGCAATTCAAAATATGAATAAAACCATAATAAAACTAAAATAACACTGTAATAAATATCAACATTTAACTTCAACTAACTATGTCCCCAGAATGAGACATCACAAAAAGTGTTTTTCTTTAAACCTAAACAACTTGTGTTTTTAAGACCGTAAACACATTTCCACCATAATCTTCTTCTGTACTATATAACATAAGTATCATTTGTGCCTCTCATGTGCGCACGAACGAAGGGAATGAAGTTTCACAGGAGTGAGTTTTGTTCCTCTGACTCCCCGTTGAGCTTGGCGACTCGGATCACAGTCGTGCTTCTTTTTTCCGATGGCTATTTCGGCTATTTCCCATGGTAACGCCCTATCCTACAACAACAGCGATGCTGAAAGGGGCTCTTAAAAGAGTAACGTGACACGAATGTTGATCAATGCGGCCCCAGAAGACGAGCTTCAGTACAGAGCTGAATTTCCTCCAGAAAAGCCCAGCACTCCTTTGAAAACCAAAATTAGACTGTTACTGATGCTGCCACACCGCCTGCATACCGACACTAACACACGCGGCGGAGAACCACACAAAACAAACCGACAAAGACTTTCAATGGCCTCTGAGAGCACACGTCCCCAAAAATACATATTTATGTTCTCAAATATCCTGTGATCTCAGTTTTGTATGCTTTACAGTAATCAAACTCATTTCCATTTCACACAGTGTTTTGAGCAGAAGATCCCGCCGTCGCATGTAAATAGCTGAATAATTTATGCAAACATTAATACAGGATTATCAGATAATGCTCCAGTGTGTTTTGATTTTCACAGGAACAAGTGGATGCGACATCAATCTGCAACGATGATGCGGCACAGCTCAATTATTAATCGTTCCTGCATCAATGCATATTCCAAGCACATGGGCTATGTGCAAGAACAATTATTTATATATTAGCAGAGGAATAAGCAAAAATCACAAATGAGTGTGTACGCTCGAAGGCTCAAGGACCATTCAAAAAAAGAACATGATCATGTGTGAACTGAACGAGAAGTGTTGAAGGTAATGAGTGTTAATTAGTTTCTGGAAGTCCTGAGCAAGAATTTACACCATGATGCCTGAATAACTTTTTCTAGATCAACACAACTATTTATGTCAAATTTACTGACAAATTCATCTGAAAATATCCCACGTCTGATGGCACAAACACACTTTTTTTAAAAGCAAAAGTAACATAAAAATGTGTTTTTTAGAAGTTATTTTTTTTTTAGTAAATTATACTTTTAGTAAGTAATGTATTTGTAATGAATGTACCTTCATTAAAGCTTAAATTAATCAATAAATCAAACTCGATTTACTTTCTTAATTCAAGTTCCTGGTCTTAATTAATCACAAAATGTATGTCTTTATAAACTTTCATCAGAATGAAATAGTCAGGTTCCATAAGTAAACACTCCATTCAATTTCTCCATAAGGAAATGAATTTAATGATAACTTGTACACATTTAAAGACAGCCTTACTGCACTGGGTTATTAATCGATAATATTTGCTTCTGTTGAACTCGTTAGCCTGCATTATTTCAACTTGGTTTTAAAAATAATCGTGTTTAACAGCAGAATGTGATGAAAAACTACATTACCCATGATGCTGTACAGACAATTCCACCAATTAGAGACAAAACAAGCAAAATGCCAAAAAATCTCTTTTGCCCCGCCCACTCCCATTAAGCACCGTACATGATGTAATCAAGACTATCTCCCTAGACTCTCAAAATCCATTTTAATTCAGTTATGCTGTTCACAATGCTTCATGGGATTGTAGTTCTTTCTATGACTAAACCGTTAGTCTTGTATCTTTGTATTTTGTCCAATTTTCAACTAAGTTAATGTTATGATTCACCTCGTAGCTGGTTGGTTTGGTTCATGGCTTATAACACTTTAACAAAGACTTGAATGGATAAAAATACCCGAAAAAGTGTTGCTCTCAATAACTAAAACGACTGTTATCATCAATCCCTCTTAATTTCATTTGGCTGTCAAACAGACACACTTTTCACCAACCAATTATTCCTGATGCGTAAAATCAATTCATGCACGATGAATATCCCGTTTTCACTCAGAAATATATGACACATTATGGAATTACGACGGGACGCGGATGCCATTTCATGCTGATTTTATAAGCAACATTTTTAAAGAATTTGCATAAAAAGGAATCCGTTTTAAGTCAAGTGGTAGGACAAAGGGCAGCTCAACCTGACACGCCGGTCTCGACTTTCTCAAAGTTTAATGCCTTAGTTTTAGACGAACAGGTTTTTAATTTAAAGCCCTCTGTCACCTTCAGTCATTTATACCTGTCGCCATCACCTCCCTGATGTCATACATCACAATCGCATTCAGCGCGAAAATACTTTGCTTACATTACCCTTTACCCAGGAATAAATTACATCCTAATCAATGGTTTGCCGTGGGCTTTTCCAAGAGATCTGCCACACACACACACATCCATGACTGAATCAATCTCGCTCTGGTTGCTTCCGGATCCTAATGGAAGAAGCTGTGCGTTACTCGACACTGTTGTTGATGTCAAAATGCATGTTGTCATGTTTTCCAGCAGATAGTTTTAGTGTTTTTATGGTCCGTGAGGCACGCGGGGCAGCTGCTGTTTGCTCTTTGGAAAACGTACAGTTCTGTGAGGAAAGGGCCAAAGATCAAGGTATTTCTTTTTTTTTTCAATACAGAAAGTAATTCATCCTTTGGGAATGGGGGCGTTTCATAGGCCGCGCTGTAAATTAGACAGCGTCTGAATGGAGGTCACTCGGTGGACGCGACACTCGAGTCTGGAAAGCCGCTAAATTTGTGGTCTAACTGCATGTTGCTTTTAAAGACCAAATAAATTCATGGTCCACAATTCACAAAGCACAGAAGAAGAACATAAAACCTGGAAGGCTTGGGTGTACTAATTTATGACAGTCTTTTACCATTCAAGGAGAGATCTGGAGATATTATTTACCTGGGCTGCCCAGAGCACAAAAGAGATGAGATTTAGTGTAGATTCAAAAAGCAGATATTTATAACGGGAAAAACAACAACACAACATGATTGAAATAATAATCGCCTAAGTACTGAGTTTTGAAGAGATCTGTCGTTTCAAGCCTCCGTTGGAACACTTTGAAGGTCACGTTCTAACTGGATTAGCAAAGAATCTAATGGAACATAAACCACCTGAAAAACACATATCTAAAAAAATGAATGAAAACAAAATGAGAGGCTCTGCATATAATACCAATTAATCTGACAGGCATGGCACGAAAACAAATCACACGGCAACTGCATTCACAACACGCTTCCCTCCAGACAGACCTGTCAACATTGAAGCCATGAACTATTTCCTCGAGGTATCAGACAACACCAGAGCAGATCAGGGTGAAGAGGCAAAAATGTGCTACCGTTGAGCCCTTCTGTGGTTCAAAATGTCCTTAAAGGTGCCCTAGAATGAGTTGAAACAATATTTAAAATTTTTCTCTGATATCTAGGGTATGTGACTTATTTAAGGTCCATTTACAACCCTAGAAATTGTCCCTAGAATGAAATGGTCTGTTTTTGCCTTATTTGGAAGGGTCGTGAATATTAATGTGGAGATCTGCTCTGATTGGCTCTTTCACTGCGCGGCTAATTCCTAGCTTCAGTGACAACAAACACATCATGACAATGGAGAGATTATGCATCCAACCTTATATGTTTGATCCTGTTTCTGATGAAGATGCAGATTTTAAGTAACAACCAATTGTTTTGAAATGGACGCTTCTGAGTGGTAAGTTTAGTCTTTATTTTCAGTTAGAACCTGCAAAACATAACGTCAATAGTAGAACTTCAGCCTAAACGTTAACTAGCATATAGCATTAACTTTACACGTTAACTCATAACATCAGCAGTCACAACTTTGCTTTTAGCATTGTAAAAATATTTTAATTATTGTAATGCGTCACAGTATGATTTTACAATGATAGCTTCTTCACTTTGAATCACAAACGCTAAACAGCGAACTGGGTAGTGCGTAAATATGTAGTTTGTACAGTACAGTAACTTTTTTTTAACAAATTGACTAGATGCCTTGTCAAATGACTATCCTTTCAACTTAAGTGGTGGAGAAGGGCATGTTAGCTAGAAGGATCGAGTGAGCTATAAGCATCTAAAACTAACCTGAGTTATGTTTTGATGATGAAATATAGGCTAAATTATAATTCTATCCGACAAAAGGGATTGCCATATGTATCTACGGTTGTATTTTGTAGATTTAGATGACAACACTGGCAGGAAATAATATTAACCTTTGTCATTTGTCATACTGTTATTTATGCTACTTGGAGTTTCCTATTGTTACTGTACTAGCATCTTGCGTTGGATCTAGACAACGGTAAATTATCGTTAATTTTGTCTCACTAAGAAACTTTAAATTTAATCAGAAATTGTTTAGACAGTCAATAAGTGGATAAAATCACTACTTACTGCTTGTGGGAATATAGTTTGAATTGCCGCTTCTCCAGTTTCAAACGCTGAGCGAAGACAGCTTGATATTGTCCCAGGTTAGAAAAACTGTCCGTGGTGAAATGGGCCAAGCAAACGAACAACTTTGAATTAAATTGTTGTGGTATCCGGTTATAGATAAACATCAACCATGCCTGTTGACAGTTTTGTTCTGTGGGAAGGGTGTGAAAAGGCCTCACGTCCCCTTCATAGCCTGGAACATAACATTTATTTCCATGAAATGTAATTTTTGCTATCCTCGCCTGACACTTGTTTATTCACAATACCTGCAGAACTTCCGATGATTCGGCTGTGCAGTTCCGCCTGGCCTTGAACATCGGCATATGCAAATGTTGGGGGTGTACATATTAATGATCCCGACTGTTGTTTAACAGTCGGTGTTATGTTGAGATTCACCTATTTTTCTGTGGTGTTTTTCACGCACAAGATTTACATATGAAGGAGGAAGCAATGGTGTTTGAGACTCACTGTATGTGATTTCCATGTACTGAACTCTTGTTATTCAACTATACCAAGGTTAATTAAATTTTTCATTCTAAGCCACCTTTAAAGACTAAAGCCCATTTCACACCGGACGTGTAACGGAAAAGCGAAGCGGAAAAAAGAATATTTTGTGTGCGAATAATTCGCGTCAAAACCATCATGTCAGCCTCGACGCGAGTTTGCGACGTCTGTGACGTTTCAGAGCTCCAACATTCCAAAACATTCGCGGCTGAGAAAACACGGACACTTCATCATCCAGTGAAAACGAGCTTTTCATTTTATTTAAAAGACCGAAAAGAAGGTTTTGTGTGCACCCAGTCTTAAAGAACAGAGAGTCTGAAGGGGAGTATGCTAAACTTGTACAAGGGCTAAAACTTTATCATGGCTGGTTCCGCACTTACTTTTAAATGTCCGTGGGAAAATTTGAAGGAGCTCCTCCAGGGATAGTAGCACCGCATCTGACGAGACAAACACACACTTCAGGAACTGATCGATCCGGAGCAGCTGTGCTTCCAGTTGAGTCACAATGTAAACGTTTAAGTGCAACAGTCGTACTGACGGAAACACATTCACTTTCTATAGTCGCGGACACAATTAGGTTTAGAAAAAAAAATCAACGAGTTTTAACTCGAAAGGTAATGATATTGTTGTCTGTTGCCTACAGTGGAGAAACACAGCTGCTTTCATGAGAATGCGATACCTGGCAAAGGTTAATGTTGATTGAATAGCTAATGACATCAACTGGACATTTTGAAACTTTTGTTTCCTTGTATGTGATTGGTGTGTTAAAAAAAAAAAAAACCGACATCAAAACGAAAAAAAATTAAATAAATTTGCCACCGCACATTCGCGTTCGGTGTGGAAGCACTCATTACACAAACAGCTGATCAAAAAATAAAACCATTGCGCGAATTATTCGTGAGTCAAAATCGTGTCCAGTGTGAAAGGACCTTAAGGCCGTGGGTCCACCAAAGGCGCTCTGCTGAAAACGCATCGCTGTGGGCGCTTGAGAGGATTTTGGCAGCGCAGTGTTTTTTCAGTTGAGACTCTTTGCTTATGATCTGGAATATCCGTGGAAGTGTTACTAGCAACTCATTTCAGAAAGTTTGTTTCTGTATTGATTCTGTATAAAAAATGCTGATACAATGTAAAGCATTTGCCCAGGCTCTTGTTTTAAATGATTTTGTTCCGTTATTATGCTTGTTTTCATCTCTTGACGTTGTACACGGCTGGCAGAAAAGTGACAGTGATGAGCGCTGCGTTTTACTCAAAGTTGAACATTCTTCAGCTCTCAGCGATCGGTAAAACGCGCCGAACGCTCAGTGCTTGAGTGTGAAATACTTGCTCAGCGCCTCGTTATGCTCATGGCGTTCTAAAAACGCGGCGCTCCCATTGAAAACAATAGGATACGCCAGCCAGCCGCGTGAAAAAACGCGGTAAACACACGGCCAAAAGAAAACAGTCAAGCATCCAACTGATCAGAAACGTATACTTTGTCACATATTTCACACTATACTTTTTGGAAACCCCATTTCTGCCACACAAGGGGAAAAAACATGCTTTATTAAATCATAATTATGGTATAAAATGTCAATGACGGCATAACTCCTAATTATAAGGTATGTCATAGTCATGACTTTTTATCTCAATGACTTTTTAAAACTCATTTTGACTTATACTGTACTTGTGATTTAGTGGCATATTTGAAACTTTTTATCTCAAGTTTTTAATGTTAATTTAAACTTCTCATAAATATGACGGTATGTTATAATTTTGAATATGTCGTAACTGACATAAAAAGTCAAAATTGATATACTAATTCATAATTATGAGATAAAAAGTCATTTATGCCATAATTAGTCATAATTATGAATAGTTTAATCCCATTTTGAGTCATACTTATGATTTAGTGCCATAATTTCAAGTTTTTAATATTATTTTCAACTTCGTATTACATAGTATGTCATAATTTTTAATAACTCATAACTCCTAACTATGAGATAAAAAGTCTACATTGACATACTAAATCATAATTATGAGACAAAAAGTCAATTATGCCATACTAAGTCATAATTATTACAATTCTTATCTCATTTTGACTCATAGTATGCCATAATAATGACTTTTATATGTCATAATTATGACCTTTTTATCTCATAATGACTTTTTAAATCTCATTTTAATTTATGACAGGTCATAACTGAGTTTTAAGTCGAAATGGACATAAGCCATAATTATGAGACAAAGTCAGTTATGCCATACTAAGTCATAATTATGACTTTGTCATAATGTCTTTTCATGTCATAACTATGACTTAGTATGTCATAATTATGACTTTTTAATCTCATAATTAGGATTTAGTGTCGTAATCTTTTTACTTTTTATCTTTTTTTACCTTTTATCTCATATTGTAACGTTTACACTGAAGAGGCAAGTTGTTGGACCCAAGTGCAGTTCTTTTATTTAAACATAAATCTTAACATAAATCAAAACATAAAACAAGGACTTGACTAGAAACAAAGACTTAGCAAAACAGGACACAAACAGACTTGCCTTACCACAGGTTACAACGACATCAATAACAGACCACGACCCATGGCAAACATGAGGGCTAAATACACACAGACTAATGACAAGACAAGTGACACCTGTGAACACTGATTAAACAATGAACCAATGACATGACACAACACAAGATCACATGAGGGCATGGGAGTCACATGACAAGACCAGGAAGGGCATGACAAGACTGTGAACATGACAAACTCAAACATAACCATGATATACTAAAAACATGAACAATGAACATGAACCGTCACCAAAACACCCTGTGACACATATGAAGTAGTATGCCAAGTCAACTATGAGGTTGAAAAGTCAAAATAGACATACTAAGCCATAATTATGAGTCAAAAAGTAATATGTCATACTGTCATAATTATGAGATAAAAATGTCAAATATGATTTAAAAGATCATAATTATGTGTTAAAAAAATCTAAATTATGACATACTAAATCAGTTTTTTAATGTTGTAATAAAAAAATAAAAAAATAATAGGCCCCACAAAGTATCCAGATATTTTAAATTGTGACTTATGAGTTCAAATCCGTTTTGGAAAAGTTTCAAGGCGTTGATTAGAAGATGTTTGGGTAACACTTTATTTTGATGGTTTCTTTTGATCATTCTGTTGACTGTAAGTAACTTTGAAACTACATGTCAACTAACTCTCATTAGAATATTAGTAGACATCTGCTAAAACTTTGTTGTGATTATCCTCCAATGGACATTTTACTGACTACAAATAACTACATTTCAGCTTATTCTAACCCTAACCCTACTAATACTCTGCTAACACTCTAATGAGAGTTAGTAGACATGTAGGTGCAACGTTCCTTATAGTCAACAGAATGTGTTAAAGGGACCATCCAAATAAAGTCAAACCGATCTTTGACCGTATGTACAGTTGTACTGTAGAAATGATGTGTATTTTCAGTCTCTCTGTAATCTGATGCAGCTGGATTTGTTCTGTGCATTGGGAGCATAAGCTGCCCAGCTGCTCGGTGAGGAAATGGTAAAGGACACAGGTGTCTGAAACTAATGTGAGTGGCATTTAAACTTCAGCGTAAAGAGGGATCTGCCTCACCGTACTGTATAAATGTCAGCCAAGTACGCGCTTTATGAGAAAATGCAACGTGTCTACGTGCTGTAATTTTCCCTGCACAAATATTCCTGCAATACCTCCACATAAGCCATTAGAATGAAGCACTGGGAATTATTTCAAACCCTCTGCTCTTTTAGCTTTAGACCCTGTCTGACAACTCATGACATGATGTGGGGTCAATGTGTCAGCTGTAGTGGGAGGATGCAGCTATCATTTAGTCATTTTACCTGAATTATATGGTGTGTGTGTGTGTGTGTGTGTGTGGGGGGGGGGGGTGTTAGGTGATGCATTTGCCATTTAAAGACATGCAACTGATATGCATGAAAAATAGAAATATACAAGAAAAGTGCATAATAAATATTGTCATAAAATGGATATTTCCTGTTCCTGGTTCCTTTGGAATGCATGTTTTATGCATTTGGCAGACGCTTTGATCCAAAATGATTTACATTGCATTCAAGGTAAAACATTCTAAAATAACATTATGTAAATGTGCATGCTTCACATTTTTTACAAATGGAGGTGGTGCTGTATTGTAAATATAGCTAGTGTCTGATGACGCCCTTTAGCTGTGACTATATTCACAAAGTACTGCAGTCTCTCACACCTTATTGCCTAATTAAACCATATTACCACACAAAATCTCCTGAAATCATGATTCACTGCTGAAAGGAGGCAGGATGTTATCACCAGAAGAATGGCTTTATCTGTCTTATCATAATTACCTGAGAATTAGTTCGCTTTGCTGACATCTTCACTTCAGATTTAGAGATAAACGCCTGCGGAGATAATATCTAATGATGGCAATGAGGGCAGCAGAATTACAGGAAACATTCGTCAAGATGCAAAGAACATTTTTAGGAGGTTATCATCATCTGATTATATTCGGAATAACAAATTACTAGTACTATTTCTCCAGGATGTATATAGTGGATTTTCTAAATGCACGGTTGGCTAAGTTTAGTAAAATGTGAAGTGTACAAGAAGAGCGCCGCGAGTGAGATACGGTGTCCCACAATGCACTGCACTCATCTTGACCTTCAATTTCCAGTGAGATAAATGAACCAAAAGAAATATCAGCAATTAGATTCTCTTTCTTGAGTCATTATTGGATCAGACTTCAAAATGTGGAGTTAATTTAGCACTAAATTGGATTAAAACAATACCGTTCAAAACGTTTGGGTCAGTACGATTTTTTAAATGTCTTTGAAAAAAGTCTCTTCTGCTGACCAGGATTGCATTTATTTGATTAAAAAAATACAGTAAAAACATTAAAATTGTGAAATATTATTACAACTTGAAACAGATGGTTTCTATTTGAATATATTTTCAAATGTAATTTATTCCTGGGATCAAAGCTGAATTTTCAACATTATAACTCCAATCTTCAGTGTCACATAATAATAATAATAATAATAATAAAAATATTTTATATAGCACCTTTGAGCAAACCCAAGTTCGCTTTATGATATTATAACAAGTAAACATGACAGCAGATAAAAGAAAAAATACAGATACACTGAGCGTGTATAACAGAACATACATAACATGAATCAGATCACAGTTAGGGATCAGAGAAACAAGAAGCGGAAGGATATGTTTTAAGGTGGGTTTAATCCTGTAATGATGAGAGGTTGTGAATGCATTGGGGAACATAATTCCAGAGTGTGGGGGCAGAGATACAAAAGGCCCTTCCACCAAACGATGTTAGTTTGTGCCGTGGGATCAACAACAGACCGTCATAAGAAGATCTAAGTGTGTGAACTGGGGAGTAGGTATGAATGAGATCAGAAATATATATAAGATCAAGGGCTTTGAATGTGATTATAAACTTGTATTGAATACGAAAGCGAACGGGTAGCCAATGGACTCTGCGTAGAATAAGAGTAATGTGGGAAGATTTCTTTGTATGTGTGAGGACCCTGGCTGTGCAGTTCTGAATATATTGAAGCTTATTTATTGTTGTGTTGGGTAAGCCATAGAAATCAGAATTTTAGTAGGCAAGCCGAGAAGTAATGAAAGCATGAACTAGGGTCTCAGCTACATTGATATTTAAAAACTGACTTAAACGTGCGATATGACAGAGGCGAAAGAAGGCAGACTTAGTGAGTGAGGAAATGTAAGGAAGGAAGGAGAGAAGAGAATCAAATATTATACTCAGGGTTTTAACAGTGGTGGAAGTTGAACCAAGACACCAGGATTATAAACTTTGTCAAAACAGAAACAGGATAGCATTTCAGGTGAACCAAAAAAGAAGTAGATCGGTTTTATCAGTGTTGAGTTTGAGAACATTACTGGTCATTCAAGCATTTATATCAACAATACAAGCCAATATGGAGTTGGTGGAGAAAGGAGCATCTGCGTAGCAATGGAAGTTAAAGCCATGATGACGGATAATGTTACCTAATGGAAGCATGTAAATGATGAAGAGTAAAGGTCAGAAAACAGAACCCTGGGGAACACCATGTGAGACGATAAAGAGTAAAGGTCCAAGAACAGAACCCTGGGGAACACAGTGTGAGATGATGAAGAGTAAAGGTCCAAGAACAGAACCCTGGGGAACACAGTGTGAGCAAATGAAGAGTAAAGGTCTGAGAACAGAACCCTGGGGAACACAGTGTGAGTTGATGGAGAGTAAAGGTCCGAGAACAGAACCCTGGGGAACACAGTGTGAGCCAATGAAGAGTAAAGGTCTGAGAACAGAACCCTGGGGAACACAGTGTGAGCCAATGAAGAGTAAAGGTCTGAGAACAGAACCCTGGGGAACACAGTGTGAGCCAATGAAGAGTAAGGGTCTGAGAACAGAACCCTGGGGAACACAGTGTGAGCCAATGAAGAGTAAAGGTCTGAGAACAGAACCCTGGGGAACAGTGTGAGACGATGGAGAGTAAAGGTCCAAGAACAGAACCCTGGGGAACACAGTGTGAGACGATGAAGAGTAAAGGTCCGAGAACAGAACCCTGGGGAACACCGTGCGAGACAATGAAGAGTAAAGGTCTGAGAACAGAACCCTGGGGAACACCGTGCGAGACAATGAAGAGTAAAGGTCTGAGAACAGAACCCTGGGGAACACAGTGTGAGACGATGAAGAGTAAAGGTCCAAGAACAGAACCCTGGGGAACACCGTGTGAGACGATGGAGAAGTAAAGGTCCAAAAACAGAACCCTGGGGAACACTGTGTGAGACAGGGGCAGTAGTGGACTTAGAGATAGAGATGAAGTGCTGACAGTCAGACAGGTAGGAAGTCAACCAGGATAGGGCAGTTCCAGGGATAGCAAGAGCAGAGAGTCATGAAATGAGAATACTGTGAGAGATTGTGTCAAATGCAGAGGAAAGGTCTAATAGAATTAAAAGGCAGTTGATGGCCATAAGAAGATAATTGACAACCCTAATAAGTGCTGTCTCGCTGCTGTGGAGAGTGTGAAAACCAGATTGGAAACATTTGGGTTGTGAGATAACAAATGTGTTTGAAGTTGAGCAGCGACCACTTTCTCAAGCAGCTTTAAAAAAAACGGAACATTCAAAGTTGATCTGCACAGAAGGGTTGAGGCCCGGTTTCAGTGCCAGCTGCAGTTTTTAATCATGATCCTTCAGAAATCATTCTAATATGCTGATTTGCTGCTCAAGAAATGTTTCTGATTATTATCAATGTGGAAAACCATTGATATATTTTTTTAAGGTTCTTCAAAGAATGAAAAGTTCAAAAGAGTAGGATTTATTTGAATTAGAACTCTTTTGTAACATTATAAATTGAATACTTATTTGCTGAATGAACATATTAAATTGACCCCAAGCTTTTGAACGAGGTATTTATTTAAGATATGGAGGTCTACTGGTTGAAAAAATGATTGTTGCATACTTTGTTTGTATTTCCTATTTTTGGTAACACTTTACAATGAGGTCCATTAATTAACGTTAGTTAACTTAATGCATTAACAAACATTACCTAACAGTGAGCAATGCATTACAGTATTTACAAATCTTTGTTAACATTAGTTTATAAAAATACGACTGTTCATTTTTAGTCCATGTGAGCTCTGCATTAAATTATAGGAACAGATACAGAAGTATTTTTCATTGTTAGTTGGTGTAAAAAAAAGAAACCTTAAGCGTTAAAGCCGTATTTTTATAAATAGTATGCTAGATAGTATTTATCTCATTCTGAACACTGACACTTTGATCTAATCAAATGTCATAGAAAGCTTTTAGTTTTTTTTTTTTTTTTGCATAAATTAAGACATCAATGGACATTTAGTGAAAAGAATATCCCTGTATTTCTGAGGCACTCTTGGACCCAAAGCACACACATAATATCAGAGAGTAACGGACATCACAGCAGGAGAATGATGGACCCAAAAACAGCTTTGGACTGAACTCAATAACTGCAGCTTGACAGAGCAAGAGAAAAATGGCATTGGATCATTGCACTGGTCATTCATCAATGTCAGCAGACCGGTCAGATGAGGGCCAGACCTGTAGCTACTATCGGCTGTCCCGTACACAGCCAGTGCATGCTGGGAAAGGCTGTTACCTTTATGTGCATGGCAGAGAACAAACTGTGAATTTCTTCCTTCAGATGGATTTATGCGCTTAAAACAGTGAAGCTCAATCTGCTGAGGCCTCGGAGTGGATTTTGATGTAAAGTCTGGAGTTTTTTTGCCATTGTTTACAAAGGGATAAATGAACTTGCCTCAAACTCAATGCCAAAATATTGTAGCCAATTTGTGTGCTGATTCAAATGATGCTACGATATTCACACATTATTTATCAAATAAATATATCAAATGTCATCTAAATGCCCACTGTAAAATCAAATTAGTTAGACTCACTTGAAAAAAGCATGCAAACCGATTGCCTTAAAAAAACAAGTAAAGGGAAATCGGAATAGTATGTTGTGCTAACAAATGCTTAGTTAGTATAGTTCACTTCCACAAGAGTTCTAGTAACTAAAAAATAACTGTAGAGAGTACTTGATCTTTTACTTTAGATTGACTCATTGTTGTGTTTTGTATGCTGAATGTCTGTGTGTGACTCAAGCATGGTCAGCTGCAAGATATTTTTACAAATATAGAGGGATTATATCAACCCGATTAAAAGTTTCAGAGGTGTTTATGACGAAAGTGTTAGCAATAAAATTGTAAACGATCATTATATGACATAAAGGGAAATATTACATAGGTTAATTTTAAAAAGTGACCTTAATTTGATTTCTGACTAAATCATAAACTATAGTTAATTATTCAGTCTGAAGATAGATCAACTTTCAAAAGCAACCTATATATGACTTCTCTTCCTTTTAAACCAAATAACTGTGATTTCTTGTTGCATCGCTGCATCAGAGTTATAATAATATGAATGTTCCAGGTGCCCAACCAAAGAACACTGATCACCATAATGGTGAAGGGTTTTTTTTGCTTGACAAACAATCAATTAATCTTAACTTGGGTTTTCTGAGTAAACAAGGAATAGTATGTGAATAGTACAGATAACTAGATTTTTACAATAAAGTTAAGCCATTAAGTAAAGTTAACTAAAAAGTATTAGTTAGAATCACTGTTGGGAATAATTAGGTTTATGTAGAACTCCCTTTCAATTTTAATTAACATTTTGAATTAGCTTTTATTTTTATTTTTGTTTTGAGTTTTATTTTTATTTTTAGTCATTTTAGTACTTCAACTTCATCTGTCTGTCTGTCTGTCTGTCTGTCTGTCTGTCTGTCTGTCTGTCTGTCTGTCTGTCTGTCTGTCTGTCTGTCTGTCTGTCTGTCTGTCTATCTATCTATCTATCTATCTATCTATCTATCTATCTATCTATCTATCTATCTATCTATCTATCTATCTATCTATCTATCTATCTATCTATCTATCTATATCATATCTGTCTGTCTGTCTGTCTGTCTGTCTGTCTGTCTGTCTGTCTATCTATCTATTCTACCTGTCTGTCTGTCTATCTATCTATCATGTCCGTCCGTCCATCCATCCATCCATCCATCCATCCATCTCATGTCTGTCTGTCTGTCTGTCTGTCTGTCTGTCTGTCTGTCTGTCTGTCTGTCTGTCTGTCTGTCTGTCTGTCTGTCTGTCTGTCTGTCTGTCTGTCTATCTATCTATCTATCTATCTATTCTACCTGTCTGTCTGTCTGTCTGTCTGTCTGTCTGTCTGTCTGTCTGTCTATCTATCATGTCCGTCCATCCATCCATCCATCCGTCCGTCCATCCATCCATCCATCCATCCATCCATCCATCCATCCATCCATCCATCCATCCATCCATCCATCCATCCATCCATCCATCCATCCATCCATCCATCCATCCATCCATCCATCCATCCATCTCATGTCTGTCTGTCTGTCTGTCTGTCTGTCTGTCTGTCTATCTATCTATCTATCTATCTATCTATCTATCTATCTATCTATCTATCTATTCTACCTGTCTGTCTGTCTATCTATCTATCATGTCCGTCCGTCCGTCCGTCCGTCCATCCATCCATCCATCCATCCATCCATCCATCCATCCATCCATCCATCCATCCATCCATCCATCTCATGTCTGTCTATCTATCTATCTATCTATCTATCTATCTATCTATCTATCTATCTATCTATCTATCTATCTATCTATCTATCTATCTATCTATCTATCTATCTATCTATCTATCTATCTATCTATCTATCTATCTATCTATCTATCTATCTATCTATCTATCTATCTATCTATCTATCTATCTATCTATCTATCATGTCTACCTGTCTGTCTGTCCATCTTAATTCTACTTTCTTACTTCCAAGTTCGACTTGCAAGTCTGCATCATGTTTGCAACCTCAATTTAATAGGCAATCCGATTTCAGTTCTGAATGGTACAGTAAGAAACCAGCTAGCAACCACCCTAACTACTGCATAGCAACAAGGTAACAACCGGAACAATGTCACCCCATTGTCTCTAGCACCACTCGTGAATATGTAAAAATCCAGTTGCGTTTTGCTCCTGACGGAGATGAAACACTCACATTCATCGTCGGCGCCACAGCCGAGACAAATTTCAATAATGACTTTCCTAAAATATCCAGCATAACTGAATTGAATCTCAGTTCAATCACAGCGGTGTTCAGAAAGGGTCACCTTTTTAAACAAGGAGATTTCAGTCTTTCCAAATATTCACAATCTGTCGTGTTAAAAACGTGTTTTGTGACTTTTAATACGGGTTGAAGCACCTCGGGGTCTTTTTCCTTGATTTGATTTAATTTCCTCTCTCAAAGCCAATTTCCTCTTCCCTCTTGTCCCTGGCAGAATCGCTCTAAAATGCGCCTCTTCACGCGACAAATGGCTATTTCCACAGCGCCGCTCTGCTTGTCTGATCTGACACCTGTTTCCGTGCACTAATCTGCCGGTGACAAGAGCTGGGCTGCTTTGAGCAAACTATTTATCCCCCCATGTAAATACCCATTACCCTGAAAAGTGTCTCTTGCCACCCCGTCCCCCTACTGCGCGGCCGTCCTCGGAGGAAACGCGTGTCTTCTGGCATTTTGAGCTGCAGCACAGAGCAAAGTGCTGGCGTAGCAGCCGTCATAATGTGATGTGTGGGGAGAACAGAAAGCACTGGATAGCATTGCAATAGCAGGCACAGTGACAGTGTGACAGTGAAGACGGCCACATGTGGCACAAATGAATATTTATGAGTGTCACTTTGCTTCTCAGTGCGGTTTGGCTTGAGCTGTTTACTATCGGTGACCTAATATTAGTCTGCACTGATATTCATTGATCAGATTACACAGCAAGCTACTAATAATTTAAAATAGTTCAACTGCAGTCCAGCTACTACTTTGAAAAGTTACTCACAATATTAGATTTAAAGGGGTCATGAACTGGCTTTTTAAACAAAAAAATGTATACTGTTGTCTGAGGTCAACTTGTGACGTTTGCGTGGTTTTTACATTCAAAAACATCATAATGAATAAGTAATAGGCTATTTTCTGCCCTGGTTTTGAGCCTCTCTCCTGGAACGCTCGGTTTTAATGGGCGTGCCGCACTGAAGACTTGGAAGTAAACGCCCACGGCTAGGATTGGATAAGATTTGCATATTATAATGAGCGTCAGTCATGTGGGGATTGTTTTGAAAGCGTGTGGGGAAACGGCAACCAGAATGATTCGCTATCAAACTAAAAATGTATCTCTCATCCACCCGCGATTGATTGGAATGTTATTTTTTTATTACTTGGCCCGCCTGATCGGTGGATATAACTGCGAACCATACACACACACACACGCGTATGTTCAGTTAGACACAAAAAACGAATCAATAGATATCAAACGATCTGTAACAATGCAATACTATCACATATATAAAAAATTTGACATTAGTGTGTTGCTTCATTCATTCATGTAATCATCCTGTCTGCAAATCCAGTCTCTTGTTTACAAACGAATCCGCGGTGAAATGAAGGAACAAACGCGCAATGACTTCCCCACGTGAGCTGGATATTCATTAAAAATAAAGTTCATCCATGATATTGGAATCCGAATGAAGCTTATGCAGTATGTTTATTGCTTGGAAGTTCGATGCGGTTTAGCTCTATGTCATGTTAGTGGCACGAGTCGGTGTGCGGGGCTACAGAATCAGGCGTTGTCCTATTTCTGTTGAGATGGTGCTTCGTCACACGATGACATCAAGGTGTGGCACATTCTGAAATCGATTGTTTGCTGTGCCTGGTGTCAATAAAAGCTTTTCTTTGACTAACAAGGAAGTTTTCAGCTCCGAAACTTACAGGATCTTCTTATACTACCATGACCTTTTATATATCAAAAGCTCAATGGAAAGTTGAATTCTCAATTCATGACCCCTTTAATATAACTTATAATTCAATTATAATTTAATGACAATATGTTAGTGTGACAATATCGAATTACACTAAATACAAGACAACAAAACACAATCAAGTATTTGACATACAAATGTATTTTTGTGCAAATTGTATATACACACCACATCCCAAAGGTGCTCTAGTGGATTGAGATCTGGTGACTGTGGAGGTCATTTGAGTTTAGTGAACTCACTTTCATGTTCAAGAAAACCAGTTTGAGATGATTTGAGCTTTATGACATGGCGTGTTATCCTGCTGGAAGAAGATGGGTACACTGTGGTCATAAAGGGATGGACAAGGCCAGCAACAATACTCAGGTAGCCTGTGACATTTAAACGATTCTCAATTGGTCCCAAAGTGGCCAAGAAAATATCCCTCACTCCATTACACCAGCAGCAGCCTGAACCGCTGATACAAGGCTGGATGGATCCATGCTTTCTTGTTGTTTACACCAAATTCTGACCCCACCATCTGAAGGTCGCAGCAGAAATCCAGACCAGGTAACGTTTCTCCAATCTTCTATTGTCCAGTTTTGGTGCCCCGTGTGAAGTGTAGCCTCAGTTTGCTGTTCTCAGCTGAAAGGAGTGTCACCGGTGTGTCTTTTGCTGCTGTAGCTCCTCTGCTTCAAGGTTGGACGTGTTGATCGTTCAGAGATGTTCCTCAATTGTAACGAGTACTTATTTGAGTTACAGTTGCCTTTCTATCAGCTGAACCAGTCTGGCCGTTCTCCTCTGACCTCTGGCATCAACAAGGTATTTTCTCCCACAGAACTGCCACTCACTGGATATTTTCTCTTTTTTGGACCATTCTCTGTAAAGCCTAGAGATGGTTGTGAGTGAAAATCACAGTTGATCAGCAGATTCTGAAATATTCAGACCAGTCCATCTGGGACCAACAACCATGTGCAACTTCAGCAGATCGTCTTGGCCATGTTTACATGACTAAATGCATTGAGTTTCTGCCATGTGATTGATTGATTATATGTTTGAATTAACAGCAGTTAAACAGGTTTAGTGTGTGTATACAGCATACTGTACACCAATCAGGCATAACATTATGACCACCTTCCTAATATTGTGTCGGCCCCCTTTTGCTGCCAAAACAACCCTGATCCATCAAGGCATGGACTCCACTAGACCCTTGAAATTGTGCTGTGGTATCTGGAACCAAGATGTTAGAATCAGATCATTTAAGTCCTGTAAGTTGCGAGGTGGGGCCTCCATGGATCAGACTTGTTTGTTCAGCACATCCCACAGATGCTCGATTGGATTGAGATCTGAGGAATTTGGAGGCCAAGTCAACACCTCAAACTAATTTTTGTGCACCTCAAACCATTCCTGAACCCTTTTTGTTTTGTGGCGGCGTATTATCTGCTGAAAGAGCCACAGCCACCAGGGAATACCGTTTCCATGAAAGGGTGTACATGGTCTGCAACAATGCTTAGGTAGGTGGTACGTGTCAAAGTAACATCCACATGGTTGGCAGGACCCAATGTTTCCGAGCAGAACATTGCCCAAAGCATCACTGCCTCCACCGGCTTGCCTTCTTCCCATAGTGCATTCTGGTGCCATGTGTTCCCTAGGTAAATGACGCACACACACTCGGCCATCCACGTGATGTAAAAGATAACGTGTTTCATCAGACCAGGCCACCTTCTTCCATTGCTCCGTGGTCCAGTTCTGATGCTCACGTGCCACTGTTGGCTCTTTCGGCGGAGGACAGGGGTCAGCATGGGCACCCTGACTGGTCAGCGGCTATGCCGCCCCATACACAACAAACTGTGATGCACTGTGTATTCTGACACCTTTCTATCAGAACCAGCATTAACTTCTTGAGCTATTTGAGCTCCAGTAGCTCGTCTGTTTGATCGGACCACACGGGCCAGCCTTCGCTCCCCATGTGCATCAATGAGCCTGGGCCGCCCATGACCCTGTCGCCGGTCCTCCACTGTTCCTTCCTTGGAGCACTTTTGATAGAGACTGACCACTGCAGACCGGGAACACCCCACAAAAGCGGCAGTTTTGGAGATGCTCTGACCCAGTCGTCTAGCCGTCACAATTTGGTCCTTGTCAAACTCGCTCAAATCCTTACGCTTGCTCATTTTTTCAGCTTCTAACACATCAACTTTGAGGACAAAATGTTTACTTACTGTCTAATATATCCCACCCACTAACAGGTGCTGTGATGAAGAGATAATCAGTGTTATTCACTTCACCTGTCATAATGTTATGCCTGATCGGTGTATATACAGTTGCAAGAAAAAGTGCTTGAACCCCTTGCAGAATCTGTGAAAATGTGAATAATTTGAACAAAATAAGAAATTATACAAAATGCATGATATATTTTTATTTAGTACTGTCCTGAAATAAGATATTTTACATAAAAGATGTTTACATATAGTCCACAAGATAAAAAAGCTTTTTTTAGTTTATGTACCTTAGATTCTTACAGCTTTTCTCAATCGATTTGACATTTGTCCAAACTCAGGTCACTGTTCTCAAAACAGTTAACACAGTATTCTGAACATGTTTGTCCTAAACAGATCACATGCATCATTTTCTCAAAACACTGCACACAATTCTCAAATGTTTTCACGGTAAAACCACAACTTTAATATATTAGGAAAAAACAATTGCAGCTCTTTTTATTGGTTTTGACAAAAATCACAATCATTTGTGCACCATTTTTCCAAACACACACACACACACACACACACACACACACACACACACACACACACACACACACACACACACACACACACACACACACACACACACACACACACACACACACACACACACACACACACACACACACACACACACACAAAAACCTCTCAGTTGCACTTGAAAAAAAACTCTCAGTTTTAGTTGCACTAAATTCTCAGTTGCACTTGGAATGTTCTCAATTTCCCCCAAATGAATATCTGCTGAGTTATTAATGCACACAACACAGGGAATGCACATTCCCTAATTGTTTACAAAGCTATCTTAATTACAAAAACTACAAAAGGGGAAAAGAAAAACGAAGGAGAAGAAAAGGAAGAGGTGTAAGAGTATGAGGATAGAGGAAGGGTAAGGAAAAGTGGAACATGTGAGGGGAAAGGAATATGTGCAGGAAGAGGAGATGGAGCAAGAAGAGTCGAGGATGGAGGGAGGAGTAGAAGGAGAAGAGATGGATAGAGTGGAAGGCAATGGTATAAGTGGAAAGAGCAAGAGAAGAAAATATATGAAGACATGGGCAGAGGGGAAGGAGAAAGAGGTGTAACAGGAGGGAGGAGAGGAAGGATAGGGTACAGATTCATTTCAAATGAAATCAGAGCCAAACTAATTGACCATGTTATAAATGATGGTCCTTCCTTGAGGGAAGCTGGACAGAGTTCAGCTCAATATAAACATTGTGCCACAGTCAATGTCCCTGGACAACAACTGCTCCACTCCACTGGTGTTGTGGCACACAGCGCAACAACACAGAAAGGCTCCTACAGTTTTTAAACTCCCTCAATGAAATCCACTTTTCACAGGGTGATCTTCCAGCATATTCTCCTCTTGGAGATGGGAAAGTATATGATTCATTATGCAGTGAATACTGAACTGTTTTGACAACATAAGAGTGTGTTTAATTTGCTGTGTTATTTGAGCCCTCTCCAGCAGGGACTATGATTTTGAGATCCATCTTTTCACACTGAGGACGACTGAGAGACTCAAACACAACTATTAAAAAAGGTTCAGACATTCACTGATGCTCCAGAAGGAAACACGACGCATTTCACGAGTTCACACTTACATCAAATTAAATAGAGTAAATATTATGCGTATTTGGCGTGCTGTCCGGGGGAGGGCTCCGGGCTCGGAATTTTGCCCGAACCCAGAGTACCCCCCCCGTGATGGAAATAGTCTAGAACTAGACTACATATATTAATTTGATGTCTTATGTGAGTTTAATTAAGTGAGGAGAAGGGGTGGTGGAGGGATGCTAAGAAACTGTCAACGACAGGAAGGTAAATCGGCAGTCTATATACACCTCCTATCGTTGATTTTTTAATGAGCTCCTCTTGTGTTCAATTAGGTTTAATTATCTGGGTCTGCTCCACTTAACATTTTTAATTTCCTGAATGTGTTCCTCCCGAAATTTGTTTATAAAACATCAATTCACGAGTTCACACTTACATCAAATTAAATAGAGTAAATATTATGCGTATTTGGCGTGCTGTCCGGGGGAGGGCTCCGGGCTCGGAATTTTGCCCGAACCCAGAGTACCCCCCAAAATGCAAAAACAGAGGACAGCCACCAAAACCCCCCCAAATACGCAGATAATTGGTAGGCTGGCGTTTTGATGAGCCTGGTTGCTTGGCCCGGAGGGCCTGTTGCTTCAGATGGGAGCTGCTCGCGGCATTGGGCAGGCGAGCCCTACTGGCTGATGGCTGGAAGCAGCCTTAGTTTTGAACGACTGGTCAGGAAGGCTCTTGCAACATCCGATGGGAGGCCAATGCTCACTGTATCAGATGGAAAGCTTTAGCGGCTGATAAATGAAAACAGCATGGTTGGAACTACAGTTTGGGAAGGCTCTTGCAACATCCAATGGGAGGCCAATGCTCACTGTATCAGATGGAAGAACCCTACCGGTAGATAAAATAGGAGCAGCAAGGTTTGGAACGACTGGACGGGAAGGCTTTGCAACATCCAACGGGAGGCCAATGCTCACTGTGTCAGATGAAAAACCCTACCGGCCGATGATGAAAAGCAGTATAGCTTGGAACGACTGGTCGGGAAGGCTTTTACGACATCCAATGGGAGGCCGATGCTCACTGTATCAGATGGAAAAACCCTACCGGCCGAAAATGAGGAGCAGCATGTTTTGGAACGACTGGTCGGGAAGGCTTTTACAACATCCAATGGGAGGCCAATGCTCACTGTATCAGATGGAAAAACCCTACCGGCCGATAATGAGGAGCGGCGACTGGTCGGGAAGGCTTTTACAACATCCAATGGGAGGCCAATGCTCGCTGTATCAGATGGAAAAACCCTACCGGCCGATAATGAGGAGCGGCAACTGGTCGGGAAGGCTTTTACAACATCCAATGGGAGGCCAATGCTCGCTGTATCAGATGGAAAAACCCTACCGGCCGATAAATGAGAAGCAGCATGTTCAGGAACTACCTGGCCGGGAGAACCCGTGTTGCCTCTGATGGGAGCTCATAGCACCTGGCGGAACGGGCCCTACTGGCTGGTAAGTGTGGAGCAGACAGAATTTGGGGTGACCGATCGGGAAGGCCTTTGCGTCATCCAATGGGAGGCCAATGCTCGCTGTATTGGACGGGGAATAAAAGCCCTACCGGTCGAAAAAGAGGAGCACATGATTTATTCCGCCCAACCAGAGGGACACCCTACTGGCTGTAAACGGAGGGCGCGTTGTTTGAAACGGCCGGTCAGGAAGGCTCAGGCCACATCTGGCGGGGAGATCAATACTCGTGACGACAAACAGGTGAGCCCTACTGACCGATAGACGGGGCGACGCAATTTAAAAAGAAACGACTGACCGAGGGGGCCCACCCAGCCTCCACCAGGAGCATTTTTTGGCTTCAGGGGAGTGGGTCCTATCGGCTGACGGCACGGTAAAGGAGAATTGGAACACCCGGCCAGGAAGCTCTCGCCGACATCAGATGGGAGCACAATACTCGCTGTATCAGATGGGTAAGCTTCGCTGGCGGACAGGTGGAGGGTAAAGCATGCAAGTTCGCCCAGGAGAGCTTTTGCAGCATCCGAAAGGAGATCAATACTCGCGGTTTCGGGTAGCCTCGCTGGACGGCGGAAAGCAAAGTGGATAGACATAGACCTGGAGAGCTCTGTGGTGTCCGAAAGGAGATCAATACTCACGGTATCGGACAAGCAAGCCTCGTTGGATGGAAGAGAAAAAGATTGATAGCGACTTGGAGGGCCCTCGCGGCATCCGATGGGAGAACAATTCTCAAGGCATCGGAAAGGCACCCTCGCTAGTCAGGGAAAGAAAAGATGGAAGCTGGCCTGGAAGGCTTCCACGGCATCCGAGGGAAATCAGCTCGAGGTGTCGGATGAGTGGGCCTCGCCAGATGGAAAAATAGGGAAAAGGAAATAGCCACTATCAAGGAGAACTCTGCGGTGTTCGACAGGAGATCAAGACTCGCTGTATTGAACGGGTGAGCCTCGTTAGTTTGAAAAAAGAGAAAGAAAGGATAGGGTTTTTTATAAGGGTTGTTAATTAATAAGGGTTTGGTGAGCTTTCTTGATGTGGTATCGGTCGGTCCTAATGTAGCTTTGAAAAGCGTGAGAAGACCATCTCCCGAGAGCTTGGATCTGCTGCTGGGAGAGTCCTTTTTGCGCTGCAGTTGTTGCCGCCCCAATGCGGAAGGAGTGGCTAGAAAAGTTTTGCGCTGAGATGCCTGTTTGCTGGAGAACAGATTTGAGCTGTTTTTGGAACCAGAATCGTGTGATGGGTTTGTCTACAAAGAGGGGTTCGGACAGAGATTTAGCCTGAAATCTCCTCATTTGGAGGTATGCAAGAACAGTTTGAAATGGTTGAATTGGGGAGGAGATGTTGAAAATGTAGACTAAATGGCCTTTTTTACTTTGGTCTGTCTTGCTTCGCTTGATTAAATATGATATGGTTTCATCGTCAAGTACTGATAAGTCTGAGACAGTGGGGTGGACTTTGTGGTCGAATTTGGAGGTGATTGCGATTTCTGAGCATCTAAAAAAGCCAAAGAAAGCCAAGATAAACATGGTATCCAGAGTGCGGGCTGTGTCAAGGGGTTGATATCCTGTACGAAGTGTATGAATGCATTTTGTGAGTAAATCTAGAGTTATGGGTTGTCTACTGTCAGGGCGGGTGGGTTGTGATCGCTGAATTCCTTTGATCAGGAGGGAGGTTTGGGAGTTTTTTATCTCCGGAGATGAAGTGCCGTGAATTAATTTGTGGAAAAATTGAAGACCGCTCAGGTAGCCTTTGATTGACCCAACTTGGAAACTCTTAATATTGTTGAGATAAAAGAGGTAATTGAGAGGAGAGAAAAATCAGGGAACTGCAAGCTATATGAGAAGTGGAAAGCTTTAAAACATCTCCAAGCTGTCACATATGATTGGATTGTTCTGGGGGAAACTGCTTGGAGGATACTGTTGAGCGATGCGTCCAAGAGGGGTTTTAGCGGGTGATTTATGGAAATATCAGTTCTGAATAGTGAGGTACTGGAGTTGGGAAAATATCCGCCTCTGGAGCCAATGTCCTGAATTTCTGAAACAGAAAACGAGACAGAGTCAGCAATTAGGTTTTCGGACCCTGGGACATGTTTTGCAGTAATAATAAATTGATCACAAGCTGAGATCCAGATGAGACGTCTTAGGAATGGCATTAAAGCAAGTGAATGAGAGCGGCCTTTATTAATGCACTGGACTGTTGCCTCGTTATCGCAGTACACTAATATGCTACTAGCCGTCCATTCTTTCCCCCACAAAAAAGCCGCGACTACAAGAGGGTAAGGCTCAAACAGAACTGAGGACTGTAGCATGTCTTGACTGTGGTGGCCATGGAGACGCGAACCAGCGTCCTTTATAGAATCCCCCAAAGCCGATCGAAGGGGCTGCATCTGTGAAAAGTTGGATGTCAACAGGGGAAGAAACGAGATTATTATAGAAAAAAGACAAGCCGTTCCGCTGGTTTAGAAATGTTATCCGTAGCCTAAGTTCGTCGCGACACGCCGTGGTTATTGGAATTTTTGTCCTCCAGCGCGTGAACCGAAGATGCAAGTGGGAGAAGATGCGAGATGAAAGGGCGACCTTGCGGAATGATGCACATTGCGACATTTAAGTGACCTAGCAGTGATAGGAGTTCGTGTTAAGAATGGTGGGAGTCATCTAGAAAAGTAGGTGCGATGAGAATTATCCTATCTATTTTCTCGATAGTATGTCGAAAATCTTGGGGCTGCTTTTACAACCGAACGGCGAAGTAGAATTTCTAAAACATTGTGGAAATATGTTTATCATTTCAAGTTCATCTTATCACTGTATGAGGATGTGATTGACTATTTATGATTGAAGTATTTATTTATTTAAAAATTTATGTTTACGTGTAATAATAATTAATGAGGACACATTCACAAATTGGGTTAGTATTAAATAAACAATGTTTTAATAAAATAAAAATATTAAAGTGTTCAAATACACACATATTAAAAAGAACAATTGCTGGAAAAGTGCACTTATACACTGTAAATGTCTTACACGCTATATTTAACAGGTATTGCCTGTTATTTGTAAATGAAAAAGTTATAGTGCTTTATCCAAAATAATTAAATAATAATAGCAAAAACAAGGTGAAAAGCAGTTTTAGACAGAGGTTAAGGGACCATATGCAGCTTGACCGTCTCTTATAATAGGTTTGAATGAATTCAGAAAAACACTCTGCCTGTCTTTGTTAGGATTCCATTGTATTTAAATTGTAAACAAGGTGATAAAGATAAAAATGACGTAGCCTAATTAAACTACAGCGAAGGTGAAGCAAGCGACTCCTTTTGAATCGCTCTGGCGGTTCTCGAATCTCAATTTCGTTCTCGTTGTTGAGTCAGGAATCGATTGCAACCGGTTTTCGGATTAGCAGTACACTGAACCGACAACTGTTTGTTTCGAACATGTCCGATTGAAACCGATGAGCTGATGATACTGCGCATGCGTCTAGCGACTGACTGACTGCACGGCGAGTCTCTCTGAACCGAACGAACAACAGCTGATATGAGCGCGTGTCTATGAAACGACTCCGACATGAATGAGGGGGAAAACTGGCGAACCGTATTTATTTAATTACAAAAACATAGTAAGTGGATCATGGTTTCTTCACTGATGAAGACTGATTTATTGATCTTATAACTGTAAAGATCGTTTGCAACACTGCATGTGTTTGGATGCTTTAGATGTAAAACATTTTTTAATAAACTATCAGATTATGATGATATTTTATCTGACTGATGTTATGATTACTGACTTTATATATTTTAATGTGTAAAGTGTGTTTATCCAGCCCGCAATAGACATGGCATAATTACGTCATTGTGAAATGACGTCATTACGTTTGAGCGCAAAAGAACTGGTGAACCAGTTTTTGATCCGGTTCATTGGACGAACTGTCCGAAAGAACCGGTTCGCGGAAAAGAACCAAACTTCCCATCACAACCGGGCAGGGAAGGGAAGAGTTAATTTTAGAACATAACACAGTAGCATGTGCTATAGACCTGCCGACTGCACGCGAAATATTCCTACAGTCTAAGAACATCCTGCTGTGGAGGTCTGTGTCGAGAGCGACCCAGTAAGCGCACTGGTTCCACTGAGCTAGCCGCACGGCACACTTCTCAGAGAAGAGTTTGTGGTATATGTAAAAATGACCTCCCCCATAGGACAGCGCGAGCTCGGCTATGATTGCCAGATAATCATTCAGCTCGCGGCGCCTTTGGGGGAAAACTGAACAAATAATGTCCGTGCAACGGGAAAAAGCAATCGAAAATTCAGGAAAAGAAAGTAAGCGGGATGAATGTGGGTTGGGGTTTTTTAAAGTGACTGAAAAGTCCCCGCAGTCTATTTGACGATTTATGTCTGACACAGGAAACAGAGAGAGTGATGACAAATCAATGTCCAAACCTGCCAGGATCTGAGCCCTGTTTTGGGCCACTGGAGGCGGCTCAGAGGAAAACGCGTTAGCTGGGACAGACATCGGTGTTGCTGTGAGGAGAGAGAACGAAGATTTAGTTTGCAGAAGGCGGTTGGAATAGAGAGGAACCGGGGCTGCGTCTGGAGCATGGAAGGAACAAAATGTTAGGGGCATGAGAAAGAGAAGGAAGCATCCGAGACGTATGCTCTTGTGCTGCTGGTAGAGGCGGCCCTGCGTTTGCTGGAGCTGCAGGCCACTGAAAAGAATGAGTGTTAGTTAATTGTTGATAGCTTGGACCGCTAGCAAGCTCGCGCTAGCATCTGCAGTGGGAGCTGGAGGCCACTGAAAATGCAAAGGATTAGGAACTGGAGGAGGAATGAGCTGAGAGGCTGAGAGGAGACCTGTGGGCCCAGCCCCAAACATCTCTGCGCCTGTAGAAGTCCATGCTAAGAAACTGTCAACGACAGGAAGGTAAATCGGCAGTCTATATACACCTCCTATCGTTGATTTTTTAATGAGCTCCTCTTGTGTTCAATTAGGTTTAATTATCTGGGTCTGCTCCACTTAACATTTTTAATTTCCTGAATGTGTTCCTCCCGAAATTTGTTTATAAAACATCAATAAGAGCCGGGGGGTGAAAACTTTTGAACAGGATGAAATTTTTTCTTATTTTGTTTAAATATATATTTATTTTCATTTAGTACTGCCCTTGGGAAGCAACAGAAGATACTTGCATGTTTCCCGGAAGACAAATGAGGTACAATTTACCTTTATCTTCAAATCCAGATTTCAAAAAGATTTCATACAGCATACTGTATATACATTTGCAAGAAAAAGTACATGAACCCCTTGCAGAATCTGTGAAAATATGAATATTTTGAACAAAATAAGAGATTATACAAAATGCATGTTATTTGTTTTATATAGTACTGTCCTGGATAAGATATTATGGCTCTTAATGGGTCGTGTTTCCTTCTGGAGCATCAGTGAATGTTTAAATAGTTGTGTTTGAGTCTCTCAGTCGTCCTCAGTGTGAAAAGATGGATCTCAAAATCATACAGTCACTGCTGGAGAGGGCTCAAATATGCAAAAGATGCTGGAAAACTGAAGAATTTGGGGGACCTGGGGGATTTTTCTGAAAAATGTTGGGCAATTTAACAAGAGACTCAAGAACAACCATCACAAAACACACACACAGCCGTGGATCATCAGGGAACGACACACATTATTAAGAATCAATGGTTCATAAACTTTTGAACGGAGTCATTTTTATAAATTCAGCTATTTTTTTGTGTTGTGGACTATGTAAACTAGGGCTGTCAATAGATTAAAACATTTAATCGTGATTAATCGCACACTTATCGTGAAATTAAGCTTACGCCATTTATCTCATTAAACACATTCATTTTGTCATAATTTGCTATATCCAAAGTAAACAATCAGATTGAAGAGTGATTCTCACAAAACTGTATTTTCTGCAAGCTTCAAGGATCATTGGAGACTCCAAAAGGACACCAAATAACCAAATATAAGGACTCCATAGGGCTGCAACAACGAATCGATAAAATCGATAAAATTCGATTATTAAAAGAGTTGGCAACGAATTTCATTATCGATTCGTTGTGTCGCGCGACTTTTATGCCCCTCAATAAGACCCGGAGATGTTTGAGTATAAAAAAAGCACGGTTGAGCGCAAAGCAGAGTGGAAGCAGGCGAGCCGTACTGTAGCCCTCGTACCACGCAGCAAACTGAGCCGTACCACTCGAAAAGCGGCATTAATACATCGAAAAAGTGTGTTAATTGCAAGATATGCAAAAGCGACGCGACATGGCATGGCACGGGAGCACCACGGTGGTGATTCAGTACCTAAAACGAAAACATCTTGGAGTCCTTGATGAGGAGGAATGGAGTTCAACAGCAGGGTAACGTTAAGTCACTACAAAATCCCACTTTTGTTCCGTTTGGAAGTGAGGAGCGTGACGTCCCTCCAGTAGCTCTTCTGGTGCTTGTTTACTTGTTATCCAGCTTGACTAGCATGACAAGTTAGCGTTAGCTTGTTAATAACAGTAGTAAAGCACGGGTGGTATAGTTTGCAAGACTAAAAACGCGTTTTTATTCACTTGCCTTTTTTGGCCCATTCATTTTTCAATCTGTTGCTATGTTCATTTCATTGACAAATTATTTGTCAATATTTTAATCAACAACATTTTTCACAAACAAAAACGAGACGAAAATCAAAACCAGCTTTGAATGACAAAAACTATGACTAATATCTATTGTCATTTTCGGTCAGCAAAGTGACAGCAGTCCATTAACCTGCTTCCATTTGTGCTCTTAATATTAATCAAACAACAAAAGATGGAGAAAATCACCTCTTTAGTTTTAATAAGGATTCTTATACATTCATTATTTAATCAATATTTAATCTATAAGGAATGTTGTATGCAAGTTGTTATAAAGAATGCATATCATTCATTGAAAATAAGACATTGTGTTCTTCTTTAGGAGGAGTAGTTTTATTTAATTGTAAGATAATATTTTTTTATATGTCACAGCAGTTAAATCTGTGTCTGTATTGCATTTTTAAACTTTAATATCATTCATATTAATAGGTTAATACAGTAGATGTTTTCTCCAGGAGTATATAATGGGTTTGGACATTTTAGAGAAACTCTTAATGCATTGCAATTTAACTAAACCCATTCAATTTAGTTTGTGAGTGTGTGCGTCTAGTGTAGTGTAGAGTTCTAACGTCAAATCCTGTTAAGTTTTCTGATTCGTTTTTTTCTTTATGAAAAAAAGATTTATAGATTTATTGTAGCAACCTGTGCACTTTCTGAAGATTTTTTCCACTATGAATTTGCACTGTCAGTTCTGTTTTTAAATAAAGGATTGGAAATTAATGCTTTTTCAAAATCCGATTCATCGATTAATCGAAAAAATAATCAACAGATTAATCGATTATTAAAATAATCGTTAGTTGCAGCCCTAGGCTCCATATAATTATATTATATAATACATTTATACACACCTAAGCACCCATGAAAAAAAAAACATTAGATAAGAAAAACTTTACAGAATTCCCATTGTATAGTTTGTGTACAGAGCCACTACAACGAGATTGGCCTGACATTGACATTGTCATCCATGGCCACGATGTGTCTCTTCCCACATGGTTGTTTAAGAAATGAAAAGCCACACACTCCATCAGTGTTAGAAGAACTGTTACCAAACCTATAACATGCTAGAAACATAATAATCCCTGCAATAACGATCCAATCATAGACTCTACTTATTTCCAAATAGCTTTTTGGCCGGTATACAAATGTCAGCCATCTTGTGAAATGATCTTGAATTACTGTCATCATACTTGAAAAAGTAAAGTTAGTACCAATATTTATAGTCACCAACACTAGCTAGATCAAAACAAGCAGGATTGTACTCACAGTTCCACCTGCATCTGAAGTCCTCGCATTTACATAGTTTGTTTGTTGTGATGCATTCGAGACAAAGGCCAGGCGCACATCAAAAGTGTCCATAAAACATTCAGCCATCAGGCAAATAAATAAATATTCCTCTGAATGCTCTCAGAAGCAAAAGCGCACTCAATCAAAACCGTTTAGAGGCCCATTTCGCAAAAGCGGCGGCTCCGGATGAGTTCTGCAACATAAAAGAAAGATGACTGAGGAATAAAGATGGAGCTCGGCAGATTGGCAGTCTTGAAGCGTGCGAGTGACACGAGTGAGGTTGACAGTTTAAGACCCATCTGTGATTCCCCACAGGAGCTTCAAGGATGAGAGATTGCGTAACCAGCGCCACACGGCCCTCCCAGTGCTCACCACAACTACAATTATTAGATAACTAATTTGTTCAAAGATATGCTAATTTATACGCCTCCCAAGACTAATTGCAGATTTAATTTTCCATTTCATTTTGATGTACACTGCCTGACTTTCTCAAACTCAAACGCAGTTCAATGTCTTTTTTTGTGTCCCGCAGTTATGAATATCTCTACAAATGAGAGCTGACAGCTTCCTGTTTACACGTGTTTGTTCGGATCCGTGATTCAGATGTTCAGAACTTTCCACGGTGTGCTAATTCAAATCTAATCTTGAGCTCCCGGAATGTTTTATCTGAAGCAAAAGGTCAAAGCGACGATTCCTTCAATGGAGATCCAAAAATTTGCAAAGATAAATTGCTTTATACTTTCATGCTTCTGAACTTGAACACACACCATCAGTCAAAATTTAGAGTTTGTTTATTTTGTTTTGTTGAAAGAAATGAATACTTTTATTCAGCAGACACATTAAAATGATCAAAAGTGACAGTAAAGACGTGTCACAAAAGATTTGGATTTTAATTAATGCTGTTCTGTTGATCTATTCATTAAAGAACCCTGAAAAAATGTATCACTTTCCTCAAAAATACGGAGCAGCACAACTGTTTTTAACATGGATAATAATAGTAAATGTTTCTTGAGCAGCAAATCAGCATATTAGAAGGATTTCTGAAGGATCATGTGACACTGAAGACTGGAGTTATGATGCTGAAAATTCAGCTTTGATCACAGGAATAAATTACATTTTAAAAAGTAATGGACGCCTGCCTTTACACGCACATGGACTTTAATGACATCCCATACTTAATCCGTAGTGTTTAATATGGAGTTGGCTCACCCTTTGCAGCTGTAACAGCTTCAACTCATCTGGGAAGGCTTTCCACAAGGTTTAGGAGTGTGTTTATGGGAATTTTTGACCATTCTTCTAGAAGCGCATTTGTGAGGTCAGGCACTGATGTTGGACGAGAAGGCCTGGCTCGCAGTCTCCGCACTAATTCATCCCAAAGGTGTTCTATTGGTTTGAGGTCAGGACTCTGTGCAGGCCAGTCAAGTTCCTCCACACCAAACTCGCTCATCCATGTCTTTATGGACCAACTCTTTGGTCACTGGTGCGCCATCATGTTGGAACAGGAAGGGGCCGTCCCCAAACTGTCCCAACAAAGTTGGGAGCATGAAAATGTCTTGGTATGCTGAAGCATTAAGAGTTCCTTTCACTGGAACTAAGGGGCCAACCCAACCCCAACCCCTGAAAAACCATCCCACACCATAATTCCCCCTCCACCAAACTTTACACTTGGCACAATGCAGTCAGGCAAGTACTCGTCCATCGGATTGCCAGACAGAGAAGCGTGATTGGTCACTCCAGAGAACACGTCTCCACTGCTCTAGAGTCCAGTGGCGGAGTGCTTTACACCACCCAGGCTTTGCATTGCGCTTGGTGATGTAAGGCTTGGATGAGCTGCTCGGCCATGGAAACACATTCCATGAAGCTCTCTACACACTGTTCTTGAGCTAATAAGAAGACCACATGAAGTTTGGAGGTCTGTAGCTATTGACTCTGCAGAAAGTTGCCGACTTCTGTTCACTGTGACCCTCAGCATGCGCTGACCCCGCTCTGTGATTTTACGTGTCCTACCACTTCATGGCTGAGTTGCTGTTGTTCCCAATTGCTTCCACTTTGTTATAATAGCACTAACAGTTGAGCGTGGAATATTTAGTAGTGAGGAAATTTCCCGAATGGACTTATTGCACAGGTGGCAACATATCACGGTACCACGCTTGAGTTCACTGAGCTCCTGAGAGCGACCCATTCTTTCACAAATGTTTGTAGAAGCGTCTGCACGCCTAGTGCTTGATTTTATACACCTGTGGTCATGGAAGTGATTGGAACACCTGGATTCAGTGATATGGAGGGGTGTCCCAATACTTTTTGCAATATAGTGTATATTATTTTAAATTGTAATAATATCTCACAATATTACTGTTTTTAGTGTATTTTTGATTTAGAAACAGTAGTGTATATATATATATATATATATATATATATATATATATATATATATATATATATATATATATATATATATATATATATATATATATATATATATATATATATATATATATATATATATATATATATATATATATATATGATCTTTTTCCAAGTCAGAAATATGAATGTAAAAAACAGCGTTCTGATCAGAATCTTAAAAATGCATCATCGTTCAGCTGAAAAAAATAAAACACATTAATGCAAATTTGTGCATATGTTCCTCTTTCTGCAAAAGCGTTTAATCCTAAACCAAGGGCATGTTCACACTGCAGGATTTTGAGAGTGACATTGCTTTCAAATCCATTAAATGAATGTTCTGTGTACGTACAGAATACAGGATTCACTCTCAAAATTACGATCAAACCGTAAATTAGAAACATGCCAACAGTTCAACCTGTGTTAGTTATTTTTGACCAAAGAAATAACAATGCCAGTTTTATAATACATTTTAATTTAAGATATGAAACTAAACATTCAAAAGTGGAGTGGTATTTGGCTGCAGTGTGACAGTGAAATCTTTCAGTGTAAAATGAATTTTACCACACCGGGCGGCCAGCGTTCATTCAACTCAACCCTGAACAAAACGCACAAACCAAAACAGGAAGATCACAGCAATCGCAATTATAAATGCCTCAATTCTCGCTCATGCAGTGCGTTCGACAGGCTGGCCAATTACTTCCTCATGTTTACAGGTCATTTATTCTCTCTGGGCGATTTACCACCTGAGTGAAATCAACACAACGCGCTTCACTGATCACATATACAAATAAAACACTCCTAATCTAATCAGCAGCGTGATGAACATGACTAATTAAATGATTGCTTGTGTCTTCTACTCTTTCAGCCTATGTGACACTTCTGATTTCTTAAACTTTACATTTCTTGCTCAAGACTCGCATGGGAAACAGTGGCGATTAACGAAAACTATTTTCTTAACTGAAATTGAGCAAGACATTTATTACGATATTCATCTTTCTTAACATTAGTTAACAAAAATATAATTGTTAGTTCATGTTAGCTCAGGTCCATTAAATAATATTAACAGATACAACTTTTGATTTGAATTATGTATTAGTAAATGTTGAAATTAACACTAATTAATAAATGCTTTACAAGTATTTTTCATTGTTAGTTTCTGTTATCTAATGTAGTTAACTAATGTTTACAAATAGAACCTTGTTGTAAAATGTTACAGAAAAACTTAAAGGGTTAGTTCTAGAGCCCGCCCGATAAAGGATTTTTAAGGCCGATACCGATACAAATATTTGGTGATTTAAAAATCCGATATTCCGATATATCAGCCGATATGTGTTAAAAAAATAAAATAAAATAGTTATTTGTAGTTATTCGTGATCCCTCAGCCTCTCTCAAATAATATGATAATGCAGTTTAAAAACAAACTTGTTTGTTTTATTGTCACAACAGAACATAAAAATATATTAAAGTTCTGATAAATAAAATTGATAAAAATACAAACTTAAGATATGAAACAAAGTTGTTTGGACAAAAACACAATAACAAAAACAGAACAAAAAAATCTAAGTTACCAGTATTAATAGACGTGGTAAGCTTCATAAATATAACTTTGAGCAAGACTGGAAAAAAAGTTAATTTCTGATAAATAACAACAACAGCAAAATATAAACTATTTACAGTATAAATATGAGCTACCTTATAATTACAAATGTCAACTTGCTTATCCCTTTACATGCACTCTTTTAATTCTACCCATCAAGCTACCACAAACCATTTTCAATCATCATTTGCTGCCTGCCTTCTAAAATCTACTACTGAGTGATGCAGTAAATCCATTATGTTAATGCTGCGTCTGAACGAAGTCAGCAACGTGCTTTCGTTCACTCTTCATGAGCCTAACTTACGATTTACAATGCAGGGACTGGAACTACAAATATACTAGTTATAAATACAGTAATCATTACTTTATTTAGGCAGAATAAGTTTGTTGTGAGTTCCAAGGCGCATTAATGTTAGCGGTCTCCCACTGATAGCCATGGCATTAGCTAGCTTTGTGGTTAGCGTCTATGATAAGTCATAATTTAGAAATGGACTGCAAAATATTGTATACTTTTTCAAAATAACGGGCAGGGGAGAGATGATACGTCTCATGCTGTCAAACTGTCACGCTATTAAAGAAATACATCTTATTCAGTCACTTTGTCCGAGTTAAACTGACAGTCAGTCAACTAAGTTAAATAAGGTAAGCTAATTCTGTTTCACTCTTGGCTTACATGCAACAGCAAAACTGGACTTGGCAGTCTCCAATGTTGTCATGCTTATTTGAGTTAAGAGAACTGCGCCATGCCATGGATGTTCTTTTCAATGTTATTCAAGCAATGTATGTCTCCTTGCCAACTTACATGCACAGCTCCGTTGTTGTGAATGTTCTCGGCGGCAGCATGGCTCAGCTGGTGTTGCTGTATGGCACGTTGTAGAGTGCCCTCTGGTGGACAAACTATGAAACGCCAACACTCATAATGTGGTTGAGCGGTGTTTCGTCCGTTTTTTTTTTTTTTTTAAATATTCATTTATCGGCCATCATAAATGCCGATACCGATAGTTTGGAAAATGCCTAATATCGGCCGATAATATCGGCCCGCCGATATATCAGTCGGGCTCTAGTTAGTTCACCCAAAAATGAAAATTAGCCCATGATTTACTCTCCCTCAATCCCTCCTAGGTGTATATGACATTCCTCTTTCAGACAAACACCATCTGAGTTACATTAAGAAATGTCCTGGCTCTTCCAAGCTTTATAATGGCAGTGAAAATTGCTCTGTTTTTGAAGTCCATAAAAGTGCATCTATCCATCATATAACTGCTCCACACGGCTCCGGGGGGTTAATCAAGGCCTTCTGAAGTGAAGCGATGTGTTTGTGTAAGGAAAATATCCATATTTAAAACTTTATAAAGTAAAATTTCTAACTTCCGGCGGACCGTCTTCTGTATTCAACTTACGGAAAAAGTGTAGCGCCCGCGCCTCTCGCAGTTCAAAATGCTTACGCTACGTCTGACGAGCGTAACTGGTGTGCAATGTCATCAGACGTAGCGTAAGCAACAGCATTTTGAACTGCGAGAGGCTTTACACTTTTTCGGTAAGTTGAATACAGATGACAGAAGTTAGAAATTTTACTTTATAAAGTTTTAAATATGGATATTTTTATTTATACTTTTATAATTATTGCAGGTTTGCATTTCACTGTTTTTATTAATTTTGAGGTGAGCAAATGCATGCTCACATTTAGTCTAGAAATCAATCAGTTAGTTCTGGCAGGTCACGTTAGTTAAGCTTGCCTCAGCTGATCTACATCTACCTATATGAATACGACACCTATCATTCCTATATATGGTACATTCAGTATTATCAGCAGCTATCGCATTACTGCAGGAGCTAATTACCCTCCTCCATCCCCAGCCTTTCCTCTCGTCCATTCAGAACTGAGCTTTCTGACATCCAGAATCAGACTCGTTTCTTCAATTATGTTGTATCGCAATCCAGAGGTTGCCCGATATCGCAATACTTTGGTTCAGTTCTGTTTACCCTTAGGGGGTTTATCAAGGCTCTCCCTGCTCTTATCCATGCTAGTTCTTGCCCAGAACAGAACCATACCGCCAATCCAAACTGTATGCCTTTCATCTTTGACGACAGTGATCCTGACAGGACTACAAGAACCATCATTTCGCTCAACATTGGGACAAGAGAGCTGTCCATAAATGGGAAAACAAAATAACTTGCGTTACTTATTTTAGAAAGTAACTGAGATATTTCGTAGTAAATATAAAAGTAATGTTTTACTTTACTAGTTACTTTACTGGTAAAAAGTAATCTGATTACATAACACGTTACTTGTTGTAATGCTGGGTGAACTCAAAACCAAAAGGGAGAGCTGGATCCAAATGCAAACTAGTTTAATAACAAAATTAACATAAAACCACAGAGATCAGAGAACCAAGGGACAGATAACAGAATGATTCGCACCAAACATACATCCATGTAGGACAAGACCTGACAAAGAACACAGGAAACACAGGGGTTTAAATACACAGGGGCAAACAAGCTTAAAAAATTTACAAGACACACATGGGGAGACTAATCAACATGAAAAATTACAAAGAACTACAAAACATGGCACAAGACAGGACATAACAAAAGCCCTCACAAGACAGGGAAACACAGGCTGGGATCATGACAGAGCCCCCCACTTAAGGAGCGGATTCCAGATGCCCCACATGAAAAAAAAAGAAGATACATTTGTGAGGGGGCTATCCATCTACAGAGGCCATCCCTGAACTCTCTGAGCCAGCCTGGCCTCCTGAATGGACGTGCCACCTTGTCCTCCTGAATGGTCTGTTTACCCATCCACAGAGGCCATTCCTGAACTTTCTGTACCAGCCTGGTCTCCTAAATGGTCTGTGCCGCCCTGGCCTCCATGATTCCCTGAGCTGCCTGCGCATCCGTGGTCCCCTGAACTACCTAAGCCAACATGGCTCCCTGAACTGCTCCATGGCCCAGGTCCACCCATGCTCCCAGGCCCATCTATGCCATGCCTGGGTTCACGTCCCATCATGGCCGCCAGTCCAGAGTCTCTTCCCGTCATGGCCGCCAGTCCAGAGTCTCGTCCCATCATGGTCCCCAGTCCAGAGAGGGCTCCAGCCCGTGACCAAAAGTCCTTACAAGACAGGGAAACACAGGCTGGGATCCTGACACTTGTATTGCGCAGCACTGGTGATGAGGACGGGATTCTGAGCTCCAAAAAGGACAGAAAATCTTGGTAAAAATAGCATAACAGTATACAATCGTACTCCAAGTTTTCTGAAATCACAAGCTAGTTTTTTACCTTGTGTTCGCTTTGAAGAATGAGCACGACCTTTTGCACCCAGCTGCAAATGTGGATGTCAGAATGGACATTTACCGCTAACTTAAAGTGTCCAGTCACGCTGTCAATAATATAATGATATATAAAGTATGATGTAAACACTCTGTCTGACATAAATGCAAGTGTATGTTTGCCTCAGCTTTTACCAGAGATCTCACTGGGTTCATGTCATACAATCTGACAAGGTAAACCAATCGTAAAGCACAGAAATAAACTGCATTATGGGTTGAACTCTGTATCAACAGTAAAGTCTAGATGCAGAAGACGAATGAAGTGATCATGATGCCAGGAGAGAGATGCCGCAATATGAACGTAATAAGTGTAAGCTAGTTTGTCAACAGGAGATGCTGTTTAAATGACTGTTATCAACAACAACATTTTCTCCATGTCAAAATGGAAAAAATCGATATCAATGAAGATGCCGATGGAAGATACCGGAGTATGGTAAAAGTCTTTACTTTTATCATATTTATAAAAGACAGATATGCTGTACCAATTCTTTTCGAAAACAGCCGAGCTCGTAGAGGCGTGCAGTGGGCGGAGCTAAAGAGTCACGAGCACACACACACACAAAATACATCATGGCATTATCCCTGGATAACGTCCCTGGATTCACTATACGTTCGTGTTGTTCACATTATATGCACTTATGTGCCGATTGCCAACAAAACACAGACATTTGATGCTGTTCAAATGTCGGTTTCGACTCGTGACCGGGAACAAACAAACACACTTGCAGAACTACGATGCTGCTCCAGAGAAACAAACTGCATCCAGTTTCCTTAATGTTTGGTTCTTTGGGAAGGTGAACAAGGTTATCTTTCCCTCACTACCAAAAACACATTTCTTTAGTGACATTGTTGATTTTGTGGTCTAAAAATAAAATGACAGCGCTGCCGACGGCTCCCATAACCCGAACAAAGCTCTTACTCTCGCTCTGGTTGACGTGTGCACACGCTCATCCAGGAGAAGTGCCCATATAAGGAATTTGGCCCTTTATGATGTCATACAGGACCATACTCAGAAAATAAAACTTTCTGAAACTTGTTCGAATTCCGAAGGCATGTATTTGGCACATACATAATCTGTCATACGTTGTGTATGTTTAGCATGAAAATCCAACTCTTTAACAGTGTAAATAAGTCAGAATGCATTAGACCCCCCGCTTTAAAAATGTGGGGTTGGAAGGATTTTAAAAAAATGTTTGTTTTTTGAAAGAAGTCTCTTTTGCACACTAAAGCTGCAGCTATTTGTTATTTTAAAATAAAACAAAAAACAGGAGTATTGTCAAATATTTTTACAATTCAAAATAAATTAAAACAATTCAATATATTTTAAAAAGTAATTTATTCCTGTGATCAAAGCTGAATTTTCAGCATCATTACTCCAGTCTTCAGTGTCACATGATCCTTCAGAAATCATTCTAATAGGATGATTTGCTGCTCAAGAAACATTTTTTTAATCAGTTTCAATGTTGACATTAATTAGTTATACATTTTTTTAAGTTAAGAAATGCAAAGTTTATGAAAGCAGAATTTTTATTTTGTACTCACACATTTTAATTGCTCTTAACGTGAAATATTTGAGTAAGCTAATTCATACATTTAACTTAAAGGTCCCGTTCTTCGTGTTTTTTTGAAGCTTTGATTGTGTTTACAGTGTGCAATATAACATGTGTTCATGTTTCGCGTGTAAAAAAACACAGTATTTTTCACACAATGTACTTATCTGTGTACCGCTGTTTTCACTGTCCTAAAAACGGCTGGTGATTTCCTCTTTCTATGAAGTCCCTCCTTCAGAAATACGTAACGAGTTCTGATTGTGCCAGCGCTTACCGTGTTGTAATTCGACCGCAGCTTAGCGCACGTGCCAGCAGTTCCTGTGTTGTGATTCGACAGCAGCTTAGCGCATGTTGGAAAGGTCACGCCTCTTAACGGAGAGATGTATGCGTTCAATAATCTCTACAGCGTCCCTGGGAAAGCCAAACAAAGGTGATTTGACTCCTGGATTAAAATAACAGCGTCTCGACGACATGGCGATAAACACACTCAACGCAACAGTTCCTTTTCTCCACGCGACACGTCCGCTTCTCCACGTGGGACAGCAACAAGACCGCGCCCCCTTTTTCGCGTTTCTTTGTGGGCGGAGGTTCTGTTCTACTGCTCTACTGACGTAATTATAGAAGGAAGTACCAGGATGTAGTCCAAGCCAGCCGTTCGCTGTAGGCTTTGAAAGGGAACTTCTGTTAAATAAAATATCTCGCTTGGCATTGAACTTTGAGCTTTATAATTTTACAGGTATTATTTATGCTCTAACAGCAACATTACACACTAACTAAAGTTTGAACAATGGGATCATGCGGAATGGGACCTTTAAAATGATCATGTAATCTCAACTTAAATATTTTTAGCAGTGTAAACTAGGCTAGCTTTCACTAGTTAATTCAGTAAATGCTTAATTTGCTAATTGGTAGAGTAACCACTCCTGTTCTACTTGAACCCAGGTCCACCGACATGAGAGTTGGACGCTCTAACAAGGAGGCTAAAGGCTGCAACCTCTAGCGCCATTCGCTAGACCGTCTCTTGAGATCAGAGGAGTGAGGTTTACTCGCTAGCCCCCGTTACACTCACCCCCCTAAACCTCACTCTAATCCGGGTCACGGCACCAATGTAACCCCTCCTGTTCAAAACCACCCGCTCCAAGCGGGACTCGAACCCAGGTCCGCCAGCATTAGAGCCGGACGCTCTAACAAGGAGGCTAAAGGCTGCAACCTCTAACGTCAGTCGCTAAAGCGTCTCTTGAGATCAGAGGAGTGAGGTTTACTCGCTAGCCTCTGTTACACTTACCCCCCTAAACCTCACTCCCATCCGGGTCACAGCACCAATGTAACCCCTCCTGTTTGAACCGCCCGCTCCAAGCGGGACTCGAACCCGGGTCCGCCAGCATTAGAGCCGGACGCTCTAACAAGGAGGCTAAAGGCTGTAACCTCTAATGTCAGTCACTAGAGCGTCTCTTGAGATCAGAGGAGTGAGGTTTACTCGCACAGCGGCTACTACTTGGACTCCGTTACAGTAGCACAATGCTTTGATAGCATTAGCATAAACTAAGCTCATGCTTCACTTGTCACCATGACGGTAATACCCCAAAAAAACCAACATAATAATTCTTCTAAATTAGCACAACAAAACATTAAACACTACTAAATCTCCCACTTAACATGAATCTAGTACAAAAAAACATAACGCTTAATTTTAGCATTTAACCTCCCTTTCGAGTGTCATGACAAAGCATGCTGGGAAATAGAAATCCCAGCCCAGTTTCAGTTCAATTAAAAGAAAACTCGAAACAATGAAACCGTTCCGATAAAATTTGAACAATTCCTTAAAATGTGTCAGATTTGTGAACTCAAAAGAAAAAGTAAGTTCTATATACTCAAATAAATTAATTTGATTGAACTAATTTGTTTCATTTAAGTTCATCCTACTCAAACCAATTAATTATTTTGAGCGTTAGGGTTTACCGTGTGGAAACGGTGATACATTTTTTTCAGAATATCTTAGAACAGCATATATGTGAAATAAAAATCCTTTGTAACATTTTAAATGTCTTTACTCTCAATCATTATAAATGTCTTTGTCAGTTTGATCTTGCTGAATAGAAGCATGAATTTATAATTTTTTTTTTTTTTTTAAGTGTGTATGTGAACTCAATTAAAACATTGTGCTACAATGCAATTCCAAGTGCAATATGAGTGTGCATTGCATTGCAGCATTTTCTGTAATATGTACAATGTTTGGGTTGAGTTTGAGCGTCTGCATTAGTGTACTTGCATACAGTTTCAGGCCTAAAGAGGGACTCAAGTCGCACTGAT